>NC_046157.1:164476437-164846437 GCF_011064425.1 Rattus rattus | reverse complement strand
GGCACAAATGACTTTTCCATTTATCTACCCATCCATCCATCCATCCATCCATCCATCCATCCATCCATCCATCCATCCATCCATCCATCCATCTGCCTATACACCTGCTTCATTGACCTAACAATCAATTGATTTATCCATTCACCCATCCATCCATCCATCCATCCATCCATCCATCCATCCATCCATCCATCCATCCATCCATCCATCCATCTGCCTATACACCTACTTCTTTGACCCATCAATCAATTGATTTATCCATCCATCCATCCATCCATCCATCCATCCATCCATCCATCCATCCATCCATCCATCTGCCTATACACCTACTTCTTTGACCCATCAATCAACTCATTCATCCACCCACTCATCCATCATCCATCCATCCATTCATCTGTCCGTCTGTCCATCCATCATTCATCCACTGATTTATCCATTCTTTCACCAGTACAACAACCCTTACATCTACCCACCCATCTACCCATCTATCTATTCACTCTATGTAACCTTTTACCCTCTTCATCTATGCTGCTGTACCTGTCTTCCAGTCCATTCCATCCATGCATTTCCCCATGCATCCATGCATTCATTCTTCCATGCATCCATGCATTTACCCATGCATCCATGAACTCACCCATGCATCCATGAATTCACCCATGCATCCATGAATTCACCCATGCATCCATGTATTCACCCATGCGTGTGTCCATCCAACCCCCACTCATATATACTTACTCCATTCACCCACCCACCCACCCATCCACCTATGCCATCCATCCATTGGGCAGCTGTCAGCTATGCTCATAACCATTGACAACTATTGACTGAATAAACCCATGAGTTCATGATTATGAAAGGCATCCTGGGCACACAGGATGCTTCACTTGTGTCATGGACTAGGAGACATGCTATTCTCTACTCCCAACAGAAAGCAAATGAGTAAAAGGTGGGATGTGTGTGCTTGGTTCTGAGCAGTGGGGCCATGTGTACACCAGCTTTCTGCTTACCCAGGGCCCCGCTGTTGAGAGCAGATTTCCCAGCAAACCTGGAGTGAGCCAGAGGAGTCAGACATGTATACGGTTTAGTTGTAGTTCTTGCTGCATAGAACTTAGCCTGAACACTTTATCTCTAGATAAAGCGTCTCCCTCACTGGGTACTCCATCCTGATTGTAACTGACTGGCAGTGCAGCCGTCAGGGCTCAGGTGATAATGAAGTGGTAGAGAATAGAGAGCCCAAGGCTGGAAGGGAAATTCTGAGGGGTCAGAAGAATGAGGGGTAGACAGAGGTAGCCCCTCTTGGGCTCTTTCTCATGGAAGGTATTGGGCTCTCCAGATCCTAGTCTGATACCAATGAGCCTGTTGTATTGCCAGGAACAAGGATGCTCATGCCAATTGGAACATAGCTGCCATCCTGGAGGGAAACCGCGGCAAGTTTGGGCCTAGTGGCCCCAAGGAGCAGATTTCCAAGAAGATGATCATGAAGGCTGAGGAAGGGGACTATAACTGGATTTTTGGAATCTTGAGGGACAACCTTGCCTGTGCTGACGTGGCTGACTCTAAGGGTTACACTGTGCTTGCTGCTGCAGCTGTAAGTCCTTTTTGTATAGGAACACTGGCCTGTGGGCTGCCTTGTGTGGCCCACTCTAACAGGAAGTGTCCACCAGGAGCTGTCAAGCAATCCCCACTTACCCATTTGCAATGTTCAAAGCCAAATGGAGGCGGACTGGGGGGTGATCCACTCATTTCTCTATCACATACCCTTTACCAAGGCCAAGCATGAGTATTGCATGTATCCCGCTACCTTGCAGCCTTGGGTAGGTGGGGCAGCATGGGTGGCAGGCAGCCCTCCTCTGTCTGCTGAGGGCCAGACCCTGTATTCACAAGTCTGTCATTGCTACTCTCCAGATACATTCTCATATCAACATTGTGAACCTTCTCCTGGATTACGGAGCTGACGTGAACAAGCGCTCGGATGAGGGCATCACACCCCTGAGCATGTGCTTCCTCCAGTATTACCCCAGCAAATTCTTCCATCCCAACATTGCTGAGAGGACCCTGCTTCAGGTCAGACCCCACTGACCACCGAAGCAGCAGCAGCAGCAGCATCTGCCACATCCTACTGTCTTTCTACCTAAACGGCCACCGCCCACTCCCTGATGTGTGAACCAGGGCCGAACGTGGGGAACAGAAGATTAAGGCTAGTGGGGAAGGGGGTCAGGAGAGAGACCAGAGGCATCCTGAGCCATGCCACGGGGACCAAAGAGAGTGTGTCCCTTATGAGCCATGTGCACAGCAGCCTGGGGTCTGAGACATGCCTCCCCACTCTAACATGCTGGTAGCAGCAGAGGATGCACATGTCTAACAGACTCCTAGCAACGTGGAGGTCATCAGGCCAGGGACTTCTCTTTGAGAGTCAAGGGACCTGAGGACAGAGGACAAGGGAACCAGCACCACTGGACAGAAATATGATTTAAGTGGCGACACAAGCCACACGTATATAATTAGAATTTTTCAGTAGTCATATTAAAAAGAGAAAGCGGTGAAACTAATTTTAATAATGTAGTTTTCTTTAGCACGAAGTGCGCAACACAGGCTCTGCCTTGTGTGCATGAAAGGACAAGAGTGGGTCACCTCACCAGCAGCAACTCCTTCTATAGCAATGCCCTGTAGGCTCAGGAGGCATTGTGAGCCCTGAGACGTGGCAGTTTACTTCGGGTATGGGGCAGTGACTTCAGAGTCGTCCCTGCCCCTGCAAGGGTGTGTAGACCATGAGGAAGCCCCACACTACCATTCAGGTTCTTCCTGGGGCTGCAAAGGAGAGAACTCCAGTTCCTTCTTCTAATGAGCCCTTTTTGATGCTTTGCCATAGGAATCTCCTAAACCCTTGGTCACCCCCAAAATTTCATTCTTGTTTGCGGATCCAAACACAGACTCACCGTCTGATGTGGGGGCGCACATCTTGGGTGGAGAGGAATTAAAGACGTCTATGCTCCCCTCAAGCAGCCCAGAGGAATCCCTCGCCTCCATGCCGCCCCTGGAGTCCAACAACGTGCTTCAAAAGCGAGATGTCTCCCCAGTGAAGACTGTCAGCACTGAAGTAGAGAAAGAGACAGAGGACGTAGCAGAAAATGTGGACGGTAGCACCTTGTACAGTGCCGACACGAACTTCGAGTCCACCATATGCCTGCGAAACTACTCTATCAATGTCTCCAAGGACATCCTGGAGAAGAGTGCCCAGGCCTACAGTTCGTTGATGCAGCACTCCTGCTTCCCATACAAAGGGACTGTGAGGAAATTGGCCCAGACCATGGCCGAGTAAGTCGTTGTTATTCTGTGGTAGGGGTGGAGGATTGCCTCCAGGATGCATCGTGTCCAGTGGGTAGTTCACAGCCCTGCGACACCACTGGGAGCAGTGTTCTGGAATCTGTGACAGCTGATCTTACGTCAACTCGACACAAGCTAGTGTCTTTTGGGAGGAAGAGACCTCAACTGAGAAAATGCTCCTCCCCCCCCCCAAAGATTGGGCTGAGGGCAAGTCTGGGGTGTGATGGTCAATATGAAGGGGCCCAGATCACTAAGGGTGGTGTCACCCCTGGGCTGGCAGTCCTGGGTTGCATAAGAAAGCAGGCTGAACAAGCCAAGGGGAGAGAGTCAGTGAGCAGCACCCTCCATGGCCTCTGCATCAGCTCCTGTCTCCAGGTTCCTGCCCTCCTTGATGAACCTGGAAGGATAAGATAAAGTAAACCCTTTCTTCCTCAAGTTGCTTTTTGTTATAGTGTTTTGCCACACTAAAAGAAACCCTAAGACAGCATCCTTGCAGGGGCACTGTCTGATGGGGCTGCATTCTCAACCCATGGTCATCGTGTGGTGTATGTCTACCTGTATCCACCTCATTGTTTGGCACCCA
Organism: Rattus rattus; assembly: GCF_011064425.1. Lineage (NCBI taxonomy): Eukaryota > Metazoa > Chordata > Mammalia > Rodentia > Muridae > Rattus > Rattus rattus. The sequence goes on along the minus strand of NC_046157.1, from coordinate 164,842,530 downwards.
TCCTAGGAGGGGTGCTAGTGCTCATCTCAGGAGCAATGTCAGTGAGGTCAGGTAACCCATTCTTGACTGAAGTCCTGCAGAACCACAGCTGAGGTCGGCTGGGTGGCCCACACAGGGATGTTTGTAGTTAGCTATGCTTCTGAGCCTCCCGGGTGAGGAACATGCCCCTCAGGGTATTTTCAAGAAAGACTAGGTGCTGGGGTACAGTGTTGTCAGTACCCCTCATCCCCTGCGTAGATAATCCAGTCTCTCCGTTCTGTGACCCTGCCCTTCTGGCCCCTACAGACGCAGAAACCGTTGGATGACCATTATGTTGCTGCTACGTAGAGGTGCTGATCCTAACCTATGCCAAGTGCCCATGCAGGCTCTGTTTCTTGCAGTGAAGGCTGGGGATGTGGAAGGGGTGAGGCTGCTACTGATGAGTGGGGCCCAGACAGATATCCAGTATCCTCCACAGGTAGGTGTCAGTGGCCACATCTCGTCAGCAGCAAGATGGTTGTGGGACACACACGGACTCCCAACTCCCTCTTCACAGAAGCCCATAGCTCTCCAGAGCTGGCAGTAGAGCTGCTTCACCCTCCTGTAAACACCTGGTGTGTGAGGTGTTGGCAACACCACAGGAGGGAGGTGGCCTACCACTGAGGCTCCATGGCATCAGTAGATACGGTTCTGTAGGGGCGCTATTTCTTACAGTGCTAATTTCCTAATGCACTTCCATGAGTCTGAAGTAAGTGTAGGACAGAGGATTATGAGAGGAAGCAAAGACCAGACCCACCACCCTCTTTCACAGCATCATCAGCTTTATGGAGAGACAGGAAGAACTGAAGCAAACTGTGTTTGAATCCCTTTAGCCCAGCAAATCTAGCCAGCAATAACCAAACCTGGGTTTCCTGCCCTCCTGTCTGTTTCTATATCTCCTTTTGACTAAGGTCTGTGTCCCTTCTGTCTTTCACTGTTGTTGCCCAATATGGAAGCCAGTGGTTGGTTCTGCCCTCTCAGGTACCAGTTACTTCCCATTTGAAAGCTAGGCTCACCTCTTGGGGAACACGTTTGACAAGCACATCGCCTTCGATACATAAACCCATGTGTGGTGCTGGAATGGTGTGGAGGATAGAAACTCAGAGCTGATGCAGAGGTTCTTGGACTTCCTGGGATTCAGGGCTTAGTTTTTCTAAGCCTTGCTCATTCCCATGCCACAGCTTCCTCAGCACAGAAACCACACTACCTCAATTCCCGATGTCCCTGGAAGTCACTGGGGCCTTTGTGCCCTAGGGAGAAGGTCAAGGTGAGGCTAGGCTTCCTGCACATCTGACCCCAGCATCCCTGCTGGGTTGCCCCATGAGACAGGGTAAAGAATATCACCTCACCATGGCTCAGTGCAATCAGCTGCACTTTGTCCCTTTGTCTGAACTCTGTGGTTCTGATCTCAGGTGCCACGGCCGCAGGAGTTTGCCCCAGGCTGCGTGCTATGTAGAGCTAATGCTACGCTGCCAGGTTCCAGTGTTGGGATATTCCCCTGTGCAACACATCCTTTTACAGCGGGCTCTTTCTGTTTTCCAGGCTGACCATACCCTGCCTTCACGGGGGTGGGGGTGGGTCTCCAGCTGCTTTCCTCCACTTTCCTACCTGAGTAGGTCATATTGATCTGGGCTGGGGACAAGTGGGGCATATGTCCCTGGCCATAGCCCGACTGCTCTGGCTGGCTTCTCTCGGCTGCTGGTATTCCCTCTGAGAGCAGGGTTCCCCATGACCATGAGCTGCTGGAGCTCAGAGACAGTCCATCGGGGACGTCCTCAGATAGTGGGGAGAGGGACGCTGTGGGAAGAATCAGAAGATTGAACAGGAGCTACGTGGCTGTTAGGTGGTTATCTGAGCCAGGGCCTGGCAGGGACAGGAAGGGGCTACTCTTAGAAGATAGTGTATGTCAGATGGCCTAAAATCAACTGGGTTCGAGTCAAGCATTCACAGCTGTGGCCCCAGACACCTATGGCTTCCACAGACGCCTGTGGGATTCAGGGCACATTGAGAGCATTCAGTCCATTCATTGTCCGTGCCTTCCTGGGCCTTCTTGTGCTGCACCCACGAGGCTGTAGTGAAGGCGATGGTGTTGCAGGTTACCTCGGATTGTTGCAATAATGCATGTATCCTGTCATCGGCTCAGGCAGAAAAGACCCTGACATTAACCCTAACCTGATGTCACCTGCCAGGGCTGCAGACTGGGTGTCACCCTTACCATGCTTCCTCTGCAGCTGCAGTCCCTGACCCCACTCCACATCGCAGCTTCACTCCCTGGGGAGGAGGGCGTGAAGATCACTGAACTGCTGCTCCATGCAGTCACTAACGTGGATGCCAAGGCGGCGGACCAAGACTACCCATACAAAGGTGGCAAGGTGTGGCTCTGCCTGGGCCTGTAGCTGTGCCTACTGACAAGGGGCGTGGGGTGATAAAAAGCAACTCATGTGTTTGCTCTGATCACTGTGCTCATGGCCACGGCCCCTCCTGTGGTGGGCAGGCCAGGCAGATCGGCACCCAACTGCGGCCAAGGGATGAAGTAGGGCTGACACACAGGCAAAAACAATTGATTAAGGGCTGGGGATGTAGCCAGGCATGGATGTAGCCAGCCTTTAATTTCTAATACTCAGGAGGCAGAGGTGGGTAGATCTTTGTTAGTTCTAGCATGGTCTACATAGTACGTTCCATAGAGAGGACACGGCTCCAAAGGTGGGAGGGGCTGGGGATATAGGCCAAGTGGTAGAGTAGTTTCCTAGTATGCAGGAAGCCCTGGGTTTCATTCTTCAGTACCACACAGCAACAACAACAACAGCAACAACAACAACACAAAAACACTACTGCCACCACAACAAAACAGGCTTGGTAGTACTTCCCTGTGAGTCTAGTTGACATTTCGAGTGCTATGGGATTCTCGATGACTAGGAGACTTTGGAGGCCTGTGTGTGGAGGGTTGTGGGAAGTCACTCCACATCTATAGTCTGCAAGTAGGCACTCTGGGGAGAGGGACACGTAGGACTTGCCTCAAGCCTTGTGTTTACCACAGGGTGATCTGCCCTCAAGCCTGAAGCTCAACAATGAGCCAGGCCCGCCCAAGAGCTACTACTCCCCGTACACATGCATCCCAGAGGAGGGCGGACGCACGGCTCTGCACGTGGCCTGTGAAAGAGAAGACAACAAGAAGGTGAGCAGCAGCCACTGGGCCCTGACCTGGGTCAGCTGGGTCGTCACAGTGTGATGGTGGGGAGGAAGGGAGGGGTTGAGTCCTGAGCCTGAGGGTTGCTGCACAAGGGAGGGACCATAGGCCAGGCAAGAGCTGTGTTCAAATGTGATGTGTGTGTCTATATTCCTCACCTATAAGTTCATGCATGCATCCATGTGACTACACGCATGGGTGTTGGTATGTGTATGCTCGGGTGCTGCATCAGGCACCAGGATGTCTCTGGGATAGCAGGAGATGGCAGCTCTGGTGTGAGTGGCCCTTCCTTGTCACATTGGCTTCTCAAGGTGGGAGTCCTGGCTGCCACATCTGGGCCAGTGTTTCTGAAGCGGCTGTGGTGGGTTTTCCAAGTGGGGTTGAGCTCTGTAGGATCGTGAATGGAAACTATGAAAAGGGCCCATGAGCACTCCCGCACTGACACGCTCTCCAGCCAAGCATGGACCCACATCTTGTTTGGCCCAGGAACCACGTGAAATCTTTTTTTTTTTTTTTTTTTTTTTTGGGCTTGGGTCTGACATGCTTGGGATCCAGGGCTCTTCCTCCATAATTTCCAAGAACTCCTCCATGGATTTCTGGCATCTCATCAGCCTGGTTGCTAAGGCTGCAGGGGAAGGAGCTAGGGAAGGAGATTGGTCCCAGCTCTTAGGGTTTGCCATGTCCCCAGGGTGCAGTGTCGACAGAGTGTGCAGGGCAGCTGGAGAGGAGTCCTGGCGGCAGTGGGAATAGAGAGACCACTGGCCACCAGCAGGGCCAGGGAGAGAGGCTCACAAGTAATCTCGGCTGAAGGAACTTCCCTTCATCATCCCTGTCAAAGGTCAGGGCCTTCTGTGTGGTCATGTTAACGTCACTGACCTCCGTCCTTTGAAAGCACACACAGCATTTTCCTGTTCCCTTCCTGGAAATGAATGTTTGGAATCTGGTGGAAGCTCTTCTGTCTCCCCGCCTCATGCCCCTGTTTGGAGTTTTTGCTTAGGTGGTGCTGGTGGAAGGATCAGGCAGTTGAGTGTTCGACCGGCTTGGCTTTAAAGGTGCTGACTGTTATTGGCAGCACGTACAGGAGACCGGGGTGGCGCCTCTGACTTCATGTGCTTCTGCCTTCTTCCTGCAGTGTGCCAGGGACATCGTGCGGCTCCTTCTGTCCCATCGAGCGAATCCAAACACGCTGTGGAGTGGCCACTCCCCACTCTCCCTGTCCATTGCCAGTGGGAATGACCTGGTGAGCCCATGTGCACCCATGAATCTGACTCTTTTGCACCTGAACACCCAGGTCCTGCCTCAGGCCCCTATACCCACAGCTCCTGCATACACGGGCACCAGGCAACTGTGCTATTTCCGCCACCTCTGATCCCCTTCCTCTAATCCACCACTGGGTTTGCTGTGTCATTTCTCCACCCACTGGTTCATCTACCCAATCTCCCACTCACTAACCCATCCGGCCACCTACCTGTCAATCTAGCTAGAGAGCTACCCAGCCCGCTCTCTCTCACCGGCCCACGTGCACATCCATCCAGACTACCAGTGGCCTACCCATTCCAGCCTCTCATCCATCCTTCCTTTCATTTAACGTGTGTGTACTGAGCACCTTCTGTGGGAAGGCAGGCGCCTCTGTGAGCAGCAGGTTTTGAATCTTCTCTGATTTGAGCATCTCCCCACCCCCATACACTGTAGCTGGGGGAGTCAGGCCCTACAGCAGCAGGCAGCACGGTTTTAGATACTGATGAATGTTATTAAGAAAAAGGAGAGTTGGGGAGGAGCGGCCAAAGGGGGCACACAGGTGGACTCCAGGCCCGGGGTGAGTATGGGGCCCAGAGCTGCGCTCTTTCCCAGGCTATAAAGTGAGGTAGGAGCAGTACCCAGCAGAGCGGGTACATTGCTATGTGCACCAAAATAGTGTCAGACCCAGGCCCTGGGTTGAACGGCAACTTCTCCCTAAGGAGCTCATCCATGTCCTTCCTACCCATCACGTCCCCCATGGGTGGGAGCTGCAGATAGTACCCAGGATCATGGCCACTGAGGAGTTTGTCTGCGTTGCCCAGGTTGTGAAGGAGCTCCTAGCCCAGGGAGCTGACCCCAACTTGCCTCTGACCAAAGGCTTGGGCACTGCCCTGTGTGTTGTGTGTGACCTGTTCTACGAGCAACAGAGGACCACCGAGAATAAGATCGCCCTGGTGAGGGGAGGCATGGGAGGATGCTGGGGGAGAGGTAGTGGGTGGAGAGTGCCTGCTGGCTTCAGGGTGGGGTAGGCTGGGCCGTCCTAAGTTCATGTCGTGACAAAGTTGCTGAAAGGACACAACATAAAGCACAACCCCTTACCCCCAAAACATTTGGGAAATGAGATAGTGTCAAGGTATTGACAGTGTCTGGACCTAGAGGGTCTGCGTGTGCCTTGCAGGTTTCCTGAAACCCAGGGTTCATGACCCCTGTTAGCGAACTATGCCAAGAAAGCAGACAGTACATTTGTACCTTACCACAAGGCCTGCATGCATTCATTTAGGGTCGTTTGTTTTTCCCAGCGAGACATGGTCTTATTCTGTAGCCCCGCCCAGCTTCAAACTTATAATCTTTTGCCTCGGCTTCCTAACTGCTGGATTACAGCTGCCCACCACCAAACCCAGATGGAATTTATCGAACAAAAGCCACATCTGTTCCACAAGCCTCTACTCATCACCCTCTTCTGATTTTACTTGGTAGTCAACGACAGCTGTCAGGATCCCTTTTACTGGACTCTAGTCCTCGCTGTGAACTCTGACAACCCCCAGGCTGCACCTCGCACAGTTAAATGTACAGGTTACACAGTGGCTCTGCGAGGGTTCCAGGAGGTTACACAGGAGCAGTTGTACCACCTGGAGCACTGGCAGAGGGCGCCGCTCAGCTGGGTGAGCTGGCTATGGCTTTCGAAGGTTGACTGACACTCTACTGTGTGTGCCACCCTCTGTCTATCCACTCATCCCTCAGTGAGCAAGAGGGTGTCCCTATGGCTTAGCCATCAGGATTTTTGATGCTGCCACGAATGGAATCAGAGAGGGCTCTCCAGGGAGTAGTGTCTCAGGATGAGGCCAAACCTATCTACCCTATGTGCCTCTGACTTTTTCCACACACATGGGGGATGGCCGCCTTCTGGGAAACTGTATTCTCCTGCTGGGTAGTGCCCTTTGGCTGCCTTTCAGCTGTCAAGTGTGCCCACGGGAACTGGGAGCCATGTACCTCATGATGTGGTCACATCGTGTGCTGCCCTGCACAGCCCTGTGCTGACGATGGCTTCTATCAGCCTCCAGTGGCCTTGTGTACTTGACAGATTGTATATCCTTCAGATTGACCGGCTCATTAGCTACGGGGCGGATGTCCTGAAACCTGTGACAATTGTGCAAGGTGAAAGGACGGCCGTGGGCACAGCAGTTGATTATGGCTACTTCAAGTTCTACCAGGTATGACTTTGTTCTGAGCAGAACCCCTTTGAGACCTGGCTTCTCTTAGACAAAACTAGGAGCCCACAGCTGAGCCTGGTCTTCCAGGGCAGAAGACCTCATGATGGCCAACACGTGCTTTGGGCACCTGCGTGCAGGTGTCCTTCTGCGTCCTTTGGAGATGGTCACCCTTTGGAGGACCGAGAGGCTACCTGCCTACCCAGTCACTCTGTAGTATGGGCTGGGCTGGCCAGAAGTCCTCAGTGACCACTGCCTGTGGTTGTCTGGTGAATGACAGCCCCAAGGCCTCATAGCGACCCTGTGCTCTGTCACAGGACCGGAAGATCGCCCACTGTCCCTTTCATGCTCTGATGCCAGCAGAGCGAGAGATATTCATTGCCCGGAAAAGGCTGCTAGAGTACTTGGGTTTGCAACTGCGGCTTGCCGTCCTCAACAAGGAAAGCCGGCTGGACATTAAGGCCCTGTACCTGAGCAAGAGAGGTAGGTGAGACTCATCAGGGTGCATCCCGTAGCTCTGTTCTTACCCAGCACCCTCATTTTGCCAGACCTACATCTGCTCACCCACATCTGACCGTATCCTCCCCCACTGACAATGGCTCCAATGGTCTCATTCTCTCATCAAACTGCAACCCTCCCTATACCAACAAAAGTCCCCACATATGTCCACTGCCCGCCCCTTTCTCACGGCATCCCAGTTTCCAACCTGCATTACATCCTTATGCCCAGAGATGTCCCCGCTCACACTGTGCCCAGCACACACCCATCCACCCATATGAAATGCCAATATGGGAGAATCCTGTGACAGGGGTGTGGCCTGCACCGTGCATCCTACTTCCACATACCCCAGATGATACCCATATGCACTCCAATACCCACCACCAAAACATGTAGGGTTCACTTATCCACACCCGTCCCTTCCCTATATACCAACCTCTACCTCCTCTTCACAGCCACAAATCCAACCACAATTACACACTATCCGCTCTTTCCGCAACACAGTAACCCACCCCTACCCAACAGCCGCATTGGCTTTGCTGCATACACACATGTCTACCCAACTTCATACTCACACCCCAATATCTCAGACCCCCTACACACACCTATCCTCCCCACACCCGCACTCACACCCACCTACCCCTGTTCTCTACATATAGTTTCCGCTTACATGCCCATGCTTACACATAGCCGTCTATACGCTCGTTCTCACACACTGGATTACACGCTAGCACCCTCCTCCACACTCTACTCACATTCCCACCCTTAAGCACATTAGCACTCCACATTCACGCCCAGAACCTACATGGTGTACACACACACACACACACACACACACACACACACACACACGCGCACAACCATGGACTACTCTATACCTTTGTCTCCGCCCACACACAGTAACATACTCTGACAGGAGCAGCTGTCTTATTTGGTGTGGAGGCTGAGTTCTGGCTGCTGTGACTGGAAGGCGATGCCTCTATGCATGTTTGGATCCCACTGTGGGAGGCAGGTGATGCCTCAGATAGGATACCACTAAGAATGCTGGGCTCCTGATCCCCACAGCAGCTTATAGGCGGGGGCCCATCTGAGAAGTCCTGGCCATACAAACTCTCCTTCCCATCACCAAGGAGAAGCTGGAGTGGGGATGTCACTCCTGGAGAGGTTTGCCCTTCCTCACTCTGTTTCCAGAGCCTTGGCACCGTGCTGCAAAGCGTATGCTTCAGCAAAGAAACAGAGTCATTTTCTATAGCACATGGACCAGGCCAGGCAGTGAGATGCACGTGGGTACCCATCCACTGGTGCCTCGGGCTGACCTATAGGATGGCTTCCTACTCGAGAGAACTAGGGAGAAATAAGTGCACAGGAGAGCCCTGAGTTCAAAGCAAGCCTCAGCACTGGCCTTGGGGACTTTCCCCTCAAATAGCTGCAGAGTGATTCACTCACTCTGACAGGTAATCTTAAGGCCCAGGCACACTTCTGAAACAAGTGGAGCAACCAGGCCAGCACTGAAAGGGCTAATCATCCAGTCTAGAGGGTAAATCCCAAGAAATCTAAGTTCAAAGGGATAACAGTTTATAAAGAAATGTCAGAAACCCAAAGGCCAGAAGAAAATCAGAACATAAATGGCTTCGTACTCTCAAGTGAGTACCGGTACTTGACTTCTCATCAGACGCGACTCTTCTGTTAACAAACTCTCTTTAAAGCTTTTGATGTGTATGACCGTTTTGCTTGCCCGCATTGTGCGTGCACCACTTATGTACCTGGTGCTCAGAGTGGCCAGAAGAGGGTGGCGGTTCCCTTGGGCCTAGAACTGCCATGTGGATACTGGCAACTGAACTCTGGAAGAGAAGCCAGTGCTCTCTTTCAGACCTCTGGGCCAAGGAGAAATTACTCCTGACTAAGGAAGACAACTGTGCTACAAGGATACAGTTCCTCCTCCTTCTCCTCCTCATCCTCTTCTTACATGATAGATTTAGCTCTCATAAAATAACAGAGCTAGCACCTGCCTAGTATTGTCTGCTGACCCCAAACAATCAAACAAAACAAAAATTCCCCCAAACAAAACAAAAATGCAACACCACCCCACTATTTAAGGTTTATGCAAGTGATCCAAAGATTGAGCGAGGCGTAAAGGAATGATTAATTAACAAACTCTGTTAAGCGCCATGCAAACAGGCCGTAGCACTGAATGTTAAACTGAGGCTTGCCTCCTCTCCTCTTGTCGCCGACTCAGGAAGGCAGGACATCCACTTCCGGGCTGGGCCAGCCAAGAAAGCCCCAACGAGAGGCCTTCTTTCCAGAGAGCATGGGGGACTGCAATCCTCACGTTGTCTCTAGCTGTCCACTTCAATGTCTAAGCTCTAGGCTGAGTGCATTTTCTTGTGGCAGGAAGACAGACTCTTCTGTTGCATTAGCTTCCATTGCAGGACAGAAGTACAGCCTCAGTTTCAGTGTGGACAAGGATCCCAGGGCCCTGACCACCTGCTGGTAGGGCAGGATTCCACGCCAGGAGGCAAGCCGAGAAGACCTCTGACTCTGCCCCGGGTACTCAGCTCCTAAGGTAGAGAAGTGTGCCATTGTTTCTATTCCCAGCTACTGGACCACACCTCATAACTGCTCGGAGGAACAGCCAGTGTAGCAGAGCCCTAAATCTCTCCTAAGGATGGAACACCATTGTAAGCGAGTGTGGCCTGATGGTGTCATCTGAGCCAGGGGAGGTTTGAGGACTGTTGTGAAGACAGCGGGACCCTGCTGGAGGGACAGGCTTGACGGACTGTGGCTAGCTGCTAGAGAGCAGCAGGGAAGTGGCTGGAAAGCATGAACCTGTGCCACTGACGCCACGCTATCTGTGCGGCGATCCCTGACCTGGTTATGGTGTCAGTCTTTGAGCAAGTCCTGCCAGGACGGTGCACTGTTGGAAACCAATCAGCAATTCAGAGAACTAAACAGCCAAGTGTGGTCAGGGAAGAGCCCTGCTCAACTGTGGTGACTGACCGTAGAAGTCTTAAGGCTGCACCTCTCAAGGGCACAGTACTAGAAGCAAGGGAAAGTAGTCCAGTTACTCTCCTCATTGCTGTGACCAAAAGCCTGACAAAAGCAACTCAAGGGAGGAAGGGGTTAATCTGATTCATAGTTTAAAAAGGGAATATGGTCCATTGTGATGGGAAGGCATGGCGGCCAGAGTGTGGTCACAACGCATCTGCAGTCCGGAAGCAGAGCGAGATTACTGTTGGCATTCTAACTTGCGTTCTCCTCTTTATTCATTCATGGACCTCAGCCCAGGGGATGGCTCCACCCATATCAAAGCGGGGACTGGTCTTCTGATGTCTGCTAAACTCTCTGTCTCTTCGACGATTCTAAATCCCGCTGCCTGCCAATCAAGATTACCAATCAGGAGTCTACTTGTGTCAATCTTGTGACAATCATGTGTCACCTTGACCCCTTTTACTTTTTATTACTTTTAATTTAGTTGTGTGTGTGTGTGTGTGTGTGTGTGTGTGTGTGTGTGTGTGTGGTGGTGAATGTCAGCTTTGCCACATATGTGGGGGTCAAGACAATTTGCAAGAACCAAGAGTCTGTCCTCTCCTTTTACCAAGTTGGTACCAGAGACTGAGCTCAGGTCGTTAGGCTTGGTGGAGAGCGCTCTCTACCTGATGAGCCGTCTCGCTGGTCCATACATTGCTTTTAAATCATAGCATTCTACTCGTCCCAAGAGCCTCATTCTCATCTCATAATGGATAGGGAGAGCATTCCCATTCTAAAAGGGCAGACGGAAGACAGCATGGAGCTTTGAGTGATATGGCCCCCATAGGCTCATGTGTTTGAATGCTTGGTCCCCAGCTGATGAAACCATTTGGGAAAGATTAGAGGGTGTGGCCTTGTCAGAGGAGGTGTGGCACTGGGGCAGGCTTCGAGGCTTTCAAAAGTCCACGCCCTTCCCAGTTATCTCTCTGTGTCTCAGGCTCATGGTTCAAGATATGAGCTCTCAGCTGCTGCTCCACTAGCCATGTCTGTCTGCCTGATGCCATATTTTCTGCTATGATGGCCATGGACTCTAACTCTCTGAAACCATGAGCCCCAGATAAAATATTGTTCAATAAGTTGCCTTGGTTATGGTGCCTTACCACAGCAGTAGAGAAGTAACTAAGACAGCAAGAGAAGATCAGACTAAAGCGAGACCAGATGTCAACAAAACAAACATCAAATCCTACAGCTAATCACATATGGATTTTTTGGAATGATATGAACTCCTAGGAGCTTTGGATAGCCCCACCCTCCAGTTCTGCTGCAGCACATTTAGTCTCTCTGGTACCAGCTCTGCTCTCCACGCTAAGCTCTCTGCCCCCTTTCATCACTGCTCTGCATAACAACAGTGAGCAGAGACCCCGCCACCACCTGAGTCTTCTGCCAAAGAAGTCGCTACGTTTGGAATTCAGCCTGCCCCACTTTCTGAAGACATGGGTGGAACAAAGCCAGATTCTTTGCCAGAACGTAACCCGAATGGGCTCTAGTCCAAGTCGCAAAGAGTCTATATCCTCTCAGAAACATCCTGAATGGAGCCCCCACTGTCCATGTTTCTTTAGGTCCTCACTCTAGTTTTCCAGGCTCCCAGCAGAGTTGCCCAGTGAGCTCTCTTTACAGCGGTCTAGGACTTGACCATCCTGCAGCTCCTGACTCTTCAACATCCCTCCCACACGCCAGTTCGCCCACAAGACCAGATCTACCACAGCAACAGCCTCACCTCTCCACACCAGTTTTCTGGCTTGGCTTCTTTTCTTGTTACAATGGCAAAACACCTAATACATGAAAACTTAAGGGAACGGTCATTTTGGTTTACAGTTCCAAAGGGGAAGTCATGGAGACTGGAGGAACACGAGGTGCCCTTCACCTTATGTCCTCAGTCCAGAAGCAGAGAGAGAGGAACACTGGGGCTCAGCTCCTATCTCTTTATTTACTCTGGGGCCCTACCCCATGGAGCGGTGCCACGCATTTCTGGGCTTGGTGGAGCCACGTCATTTAAGCCTGTCTAGAAATGCCCTTAGTGACATGCTCTTGTAGGCGATGTTGAATTCCCACCAAGCTGATGAGGTCAGCCACCACTGTAGACCAGGCACACTTTGGTTCCTAAGCAAGAAGCAACTGGCTTCTGAGGAAGGGCAAGGAAACATAAGCAGGACTTCAGAGAAAAGCAGGAGGCTATCAGGACAACCCCTTCAGAAAAGCCGTGAGCTGGGTGAGGCTACCTGGTAGTCTTTAGTGGCACGGCAAGGCAAATCCTGAATGGCAGTGGGTGGTGAAGGTGAGACGCAGGGCAGCAGGTGGGCTTGTGCAGGAATGTGATGGCCATGGGTAGGCCCCTCGCTGACCTGCCACACTCCCCCGATGACCACGCACCTCTTCGTCTCTCTCTGCAGCAGAGCTGGCTCCCTGCCACAGGATGAAGAAGAGAAGTTCCAGCCCCGCTAAATCCCCATCCGTGGAGAAGCAGACGTGAGTGCTGTGGCCTCTGGCCCTACTGCCCCTGAAGGGCCACCTTCTCTCTCTCTCTCCCTCCTGAGTAGCCTAGCCTTGGCCAGGCATCTCAGCTCACAGGTGCAGGCTCCCACCAGCACGAGACTCACAGTTGGAGTCTCAGGACATACTCAGTTGAGCTGGGTTATGTGGCTGTCAACTGGGTGGGACACAGTTGAGCTCCACATGGTCAGGAGGGTGGCCACCTCCCGGGGCGGAGCACAGCCTAGCTCACCCACTGGTTTTCCAGGAAGTCCCTGCCATCCTCTTGCAGGGGAGTCTCTGTAGTCATCCACATGCCCTCTGGGAAGGACCCATGCATTCTGAAGGACAGGGCAGGGAGAGAGAGGGTGATGGTAGGGAGCATCTCCTCTAGAAATGGAGGAGGTTGGTCTCTTGAGTGTCACCCCAAGCTCTGAGGTCTGAGTTCAGGTAGCTGATCCATCTCCGCAGAGGTACTCACAGCCTGTTTCTTTGGGGTTGTAAGCTGCCCCAGATGCCATGTTGGATTGTTGTTTGAATAGCCTTTATGGAACCTGTGGTGGGCCCAAAAGCTCAGTGTGCATTAACCGTTCAGAATAACCATGGGCAGACCTGCCTGGGTGGAGATATCAAGCTTTCTGTTGCTATGTGGTGACTGCCCTGGCAGTCACGAGAGGGCGTGAGTGTCTCAGGAGCTCAGGGGGACACAGACCTGACGTTGGGATTCTGTTTACAGCCTTCCCTTTTACAAGTTTTGTTACCAGTGTGGTCGCTCCATCGGGGTCCGCCTCTCACCCTGTCCCCGCTGCTATGGGATCCTGACCTGTAGCAAGTACTGCAAGACCAAGGCCTGGATTGAGTTCCACAAAAAGGACTGCAATGACATCATGGCTATGAGTAGGTTGGGTGCCATGTTGGGTGCCATGTTGAGTGCCATGTTGGGATGGGCTGGTGAGGAGCCTAGATGCCTCCCAGAACAAGGATGCCGGGGAGTGGAGAGAGAGAGAGAGAGAGAGAGAGAGAGAGAGAGAGAGAGAGAGAGAGAGAGAGTGAGTCAGCTCTGGGAAGGGACTGGGGAGTTGTTGTTGAAAGGTGACCGTGGTAGACACTTCCTCTTGCAGCAGGCAGCATTTGCAAACACTGAGACAAGCACAGGAAGGGTTGCTTGCAGACCATAACCAAGTGAGGTAGGGGCTCCCCTTACTCCCTGTAGCATTGGGCGGGGGCAGGGAGAGTGGTATTTTGGTCTAGAGGCTCAGTGGTTACTGCTCCTGGGCCTGGCCTCCTAGGGATGGTCCAGGCTTATCCATGTCTTGAGTCTCTTGCTCAGGCCCAACAGTTGGACTTCCATACTCCTCCCCATGCCTTCTCTTATCTACCCAGTATCCCACTTGGATGGTTCACCTTGGAGGGTGGCAGAATCTTAGTGAGGGAACAATGCTTTGTGCTGAGCCTGGAGAGGAGCCCAGGGTTGCAGCCTGATGCAAGACGTGTCTGCAGGAAGACAGCTGCATTTCACAGCAGTCTCATCCTCCTACCCTGGCAATAAAGTGACCTACAGTGTGTTCTCAAGTCTATGCCCTGCTCTGCCATTACCTGGCCCAAGTCCCAGAATCCTTGCCCACACTAGTCAAGCCCATATCGATGGCGTCTCCTAGGGCCTAGGCTGTGCCGTGCTCTGTAGAAGGACTGGTAGATGGGCAGGCCAAGGGCCCCTGTTTGAGAACTGACTGCAGGACACTGGCAGGCTCCTGGCTCATGCTGGCACTGGCTTTCCCAGTTGCAGGCATTCCCCAAGGGAAGATCCATTCTCTGCTGTCAAGATTCCTTCTGTGGACTCTAACTCGGTGGGGATGGCGGGGGTCGGGGGGGAGGCCGTGTGCTCTTACAGCACATCAGCTGAGAGTCTGCCATGTGCTGGGCATCTTCTGGGGCCACAGTGGAGGTGGGATCACAGGGACAGATGAGGTTAAAGGGACAGGGATGGAGCAAGGTAGTATGGCCAAGGCTGGCAAGTCTGTCCCCAAGAACCAGACCCGCTTTCTCCGTGAGAGAAGGGGAAGGCAGGTAGTAAGGATCACAGCAGCTGACATTTGCCCGAAGGATGATAGGCCTAAGGGTGTCTGGGGTGGATAGATGCAGGACTGAGGACAAGTCGGGAGAGGGAATATATAGCCTTCGGGGACTCAGGGAGACCTTGGCAGTGCAGCTGCTCTCCCAGCAGCAGCACAGCAATATTGCCGCCTAGCTTTTGATTTTCTCTCCAAGGTGGAGGTTGACAGAGGTGGCGAGCAGCAAGGCTTTTGTATGTGGATAGAGGAAGAAGCTGTCCCTTTGTGGAACTCAGCCAAAGGTGGCTTTCCAAGAGGGGCTCCTGACAGGCGGTCACTGGAGCTTTGTCCCGTAGCACCGGTCACTTGTCACTATGGATTGTGTACGCAGCTCCTTGTTCTAGAGGGCCAGTGCTAGTAGGGGCTTAGGAGCTGGGGTGTTGCCACCCATATTAGCCGCTGGGGGTGTCTCATACACTTCCATTCCATCTATTACTCATCCACACAGAATGCAAATGTGTTACCTCGATACCAGGAAGGGACATTGTCATGCTGCCTGTCCTTTCAAATGGACACCACACCTCTCCAGACAGGCAGGAAGTAGCCAGAGGTTTATATATGCGTATACCAAAGAGTGAGGGCACCCCCTGCTCCAAACAAGGCCACGGACACCTTATATTTGTATCTGTCCTACAACATGGCCTCCAAATGAAAACCTTACTGTGTTTCACTCTATTTTTAAAATATTTAGATGAATGTTTTTACATATATATATTATATATATCCATATTCCACATGCATGGCTGATGCCTATGGAGGTCAGAAGAGGGCACCTGGTCTCCTGGAACAGGAGTTTCAGACGGTTGTGAGCTGCTATATGGCTGCTGGGACTTGAACCTGAGTCCCCAAGATGAGCAGCCTGTGATTTCAACCACTGAGCAGTTTTTCCAGCCACTCCATAATGATTTAAAAAGAGACAATAGTCACAATCATGTTAATCTCCATGTTCATTCTGAACATTTTGGGGGCTATATTTAGATTTTAATCACACACACACACACACACACACACATACACGGCACTCTGAGAAGCCTCGCACACAGGCACCCATACACCTCTCCACTGATTTCTGCCTCGGACAGTGTGGCAGGCCTTACTGTGACCTAAAGTTTATTTTCTAGTGTGTGGTCCCACCATTTTGAAATCAGCGTGTGACTAATGTTACTACACTTGGGGGTGGGATGGCCAGAGCACTGTAACTCAGGCCGTTTTGTCTTTCAGTCTGTGAAGGGTCACACACACACGTATACTCTTTGGATTTTTACCCGTTGGTTTCCAGGAAGCCTTCCTCATGTTCTGAAGTGTGCTCTCGGAAGTGAGAGCCACAAAGTGGTGTGGCATCCGTCCATGTTGGTTCGTGTGTTTACATTCTTTCTTTCTTTCTTTCTTTCTCACACCCTCTGATGTGGAGACCTCTGTGGCAGCGACTCCCTTTTCTGTCTCACCTGTGAAGTAGCTTCTTACAGTCCGAGCTGTACCACACCAAACACACTATTATGCCACCAGATGCGTCTGCCCTAACAGGTTGAGGGAGCAGTCTCCAGATGGGACTGCAAACAGGGGTGACAGATATCCACAGATATCTGTTACTGTTTGATGGACCCACGGTTACATCATCAGCCTAGAACTGAAAGGTCCTGGGTCTTCCCCAAGGTGCGCTGCAGCGGACTCCTAAGCTCTGTGGCCACGTTGTGATACATTTTCCTGTCTGTTGGACAGACCAACTCTTCTCTCCCTGAAACCCTTTCAGATAGAGTGTAGGTTTGGTCATCAAACTCAATGATCTTGTAGGGACTTTGCCGTTGATTGGTTTCAGTGAGGGACAGTGGGAAGCCTGGGAGTGCTGAGACCTCCAGGCTTGATATGAGGCTGTGGTTCCATCATTCTCGTCACATGGGATTGGTAGAAGGCTCCACTCTGGCCTCCACACCCCATCTTACCATGGAAGTCCTGCTTATCTCTGCCTCAAAAGCAAAGTTCAGAGGAGCCCCGTCCCTCCCCTCTTCACCATCCTGCAAGATTGTGCCTGGCTTCTCTGTCCAGTCCTTGTCAACCCCTCCTGGCCTTATTGCTCTGAGGCCTAGTGGTCTCCTTGCCTTGCTGGGAATTGCAGCACATCCTGCTTTTAGCCCCACCCAGACACTCTGGCCCCTTGTGACTTCCTGTAACGCCCCCTGGTCCCAGTGGCTTTCACTGGGTCCCTGTCTGTGCTTTTCCTGGTAGCTCAGAGTTGCATGGTCTCTTCTGGATCAACTGTGCTGTGAGCCCTCTGGGTCATGGGATGGCCTGTCCCTGTATCTTGGGGACTCACGGTCCAGCACACTCAGCTACGTTTGCTGTGTGATGGTAGAAAGAACTGAGGTGGGGCGCCACAGACATAGGTGTCGTTGCTCTTAGAGCAAGGAGAGGCTTTGTGGCCTTGGGGCATATAGTGGAGAAAATCCCCCATAGCTCAGAAAGTTGTCTCTGGGAAGAAGAGAGGAGATGCCAGGGCTGAGATGGGGCTGGGAATTTTCTCTTTCCAGGAGCAGCCCCTCCATCTTCTCGGGGCCTTGGTAACTCCTGCGGATCAGTTAGGTTTCCCAGTGGGATCAGGTTGGCTTATACTCTGGTGCAGGCGGAGGCCTGTACTATCATGCTAAGGAACAGGAGAAAAAAAAAATTAGGTGTTTCTATATCACTGCTGCTCCTGACTGCAGAGAAGGGAGGTGACACCCAAAGCCGGTGCTCAGAGCAGAGCCTCCTCCCTCCTCCCCGACAGTAGGGCTGCTGGCTCCAGTGCCATTGGGCAATCGGTAGATATAGTGGGTATTCTGGGGCAGGTGGCCTTCCCAGCTTTGGGGTCACTCGGGAACATATAGAAGTAGGAGAGGCTTGCACATGCTCAGATGGAGGGAGGGGTCTTCTCCGCCAGATACCTGCTGTCTACTGAAACATCAACCCAGCCCTCTCTAGGGGCAAGTCCAAACCCCGTGGCTCCTGCCACCAGCACCTTTTATATCTTATGTGCCTCCTGCATAGTATTGAGGCCACTGACTGAACCTTCCATGCTGTCCCAAGGCAGGAGTGGGACAGCAGGGTCAGGAGCTGCCTCAAACCACAACAGCTTCTCTGTTCTGACTCTGGTAGTCTCTAGCTGCCCCATGCCCTAAGCTACTCATCTGCTGGGCCTCCACCTTGAATCTAAATTCCATCCCTGCTGGGAGGTGTATTTCCTTCTCATGCTCTAGGGTTGGCCCTTCCCCAAAGTAACCCACTTAGGCCAGCAGCCTTTGGGGAGTCGCACTAGCCTGGATGGACCTGCGTTTCCTGAGGGTTCCCACTGAGCTGGAGCAGGAGAGGCTCAGGATGCAGTTCAGGGTCCAGTGCTTTAAGAGTGCACCTGCCTCTACCAGGCACCCTGAGGTCAGGGAAAGTGGTGAAGATCTTTATGAGCAGAGCAGAGCAGAGCAGAGCAGAGCAGAGCAGAGCAGAGCAGAGCAGAGCAGAGCAGAGCAGAGCAGAGCAGAGCAGAGCAGAGCAGAGCAGAGCAGAGCAGAGCAGAGCAGAGCAGAGCAGAGCCAAATCTCAGCCTTTTCAGTGCTGCCTGACATACAGGTCTGTCTTCAGGCTGCTCCCAAGCTGATGTCCTGATGGTTTCTGGGGAACTTGAATGTGTAAAGGACATAGTGTTCAGGCACCAGTGGCTTTGCTTCAGCTCATGTGCTTCCTGTTCCTGGACCACTCGGGGGTCAGCTGAGCTGGTGAGCTAAGGAAGACAAAGGGGGCAGAGGCTCACTTACTTTATGAGGCTGAGGCACCTAGAGACTCTACTGAGGGGATTGGAAGAAGAAGGGAGGAGCCTTTTCCCTGGAGACCTACTTCCCCTCTCCCAGGTGGGTTCTTAGGCTAACGCCTGTGGGGCCCAGTATCTGTCCTCCCCAGAACCCTCTTCTCAGAGCTCACCTGGAATTTTGGGTTCTCCTTTGAGCTAGACTTGGCTGCTCTAGCCCTCTCTGAGTAAAAGGTGCCTTGCCTTTCATCTGAGACCTTGGAGCCCCACAGGGAATAAGGCTGAAGCAAGGAGGCAGGATGTCGAGATGTGAGGTGTGGCAAGTGATTAGTTTTGCCACCTTCCAGGAACATGTAGACTCCAGATCATTGGGGGAACTGAAGACAGAGGGTTCCTTGTGAGAAGAGCCAAGAATGAAATGTATGTGATAGCTTAGGCCGGCAAGCAGGATAGCGACAAGTTGTGTCCAGCGGGCTCTGAGGGAGGTAAGACATGGCAGGCTATGGACACAGAGGGATTACGGCTCCACATAGACTAGGAAGTCAATAGGGAGAGCAAGGGGGGCAGGTCTGGGAGAAGAACAGCAAGGATGGCCACATCTTCTTAACCCCTTCCACACCGGGACTTCTGGGAGAGTGGGCTGCTGCCAGCATCTAGACCAGATGGCCATCCGGAGCTTGGGAGTAGAGGCAAAGGAGCTGTGGATGGACCCGAGAGGGTCTCGGATGGCAACTGAGAACTTGGATTGTGGTGGAGACGGAAGTCTAGAACATGGCCACCAGGGTTCTCTGTGGAAGCCTATGGACTCCTGTGTTCTCTGGAGGGGGAGGAGTAGGTGGCCAGGGTCTAAGCTACAGACAGTTTAGCTGGAGGCAGGGATGTGACTTCCCCTAGTTTGTCCCCTCGAGGCCTGGAAAAGCCATGAAGTTCCTCCTGTTTCTCTCAGATGCTGGCTTCCCCTGACTGTGAAGCCGGGAGACCTCTGTAGGCCACACCACTTAATGGAGGGCATTGTTTCCCCACCGTGTTCTCCTGGCCTTGTCGATTAGCTCCATGTCTACAATCGAGTTTGTTTCTGGGCTCTCCTGCATTCTTAGCCATGTCCCATGCCTGTCCTTACCTCGGGACTGTCACTGTTTCGATTACTCTAGTTTTATAACAGGCTCAAATAGAAAATAGAACAACTCCACGCCTCCGTACTCCGTTGTCTTTCTCAGACACTGCTTTGGCTTTCAAAGGTCTTTTGTGCTCCCACGTGAATTTTAGGATTGTTCTATGAAAGATGTTATAGGGAGTTTGACAGAGATTACTTGAATCTTTATTATTTTAATAGTGTCAGCATTTTAGCAGTATTCCATTTCCCCAATCCAGATCATGGTATATTCTTCCATTTACTTAGACTTTTCTTTTTTTTTCTGAGACGGTTTCTCTTTGTAGTCCCGGTTGTCTTAGAATTCGCTCTGTAGACCAGGCTGGCCTTGTACTCACAGAACTCCACCTGCCTCTGTCCCCCAAGCACTGAGACTAAAGGTGTGTGTGTGTGTGTGTGTGTGTGTGTGTGTGTGTGTGTGTATGTGTGTGCCATCACTGCCTGGAGTACTTAAGACTTTTTACTTGTCAATGTGTTTGAATTTACAGTCTTTCACTTATTGTGGTTATATTTGTTTTTAAATCTTTTAATTTTTATCACAGATGAAATTGTGTTCTTAGCCCCTCCCCTTCATCCCTTTTCTCCCCTGCCTTTCCTCTCTCCCCTTTATAACTTTTCATCCCCATTCCATATACCTGTGAATCTCGCAAGTTCCTCATATTATTGACATCTAGTTTTATACTTTAGATTAAACGGTTAGAAACGATATTGATAAAGTTTTAATCATCCACCCTGCCCCAGAGATGTCCATATGCCCGAGACACACGCTGTGCTGTGGGCGGGGTTTTCTGCGTGCGTGTTGCTTAGTGCACCTGGTTTTCAGTATTCTTCAAGCTTGTTCTTTCCTTGCTGCTCTTCTGTTGGATTACACATGCCTCACAGGATTTGGGAAGCTCAAGTTACTGCTTACATTCCCCTCAGACCTGCCAGCGTCTGTCTGTTTTTAATATTTCATGCATGAACGTTAGGTGCACATTTACTTAAAACTGCTATGATGTCCTGGATGACTTGCCGCCTTTATGGTCATATGGTGACCTTGCGGTCTGGACTGGAAATTTGTTTGGTCAATAGAGACACTGCCATTGTCTTTTAGTTTGCATGGGATCTATCTTAAAACCCGTTCTGTCAGTCCATGTGTTGTCTCCTGTCTTCCAAAATCAAAGCAACTTGTAGGGGAAAGCATTTATGGGGCTCACAGATTCAGAGCATGAGTCCATGACTATCATGACAGGGAGCATGGCGGCAGGCAGGCAGGCAGGCAGGCAGGCATGGTGTTGGAGCAGTAGCTAAGAGCTTACATCTGATCCAGTAACAGGAGGCAGAGAAAAGAGCTAAACCTTAAAGCCCACCAGTGACCTATCTCTGCCAACAAGGCCAGACCTCCTATTCCTTCCCAAACAGCTCTCCAAGCTTTGGACTATGCATTCAAACGTAGGTGCCGTTCTGTTTAACCCAGCACACAATGCTGAGATGAAGTTCACATACAGTGGAGAGCTGAATCCTTCTGGCCCAACCTCACAGGCTGTGTGTTCTATGCTGGCTTCAGAACTCCTGGTCCTCCTTCCTTTGCCTCCTAAGTGCTGAGCAGAGCTTAAATTTTTATGTAATAATTTTGTGGTTCATACTTGAGTACTGAATTTACCACACTCCCACCCTACCCTCTCTGTCTTCCAACTCCTTTTATGTCCACCCACTGCCTCTCAATTTTATGACCTCTTCTCTAATTACTTTTGTTTCACACACAGACATATTTATATTTTTCAGATCTCATGGGTGCAGCTTCCCAGGTATATCTAGAAGGCACTAACTTACAGCATATGTCCAGGTCCTCTGCCTCTTAAAATCTCTCTGCTCCCTATTCTGCAGTGTTCTCCAAGCCTTACATTTTATTTTAAATTGTTCGTGATTTTTCAGTTGCAAAAACTACACTGTTATTCCCCGGAGTATCCACTAGCAAACCACTGAAGCTCCATTAAAAAGGGATACCATTGCCTGCCTTCACTCGAGGCCAGACATTGGCATTGTGCACGTCCTTCACTGGAGAGTGGCTCAGTTTCATGCTCTCACGTTGCTAGTTGGTATCAAGTCAGCATGAAGAGTTCTCATGGGTACTCTTGGTTAGGCTGGTACAGACATGATACCTGGGACTTGCCATCCAACTCATGTCTGGGAATTTCTTTATTTTGCATTTATTTCTAGAAGGCAGCCTTTCTAAGAATAGCATTCCTGCTTGAAAATTTTCTTTCTTTCTTTCTTTCTTTCTTTCTTTCTTTCTTTCTTTCTTTCTTTTTTTTTTATTTTAGGAGTTTTGGTTTCATCACCTCATTCCCTTCTGGCCTGGGTTTCTGCTGAAGATTCCCCCCTCTGTCTGTCTGTCTGCCTGCCTGCTGGTCTCCCTCCCTCCCTCTTTCCCTCTCGTCTTTCTGTCTCTGTCACACACACACACACACACACACACACACACACACACACACACACACACACACTTCCTTGTATGTGACAGATCTTCCATTGCTTTTACAGCTCCTCATCTCTGACTCAGTCTGGCTATGTTTCAGGCATTCACCTTCAGGTTCATCTTGCTTTGGATGCGTTCAGCTTTACAGCTCCAGTTAACCAGCTACTGTGCCTTTAAATAAGCTTTCTCTGCTTCTGGGGCCTGTCTAATCCTTTGTTTTTGGTTATCCACAGACAGTTGTCATAACCATATAGCTTCTAGTCCCCCCGCCCCCATTTCTATAGGATAACACCTATAGACCATTTGGGCTGGCTGTGATCCGGTGGCAAAATGTTTTGCTATGCTGTGACTTATAACTCTGAGCCTTCTGACTTCTCTTTCTCAAGGGGCTCTCCCTGCTTCTCTGTGGGTGACCCAAGCCTTTTACATTTGCCCACTATACACTGTCGCCAGCCGCTGAATCTTTGAGGGTGGTCCTCAATAGCAACCTAAACTTTCCTGGTCTCTCCTGAGAGGCAGAACCATGTTTCTCCATGGTGTTCTGTTACTCGGGGCCCCAGTTCTAGTTCTAGACCACAGGGGTAGGTCTGCATCTGGCACACGAATCTGCCTGTTTACTGTAGGCTCTTAGTGACCCCACCCCCCCGTACCAGGGTTTAGTCCATCTGAAATCTGCCATTTGACTGTGAAACATTCCCAAACCCCCATTTTGATGTTTGTGCAGAAAGAGGTTCATGTTAGCAGAGTGCCTGCTAGGCAATGACGGCCCCCATTCCTCACCAGGCAGCCATGGTGTCTTAGTTAAGCATTTTGCAAGCTCTACAGCTTTGCTGCTAGGATTCCTAGTACCCTACCAACCCACCCAGTGTCACCTCGATGGCTCTCTAACCATCCTTCTTTGATGACTTGAAATGTACAGGCATGTGAGTGGATGATTTTGAGTGAGTGCATGTGTGTGGGCTAAAAGCACCACTCTGGTCTGCAAGATTGCCTGCAGCTGTGTGGGATGCTCGCAGGGGAACCGGCTGCCACCACTAGGCTGTTCCGGATGCCTGCGCCTTCCTGAGTTTGCTTGAGAGCTGGTGATGACTGAGAAGGGACTCCTCCATAGCTAGCCTCTTGGGGAGCACTGTGGCAGGACTTAGGAGAAAAGGGCTGATGTGGCATTTGCTGGGCACTCAAAGGGCAAGGCTGTGGAAACCTATGAGCTAGTCCTGTCCTGCACCTGGCTGCTGACTCCCATGTTGGACACCTGTCTTATGTATTCTCCTTTTCTTGGCAGAGAAGGATTTCCTAGCCCAAAGGATCTCCCAGGAGCCAAAGAGTGAAAATAACCCGTGGCATATCAACCAGGCATCCCAGACTGTCCAGCTCAGAAAGGAGGAGGACCAGGAAAACCAGGCATCCAAGAATGCCCAGTTCAAAAAGGAGGACAAAGATAACCAGGAGTCCAAGAGTGTCCAGTTCAAAAAGGAGGACCAGGATAACCAGGAGTCCAAGAGTATCCAGCTCAAAAGGGACCCAGAACAGAAGGAGGTGTCCCTAACGAGATCCTGCTGGACTACCTGACATGGCGTTCCACCTGCAGTCACCAGTGAGTACCTACATCCGACCTCTCCCCACAGGGCAGCTCTACCGAGCCTCTACCTCACTCCATGGCTATCTATCCTGGCCAATCAAGGAGAAAGGACTATACCCCTCCCTCTCCCAGGGAAACATCTGGGCTACCTGGCACCAGGGATTCCCAGGACTTTACAAGAAAGCAGAGAGGCGAGGATGCCGCTGCTACCCTGGGCCCAGGCACTACAAGTATCCTTGGGTGGAACCTAATACCCAGCCGGCGCTGTGCCTTTAGGAAGAGCCTCCCTCCTGGGAGCTGTGGCCCAGTAGCACATGGGGTGGGGTCCTGTTCCTTGTGCTTAATATAGGCCCCACTGAATGGCAACACTGCAAAATGTATTTGGGTAGCAGTGTAGGCCCCAAGTCTCAGTTAAAGCAGATATACCATGTGGCTGAGCAGGGGGTTTGAGTCTGGGCTGAGTGAGCTTCCTAGCAATGGAGGCAGGCGCTATACTCCTTGAGATGAGGGCAAACTAGCCCTGAGTATCTTAAGTTGCTTAGAACATTTCTGCAGATGGAGGATAGCTTGAGACAGACTGGTGTGTCAGGACATCCCTGTTCCCTCCATGGTTCCCTGGGGTACCTCTGAGGCACCCTGGAAGGAATGAGAACTTTTCTATGGCTAAGACAATGACATGTACATTGAGGTGGGCTAGAGAGGTGGAAGGCTGGTTGGCTCTGGTGTCCTGGCCCCCTCCTCCCATGAACTTTGGCATGTTCTGTTAGCTTAGACAGACATTTCCCCAGGCAGGACTCGGAGCTGTTCAATGGTTGCCACCACTCGGAAGCCCTGGGACTTTGCTCCAGGTGCAAACCCATCTTCAAACCCCTTTCAACAAGCTCCAATCTGTGCTCTGACGTGTACACGCCATGCTCACATGTACACGCACCGTCTTACCAGTTTACACAAGCGCATGCCCACTGTAGGTCTCCAGCCTTTAATTCATATAAGGACTCGAAGAACACACATTACCCACCGGCACCGAGTGACTGGGAGCCTCATGGAGAAAGGACACAGTAGCTTGGCCACTATCCTGGCTGCCCTGTACAGCATGGGTGCCGCTGTCCTGACACCTATGCACTCGTCGATGCCAGAGCCCAGGTCTGGCTCCCAGTGCCCCTGCCTGAGTGTCACTAGCAGGGATGTGGCTGGGTGAATGTGCTCAGGGCATGGGCCTAAGAAACCCACAGACCAACTACAGAGCACACCCATCCTGGACCAGGAGACCTGACTACTGGGCAGGCCTTGGTGCTGTGCTGGCGGGAGCCTCTCTAACCCAGTGACAAAAAGAAAGGGAAAAAAAAAAAAAAAAGCGACAAGCAGCCTTTTCCCAGGCCTTCTGCATGTGAGGACCACTGTCTTCCTGGATACAGCAACGTAGCATCCCCAAGGCCCTGGAAGGGAAGACGGAGCCTTGACAACCTTGGTAAACCAGGTGCCCCCAGGTCTCAAGGCTGCAGGATACCAGGCTCCAAGAGGTGCCCCAAGCCTCTCCAGTGCTGTCAATGAAGATTGAGATGCGATGAGATGCAGCACTCAGTGGACAAGGACACCGAGGGTCTGAATGTGCATGTCTGTAAAAGCCCTTGACTGTCAATGCTCCCCCAGCTCCTGCAGAGCTGCCTGGGTCAGGAAGGGGCCCAGGCATCCTCTTGACCTGCAGTGCCAGGTCCCACTGACCCTGAGCTGAAGTTTCACCAGCCACCCAGCATCCCCGTGGCCAGGTGACCTTTCTAAGTGGGATAGGGGCTAGACGTGGCCGGCTATTCCCCTGAAGTGAGGCTCTTCATGTGGACCCCCAAGGCCAGTCTTTATGAGCCCATCTGAGGGGGCAAACAGTGCGGCAGCCTAGTGCAGCCTTGCCAGCTGCCACCTCACCTATGTCACACTAGAGGAACCCCACAGTGGGTCTTCTTTGAGAACCAGATTCACTGAGCTCCACAGTGGCCCAGGGTCCTGGTCTGGTGTGTGTTGAGATCCTGACTGCAGAGCTTCTTCTGAGGAGAAGGTATCATGCATAAACTTGAAGGCCCTGCCAGAGCCTGGTCAGCGACATACTGGCATCCCTTGCAGGCTTCCTGGGGAGCTGCGGGATGGGCCTCAATTTCTGACATCTGTGGCCCATGGGGTCTGGTGGGGAGTCCCCAGCGGGAAGAGGCAGGAGAGGAAGGCACAGGCTCACTTGAGGTCTCCGATGGGTTGTAGCTAACAGCCGCCCTTCTGGTTGGCCTCGTGAGCTTCTGGGGTGGTGCAGGAGGGTAGGGGAGGAGTGTGCAGCCAGAGGTGCCCCTGAGGTCCCTGAAATACATGGCTTTTGGGGACACTGGCTCGCAGCTGACCTGATACAAAATTAAAAGCTAGGGTGACAGGCGTGGCCAGACCCAGGAAGGCCAGGACCCCATGCACCCTGCCCCAGCACTCAGAGCTACTGTCTCCTTATCCTGCCCTGGGCCTCGAAGGCCAAGGGAATTAAATATGGTCTGTTGCATGTTTTGGCCAAGACAGTCCTTTGGGCTAGGGGGCAGTTACCGCCACCTGGGCCTGGCTGCAGCAAGGACCAAGGTGAACAGGAAGAGCAGAAAGAAGTAGTGAGGCTCTGGGCGAGTGGCGGCCGAGGTCTTCTGTCCCTCCTGTTCTGACAAGCCGGGGAGGGCATGGGTCAAGGGGGTCCGGGAGCTGGAGCTCTTCTTGCTGACCCTCCGGCCACAGGCCTCATCTGGGCATCCACCACCGCTGCCGGAGCCACTGCCGTCATCACCTGGGGAAGACAGGAGGCTCCAACAGCGGGTTCCCCACGAAGGCCCCTAGGTGTGCCTCATGCGATCCTCATGGACAACCTGGCTGGGCTTTGACTGTGCTACAAGACACAGGGCCCTTACAGCATCCATGAGGGCAAAGGGCTGAGGAGTCTGGAGAGGCCTTGTACCCTTCCACTTCCGAGCAGGGCAGATCCCTCC
Organism: Rattus rattus; assembly: GCF_011064425.1. Lineage (NCBI taxonomy): Eukaryota > Metazoa > Chordata > Mammalia > Rodentia > Muridae > Rattus > Rattus rattus. Next base: position 164,815,816 of record NC_046157.1, on the reverse strand, counting down.
CCAACCCCACCCTAACCCTGGCGGGCCTCACTGGCATCCTGGAAGTCCACATCATTGCCACCGTAGGCGCCACGTAAACGGTTGGTCATGATCTTGAGCTGCATGATCTGCTGCCGGATGGTCATATCCGGCTTGGTGATGTCCACCTCCACTTCAGGGTTGTTGATCTGGTTGGCCAGCCCATCACCCATCACCTCAGGTAGGTACCTGGAACAGGGTAGCCGGAGCCACAGTTCATTTCGTCACCCTGAGGGCCGGTGAATGCACTGTAACCCCCGAAGGCTCCACGGTAGGGGGTATGTGCTCACTACTGGGAGCTGGCGAATGTGTGTGAGCCTCCAGGCCAGTTCCCCATGCTCTGGGCATTCACGAGGATGTGGCCAGTGGTGGGTACCTACCGGCCCTTGGAAATCCCATTCCAGCAGCGGTCATCGCTGGCAGGACTCATGGCCATTTTCTCACTGCACAGTGTCCCTGGGAGGCTGATCCAGTAGTCCTGAATGTCTCGGAGCTGGGCCTTGGCCTCAGAGACCTGTGATGGCAGAGCAGTGAGAAGCCTGGAAATAGTCCACCTAGGCTGCCCCCACGTAGATATGCTGTAGCCACTGAGATCATCAGACTTACCAGCTTTTCCAGAGTACCTGTGGAGGACTTCTCCTGCAGTGCCAGTTTGCCACGGCGACGCTTCTCCTCAGGCCCAGAGCCATGGGGATTGACCTTGGGGTTTCCGCAGCCCTGGATGACCTAGGGGAGATACCAAAGGGGGTCTGGAGGGGCAGTATGGTTTCTCGGGCCCAGGTAGGCCCATATCAGGGACAGACCCTTCAATGCTCACAGCGGTCCCCCTCTTCCCCCCAGCTCTTACACACCTTAGCTGTGAGTGTGTCCTTGTTGTCCTGGAGGGCGTTGATGGCCTCTGCCAGCCACATATGCACACTGCCAATGACATTTTCCGCACCCGACGGGCCCCAGAACTTGTCAGTGATGAGCACCATGGAGTCTGGCAGAGGTATTAACATGTATGCACATACATCACGGGTGCACGTTAATGACACACAGTCTCAACAGCCAGAGGTACAGGTCAGCAGAGGGTCACGTGAGCTCAGATTCTGACTGAACCAGCTTGCACTCATGCGTAACTCAGAACATCACACCCACACCCACGACACACATGGACACACACGACATATGGCAATCTAGCCTCGTTCATGTCCACATATGTCCATGTTAGCTCATGCAGGTGCTGAACATGCATGAATAGCTGCTGGCCCACCATGGGCCCACATACGTATGCATGTAGATGTGCCTCACACCAGACCCTGGAACACATGAACTATGCGTCTGTATGTGCGTGCTTTTATACTGCACGGGTGTAATAACATGCACACCTTGGCTCACAGTGCCAACACAGCTGCCAGATGGAGGATCAGCATACCAAGTACCAGCTCCTGCTAGCTGTGTACCAGTGCTGACACGTCTGCATGCTAACCTGCCCCATGTCAACAGATATACAAAGTGATTCATGTGTGTTGGCATATGTGTGTGTCAACTTACCTCATGCCAGTACATGTGCATGTAAGTACATCTGTGATAGGCAGGGAGACTCTGAACACACCCCACAGACTGGCCCACTGTGTGCAGCCTACATACATGCCATATGTTTAGGTACATACATGTATGTGTTTGCCACATATCACCTACGTGTTGGTGTATATGCATGTTGAAACAGCTATTCCACCACATGCCTTGGGGCAATAAAATCTGTCCCTTGATCCCCAAAGCCCCACCCATATCAGGCCCTCAAGCCTTCATTTGGGCCACACCAGGGGCTACTGCATCCCAGAACCTCTGAGGACAGGCTCACCCAGGAGGTTCCTCCACTCGGCATCCAGGTCGGCCTGGTTGGCAAGGCAGCCTTTGAGCACATTTCGGCAATAGTCGGGGCAGGGCCGGGCACCAGGGACTCCCCGGCAATGGGCACAGTAGACCAACTTCATGACAGCCCGAGAACATTCTGGGGCCAGAGGAACCTGGAGAACAAAGGCAGCCTGAGCCTGCCCCCTGTGGTCCTTGTGTACCTGGTCACCAACCAGCCCTGACGGAGCCCCATGTGAAGGGCTTGGGATGCAAGCTGGAACATCTAGGCTCTAACCTGCCGTGGGACTTCTCCCTAGCCCAGCCCATCTCATGTACACCTTTCAGTGTCACAGTCCCTCTGTCACTAGGCTTTGCTGCAGAGGCCCAGGGGTTGGGAGGCACCTTACTGCACCTAGCTTGAGATGGGGGCAGTTTAAAGCTAGTGCCCTCCCCACACCCTTCCCAAGGTGGGTCTGCCATGTGTCTGCCGTCCCATTCAGTGAGATGCTATGCTTGCCTGTGAGGTTTGCTCGAGGGCCAACCATATCATTTTCTTGTTTCCTGTTTCCTAAGTGCAGTAGACCAAAGGCCCTCTCCATCCCGCCCACAGCCACACTCGGCTAAGGACACAGGACTGGGCAGGACAAGGGACTGGGCGGCACATGGACAGGCCTTAAATGGACCCACTGCAAGCAACTGATAATGGGCTGCATCTGTGAGCCTTAGAGCCAGGAGGCTCAGAGAACAAGGCTGAACGTGGGGGATACCAAGCACCCAGGGCACAGCGTGAGGGAGGGACTCCCAGGGGTCTGTCTACTCAGAGCCCCGGGCAGTTTTTGTACCTGGGCCACCTTTCGGACTACGTCACTGGCCACACCCAGGCCCTGCACGAAGGATCGTGCCGCCACAAAAGCACGGGTGGCCCTCAGGCGCAGTTCTCGAGGGGCATCCCCAAACGGCCGCAGTGCCTCTGCCTGCTTGCCCAGACAGTCCAGATAGTCATCGGGCAGCAGCAGCTGGGGGTGCAGCTGCTTGAAGAGACGCTCCAGCAGCCGTGCCCAGAACTCGGCCAGTGTCTCCTCAAGGTGTAGGTTGGCCCCTCGGTAGTAGAGACGCAGCTCGGCATACAGGTCCCGGAAGGCCCGAGTGTTCTGCGTGTACAGGTCCCCAAAGGCCCCGGGAAAAGCATCCTGCAGTGTACGCTCCGAGTCATTCAGCAGGCGCTGGAAGTGGTCTGTGGGGAGAGTCAATGACCCCTTGAGGGGGCTCTGCTTCTCGGCCAATCTACTCAGCTTGATAGAATACCCCCTGCTTTTCAGAACCTGCTCAGGCAGTCCATAAAAGCTGGATGCCATATTGCAGAAGGTTCCTCTGGCTCTTAGAGACCTGTCTCTCCTCACCAGTGGTGCAGAAGTCAGAAGTGTCCTCTCTAGGGTCACAAGCCCCTGTGGACTTAAGCCTCTAGCTCCAGAGGTCATTTCTGAGCTGGGCCTTAGGAACCAGCAGATGCTGAGATTCATGATTCTGGGAGAGACTGTAGTGGGGGGTGGGGTGGGAGAGGAACCAGTGTAAGCCTTGCCTAACTGCCAACTTCCCTGTCTGTCTTCCACCCCAACGCTCTCAGTCCCAAGCAGCCCTCCTCCTCCTGCTCTCCAGCAAACCCGCCCGGCTGCAAACCAGCACCCCAGATGGATACTTTTCGGTGAGGGCGGAAACGTGTGAATATAGCAACAGCAAATTCTGAGGTTCAGGGAAATGTCACTGTATTCCACATTGCTGGGATGGAGCCCTGATTGTGGCATCCCCTTTGGAAGTGAGATCAAGGTCTGTGACTGTTCAGATCCACCCCTCCAATCCCCCTCCCTGCCCCCCCCCAGGCGGAGTAACAAAGGAAGGCTTATCAACAAGTGTCAGAGTCTGCAAATGGTTAAGGCTCTCCGGTTGGCTGGGGTTTCTAAACCCTTGACGCTATGGCCCAGCTGTGGCTAGATGGACTGTACAATTTTTCCCTCTTCTGCTTCGCAGTTCGGATTTTCCCAGCTCCACCCATGCTGAAGGGACTCCCATCTTTGCCTGGGCCCTGTACCTCTTCTGCAGTCAGCAAACCTCTCTGCTCGCGGAGGGGACTTTCTAGGGGACCCTTAGGACCCCAGGGCCCCATACGGTCCCTGTGAAACATTCCGTTACCCTTTGAGCTGCCGTTCTCTGCCCATACACGGTGAAGCCACGTGAGAGGTTCATAAATAAATGATGCTAAAAGTAGCTAACCTGGTCTCTTGAAGCACAGCCGAGTCTTTCTGCCCCTGCCCGAGAGGCAGTCACCTCAGGGCAGGCCCTGCACTCTCAGCCTTCAGTCTGAGCTTCCTGGCTAGAGGGTGGGATAGTGGGCCTACCACAGGGACCCCAGAAGATGCAGGCCAGCCTCTTTATGTCCTAAGGGGAACCCTGTGTGGGGCACAGAGGCACTCTAAGAGCAGCTGTTCCCCTCTGAGGGGCGGGCCCATTCTCCCGAGGGCCCTGACAACTTGGTCTCATTGTTCTATTGAAGCCTGGCATTAACCATCCAGATCCTCGCCTCTGAGTCCTAGCCCCACACCTGCAAGTCCCCACTCACCATCGATGCCATGCAGCTGGGTGGCCAGCGTAGCCTGCAGGGCACGGCTGCTGTCGTGGAGTGCGGTCTCCAGCTCCATCCGGCTGTGGTTGGCCAGGTTCTCCTCCATCTCACTGGTGCAGCAGGTGTAGCCCTGGGGGCAGATCCGAAGGTGCTCTCCTGTGGGATGGCAAAGGGTGTTGTGAGGGAGGGGTGAGGTGGCCTAGGATGTGCCGCCCAAGACAGGGCTCAGCTCAGGTTAGGAGCCCCTTGTGAAGGCAGAGATGGGGACATTATAGGGCAAGGCTGGGTTCCAGTATCTCTGACCTCCCAGGGCCCCGGTGAGATTCAGAGATGGGGTAGCACAGGTGTCTGTGAGTTATCAGAGGGCTGAGTCTCAGAATAGGAGTACTGTGTGACATAGCCCAGCATCTCAGGAATACAAGGAGAGTCATAGCAGGGCTCCCCAAGAGCCAGCCCGGACGTACAGAGAGGGAGAGGCTGCCAGACTTAGACTGGAATCCTGCAGAGGCTTTCAAGCCTGGCAGATGCCTCTGCCCAGAGGAGCAAGAGAAACCCAGCAGCATCTTGGCCCAGCCCAGTCTCAGAGGCACCTAGCTTGGCACCCGGATGACAACAGAGCGGAGTACCCCATGAACGTTCTGCAGTGCCCACGGCAGCATTCTGCAAGGAGCCTGGGTACCACTCTGGGGTGAAGAAAAGCTTGCTCTGTTCAGGCACTGGGTCCCAAACAGAGGCCACTCAATCCTGACCAAGGCTCCCACCACCTGGACACATTCCCAGTTCCCGTAGTGTTCTGGCTGAAACTCCACCTACCTATCCCCACCATCTATCCTGGGCTGGTGAGATGACTTGTCAGTCCTTGGTGGCACTGCAGCAGTGCCATTCAAGACAATATGGACTGCCACTTGCAGACAGAGGGTCGCTTCAGGCCTACAAATCAGCCTCAGAGTGTCCACCATGGAGCCCTTAAGCACACACTAGGGAGCTTCATTTCCAGGAGAACTACCGGTATCAGAAGAAAACCTCAATGGGAGAAGAAACCTTCTGCTAAGGCTACAATGACACCTTTTACAGGGAATCTGGGGCTTGGAGATTGGCTTTTGTCCCAGTTGGGGGCGGAGTTATTCAAGACTCACTGGCTTGCCCCTGACCCCAGTCTGCTCCGCTCCTCACAGGGTCACACTGCTGTCTCTCAGCCTGAAGTGAGGTGGATCAGACAGAGAGGCAGAGGTGGGGGACCAGTCTTAGGTGGAAGGTCTGGGAAGAGGGAGGGGTCAGCAGGGATTCTGGAAGCTTCCTCTAATGCTGGAATGCTGACGTTGATGTTATGGGGAGCCTGGGAGATGCAGTTTCTGGAGCCCAGAGTGGGTGCCAGGGCTCATCCTTGTTGATGGGTCGGTAGAAAGGTAGGAGGGGATGGGAAAGGTGGGGGGCGAAGGACTCGAGGATGTGATATTGCAGGCTGCCATCGGATGGAGGACTCTTGAGCCAGAGGGGAGTGGACAGCATGTCAAGAAGTATGTGGGGACAGGAATCTGCAACCTCAGATGAGAGCATTATGCATTAGGGGGCCTAGGCCCCGTTTCTATGAATCCTCACCCGCCTGAAGCCAGCTGGGAGTGGAGATCCCCTACTAAGGAAAGATTCTGAGGTCGAAGTCACCCTTAAGAGCCTGTCATGTGATCACATCCTTGTCTTTAGCACTGAGTGAGCTGTAGCAGTTATGTGTGCTGGATGGTGTGTGAGTGTGTGTGTGTGAGTGTGTGTGTGTGTGTGTGATGCAGAGTGTAACTGTGTAGCCTCTGTGACTCTGACCTGATATGGGAGATATAACCCCAGATACCAAGGCTCCTGAAGATGGGGACCTTGGGGGAGGTGTTAGAGACCACCCCTCCCCCCAGCTAGTACAAACTTCAGGTCTGCTCTCCCAGGTCCCAAAGGTATGGGAGCTGTGCTTCATCCCAGAACCCTGTGGGGTTCACAGGCTGAGTCCCACCTGGTCTCAGGGTCCCCAAAGGCCCACAGAGCAGGGCAGTGGCTGACAGCTGGTAGAAGAACAGAAGGAATTATATTCAAGGGTGCTTGGGGGAGTCAAGGGAAAAGGGAGTCAGGGATGGGAGTGTCCCCTCCCAGCTCTCCCCACCTGGTACCCTCTGCTCTCACCACTCTCTTTCCCAGGGCACCTGCCTTTCACAGGGGCTGCAGGTCCTGGGAACCAATATGTTATCAAGCACCCAACCTCAAGAAAGGGTTGGGGTGGGGCCCAGGCAGCTGGGAGCTGCAAGCCAAGGCCCGCCTCCTGATGTGTACCCACTCCTTCTAGAGTAGGGAGGCTGGCAGAAGGTTATCCATCAGCAAACAAGCCTCCTGCCCAGCAAGGTGCAGCGGGGTTTTCCATCGGTTCCGCTCCAGGCCATGGCCTGCTAGGCTGAGGTGATTCAGCCCACATCTCTCCCTTTGAGTGGTGGGATTTAAGGGGTCACTTCTGTTCGAGGAAGAATCATGGGAGGCATTGTAGAGGAGGACCTAGGCTTGACTCCAGCAGTGAGCTGGGCACAAGCTCTGGGGATGGAGGCTGCAGGTATCAGTATGGGGACATCCTAGGCTCAGCTGTGACAGGGGCACTCGGGGCAAAGGCATGTGTGCAGGTCAAAGATTTTAGATGGAGAAGTTGTGGACCAGGCTGCGCAACAGAGTGCTGGCAGGATAGAGGTGGGTACAGCCTTGCCGGCCCCTCCCACTCTTCCTGCTCTCCTGATATCCTTCTCCATGTTGGTGGTCCCAGCTGCCACCCCTCACCAGAATGAACGAAGCTGAAACAGGAAGAGGGTAAATCAGAACACACACTCAGAAACTTGCCCCAGTCCGTGGCAGCTTCTGGACGTGTGGGACCCATGAGACTCTTGGCCAGCTATTATGAACACGCCCCATCCAATGGCCTCCCCTGCAGCCCTCTGGCTCTGCCTGGCCACCTCACCCAGCCAGCCCGGCGACCTGCGCTGTTCCAGTTGCCCCAGCACCGCCCCCGTCCCTCCCTCCCTCCTCGGACAAACACGGGAGTGAAGACACGGAGCCAGAGCCCGGGCACCGGCCTGAGGGCCCCGGGCAGGCTGGGCCAGGCTGCCCAGAAGCCCATGCAGAGCACAGCTGCTTATTGAGGGTCAAAGATAGGACCCTGATCTTAGCAACCTGCTGAGCCCCAGCCCAGCTGAGCCTGGAACCGCAGGTGTTCGACGACGACGATGTCAGAACAGCAAAGGCAGGCTCTGCAAAGCTCTCTACACTTCCAGGAAAGCACTGGAGTACGTCCCAACCACAGGAACCTTCTCTCAGTTCAATCCCTGGGGAAATGTAATTTTCTACCTTAGAGGGATGAGCCCACCAGCAGCTTCCTCCCTCCCAGCCCTGGAGGTGGGTGGGAGCCGAGCGGCAGTATTGTTCCCCACTGACCCCGCCCATCTCTATCAGAGTTGGTTTCATTTTTCCAGATCTTTCTCTCCTTGGTTTTTGGGGCGCTGCCCTCCCCTGGCGCTCTCAGGTTTTATTTGGGAAAGGGGTTGTTTGTATGGTGGGGCAGGTTTCCCCCACCATAGTCCCCCTTTTAAGCCTTGTCCCCCCAACCCCAAAGCCTCCCAATTTCCAAGGCCCCTGCTTCTTGTGAAGCACCCAGCACAGCACCCCACTGCAGCAAACCCATGGGCAGCAACTGTTCATTTACCTCCTCCTAGATCTGGCTGCCCGCACCCCCCACCTCCCACTCCCACTAATTCTCCAGAGCAGACAGCAGCAGCCGGTGGCTTCCTACCTTTCAGGGTCACACCCTCCTGCCACCTGCTGACAGCTACAGCTCCTGTTCCTCCCTCACAGAGGCAGTCGTCCTCTTGGTCATCATCATCAGTCACCCCAGGGCTTTAGCAGAGTTCAGCATCCTGATGCTACCCAGAGACATCTCTGGTCTGACCTCCCCTGACACCTCAGGGACCCAATGCTGTGAAACCGTCCACCCTTCTCAAGATACGGCAGGCAGAGTCATGCTACCCCCCTCCAGTCCATTCCTCCAGAAGCTTCCTGTGCTCACAGGGGGTGGGGTAGGGTGGGATTGGGGGTGGGGTGGGGTGCAGAACGGAAAGCCTGCTTCCCTCACAGCCCCTAAAACACTGCAGCCAGAATGGCTTGGGGAGTGTAGGAACATACAGAGGATAGCTCTCAGTATCACAGTTAAGGGAGAGGCACAGGATACCCTCCCCTCCCCTCCCCTCCCCAGCTGCTGGCTCCTAGAACAGATCTTTCTGTTCACTGATGGGGCAGGAGAAGTAAACCAGCCCTCTGTGCTCCTGGGTTTTCCAGCCCGAGGCAGAGGATCTCCAGCATTTGACAGCCTGGAGCAAATGATCCAACTTTCTGAAGGCCTCCTACTCACTGCCCAGGTTTCAGGGGGCTTTCACTACTGCTCGCTCCTGTTCCCCAACAACCCTGTCTAGTCCCCGGAGGGTCACACCTGAAGGAGGACATTTCACCTCCATCTCTGAAATTGGAAAAGCATCAGGCACAATCCTCTCCCCTCACTCCCAATACTTTCCACCCTCCTGGATGCCTTCATGATCCCCAAGCCCCTGCCTCCATTTTACCCAAATGACAACATCACCAAGAAGAACCTCCATCACGAACGGGGACCCCTAACTGAGGGGCATCGGCTGCTGGCACTTCTATGGATTCGGTGGGAGGGGTCATCTCCGGGTAGGCAAGGGCTCCCACCAGCTGCCTCTCCAGCATCAGGCCAGGCCCTGGGCGAACAAAGCCTGGGCGACACCTGCAGCTCCCACCTCTGTCTCCTCCGCAACAGGGATGGTTCTGTGCAGCTGGAGCGGGTAAGATAAGCCAGAGCTGCAGATGCAGGCGCCTGCTCTGGCGCCGCAATGAGGAGGGGGCGCTGGTGCAGTGGGCGCGGCTGGTGCGGAGTGCCGAGCGCTGCGGCAAGCAAGCAGAGGGGGGCACTTGGAGGGGGGCTGCGGCAAGCAGACGGAGGGAGGGCGACGTGATTGGCGGGGAAGGGGCTTGCCGCAGTGGGCGCGGCAGAAAAGGAGGGGAGAAAAGCGTGCGCTAAGGCTGTGGCGTCGGGGGCGGGGATGAAGGGGGGGATGGGTTCAGTAGACGAAGGGGGACTTACTGCGGGAGGGGGGCTGCGGCAGCCTGTAGGGGTGCAGAGGGAGGGATGGGATTAGGGAAGGGTATGCAGGACGGTGCAAGACAACTTTAGGGAGATGGGGATGAAGGTAGGAGCTGAGAGACCTCAGGGCTGCTGACCAAGCTCTTGATGGGAAGGGGATGAGACGGAGATAGGAGGTTGTAGTGGAGGTACGACTGCGAGAGAATGGAGGTGAAGATGAGAGGTGAAAGCATGGAGGAGTGGGGATGCAGACAGGAATGGTGATGGAGATGGCGCCTAGCCGACGACTTAGCCTGGTACCAGCTTAGCGGGCACCCTCCTGGCCTTAGAACCCCCTTCCCCACGGCCGCTTCAGTGGTGTCCCCAGCTGTGGACGCACTCCGGATAGTAAGCGCGATTCCAGTGCCGGTGAAGTGGCCAGGCAAATGCAGAGCAGCAGAACTCAGCAGGAAAGGCTAGGGGGCGCCGGCGTGGTGGATTCCGCAGCCCAGGGCAGCAGGGCAGTGGCAGCAAGCAGCCTCACTGGTGCACTCAGCAGAAGGAAGCTCTCTGGGACGCACCTCCTCCCGCAGCCTTCACTGGCGCGTCAGCACCGCCCCCATCTCCCTGGAAACAGTAGGCGGCTGCAGACCCCCCCACTCCCCCTTGGGCCCGCAGTGCTGTACCCGCATTCTAAGGACTTGTGGATCAGGCCTCTGCCTCTTGTGCCAGCCCCAGCTCAGAGGTGGGGGTGGGGTGCAGTGGGAGCTCTGGCTCATTGGCCTCAGCAGGAACTCATCAGGAACTGGGGCTAGCTAGAGAGGTCCATGGGTGGTCAGACTTCTCGCCTAGAGAGACCGCTAACTGTATTGAGGGGGGTCCCTCTCTGGAAAAAACACCACATCCACTGAGATCACCGCAGTCTCCCAGTCCTTCCTATTACCCCCTGCCCTGAGGACCCATCCCCACAAGCCCCAGCCTTCAGTTCCCTGATAAGCTTCTCTTAGCCATACCAGCCAACCTAGCGTTCTCCACCGATGCTCCTGGCCCTCCTGGGACAAGGGCTGCTCCCCTACTCTGTTGATAACCATCTCCTTTCCAACCTTTGGTTCCAGTTGGGAAATGAATATCCTTGAAAAGAATAGGTTCCCCTCAGCCTTCCTAGTCAGTCACACCACTGGAGACACAGGAACCTGCTGGGTAAGTAGCTTCAACCAAGGGGCTTTGGATCTAGAAGACTCCCAAATGGACGCCCTCTAAACAGCCTACTTCCTGCTCAGGCCACCTCACCAGTGAATGCCAGGTAGGAAGTGCCTCATTGTGGCAAAAGGTCCCACTGGGACTGAGGCTCTTGCCCCAGTGTCCATGGCTTCTTGGCACATGTTAGAGATGAAGAGGACCCTGTGTTTATGTCTGCCAAGGCCACAGCCTTCTGGATTGGCTGCAGGGCAGAGCCCCCTCAGAGCTAGTGGTATTATGTCACCAACTCAGTGAACTTCAGCCATGCTCTCCTGTTCACACCCATGCGGGGCCAGGTGGCGATTCAGGCAGGATGTCTGTAAAAGGGAGGGTTCGTGCCAACTGCCCTGGGGCTCTACACTGCCTTTTCATCTAGCTGCCCCCCTCCCCTCAGTCCACTTCTGGGCCCTGTCTGGGCTACAGGGCAGCTAGAAGACCTGTATGACAGACTGGTCCTACTTCCTCGGATGTGTCTACATGGACTAAAGAGACACAGCGCAGGCGCGGCTCAGTCCTCCACCAAACTGGCAGAGGTGGTAAAAGAGATGCTATAATCCAGCCAAGATGGAGCCTAAGGCAAAAGCAACAGGTCGGCAGCTGCCTGACCATCTGTCCTGAGCGCATCCCCCACCTCCTGCAAGGCTTGCTCATCTCCCCTTCCCCAGGAAGCTCTACTTCCTTTCTTTCAGCTCTACCCTGCAGCCATGCTAGCTCTCATATTAAAATACGTATAGAATATAACAGGTAGGGTCACCTTTGCCCAGTGTGGCCATTTCTGGAACAAGGACACTGCTATAACCAACTCAGATCTTCTTCCTTTAAGCAGGTCCAAGACGCAGATCGGCTAGGAACTTGTGGTGTAAGGGAAACCTGGGAGAGGAGTTCCCATCCACCAGGGCTCTTACTCCTAGCACAACATAGTCAGTGTCCCACAAACAAGGGTTCAGGGTTAGAATCACTTTATCTATAGTTTGTCTATCACTGACCTTGGTGGCATACAGACAGTCAAATTGACATGTCCAAGGTCACTGGCTGGGAATGGCCATGTGAGCAGTGCTGGCCTCCCTACATTCCCATCCCAGGGGAATTTCTGGGTGTAAGGCAAAGACTACAGCAGGAGTCAACATGCTCTGCTGAGAGGCAGCAAGTAGTCTGGATGGCTTCCCTAGGCTGGGCTGTCCAGGCAGCACCTCTGTTTGCCCAGCAAGGGCAGGCATGTGGCTTCTAGCTGTGGTCCCACCCTGCCCTGCAAGTACAATTAGAGGAGGGTAGCAGGGAACTCAGATGCCAGTTATATTATTTGATTTTTTTACATGCATTTGTGTGTGTGTGTGTGTGTGTGTGTGTGTGTGTGTGAAATAGAGCCAAAAGGTACAAACAGATATTTGAATGAATAAACAAACTATAACTATATATTGTTCTGTTTCAAAAGGGGAATTCTGACATGCTGCAAGATGGCTATCATGTTCAATGAAAGAAGCCAAGTTGAGGTCCCTAGGATTGTTAGAATCACAGGAGAGAGAGAAACTGTGCATGTCAGAAGCTGAGGGAGGAATGAAGGGGTGTGTGTGTGTGTGTGTGTGTGTGTGTGTGTGTGTGTGTGTGTGTGTTCTTCTGTGGGCATGTCTGTGGATCCAGTCCACTGAAGGCAGCACTATCCCCTAGGCTTGACCCTGACCTGTGGAAGAGTGAAGAAAGCTAGTTGACAGCAAACAAGCCATCAGTCTAGGTGCCTCAGTGTGCCGAAAGTATAGGTCTCTCTCTCTCTGCTCTTTACTACGGGTGTGATGTGTCCAGATGTCTCAAGTTCCTGCTTCTGATTTCCCTGTAGGGATGGACTGTATCCTGGAGATATAAGTCAAACAAACCTGATCCTCCCCTAAGTTGCTTTTAGTCAGAGTATTTTTACAACAGCAACAAAGTAAAACTAGAACAGGGATTAGTGTTTAATGGGAACAGAGTTTCAGTTGGTGACAATACTCCATACTGAGAAGCCAGGCATTGCCTGCCCGTTGGGGTGGCCTGCCTTTTCATGGTCCTGTCTTGCAGTTCTTTGTGGGGTGTACTGGCTAGTTTTAGGTCAACCAGACACAAGCTGGAGTCATCAGAGAGGAGGGGACCTCAATTGAGAGAATGACTCCATAAGATCCAGCTGTAAAGCATTTTACCTAGTGATCGATGGGGGAGGGCACAATGTGGATGGGGCCTCCCTTGGGTTACTGGTCCTGGGTTCTATAAAAAAGCAGGCTAAGCAAGCCATGAGGGAGCAAACCGGTAAGCAGCACTCCATGGTGTCTGCATCAGCTCCTGCCTCCAGGGTACTGTTCTATTTGAGTTCCTGTCCTGACTTCTTTCGATGATGAAAAAGTATAAGCAGAATAAAAACCCTTTCTTCCCCAACTTGCTTTTTGGTCATGGTGTTTCTCTGAAGGGATAAAAACCCTAATTAAGACATAGGATGTGATCTAACTGAAGTCACTGTCACCGGTGGGCATCCACCCACAAGCACACAATTCAGGGGGGATGACTGAGGTTCCCAGCAGTGATGTGACTCACCCATATCAGACCCTGGGCCAATGCTGAGCTCCTTCTCCTAGCCCAGGCCAGGCTGGTGCGTGAGACCTCTGGAGCTCTCGTGCAGCCCAGCAGTAGTCCTAGGGACACAGATGAACCCTCATCCATAAAACCAGGGCTCAATGGGCCTCGTTGGAGTCAGATGTTGCCACTGCACTGGTCAGCAAAGTTCCTGTCTGGTCCTGGCCAAGTTTTCTGAAAATGAGACCTCAGGCTGCTGGCAAGTGCCTGCAAGGCCCTGCTGGGAGGCCATCCATCCGGTTACTGGTGACAGTCTCACAACCCAGCCCGGAAAGGCCCTTCCCAACCCCACCAAGCACTCCTGGGGCTCCCACCCAGCACAGTTCTGTCATTGTCACTTGCAGTCCCTACCCCAGAAAGGTCACACTCCCTCTCTCTACTCTAGGAGCAGGTGGCATCATGGAACCACTCTGCCTCCTCAGTTCACTTCTCAGGGATGCTCACACAGCTTTCTTCTGAGGTTTCTTGGCCCCACCTTGTCTACACTCAGACTCAGGCTTTTGCCAGTGATTGCTGGCAGGCAGAGGGACATAGGGCTCCGGGCATCTTGGATCCCTGGAGGTAGACAGTTGAAGGAAGGAGCCATGCTTCCCCAAGGGAGCATCAGGACTGTGTCAAGGCATGGGATCCAGTACAGAGAAGGCCTTGCTGCTTAGGTGTTACCTGCCCAGGCCTGGCAAGAAACTGTTCCAGTGACACTCTCCTGTTCCCTCCTGCTTTTCCTGAGAACCTGTGGTATTCCCATCCCTCACCTCCCCTTGGCTTCCTTTCTAAAAGTCAGCTCTGGCTTTTCAACAGCAGCACCAAGAGTGAGTATGTGCTAGCCTGCCACCCAAACAGCCCTGTCTCTATTGCTGATCGATTCTTGGACACTGTCTTCCTTGCCATTCCTGGCTTTCCATGATAGGACCAGTGAGCAGTTGCTGAGTGGCTGACACGACTTCAGGAAGGAGTACTGTGGGACACTGGCTAGAGTCCTCCTGTTCTGTAGCTCCTCAGCCTTCCTGGATGCTGGCTTTCTCTCTCTCACTGAGGTTCAGTCACTCATGGCTTGCCTGCAGAAAACAGCACCATGGAGGAACGGGCTTCCCTGTTCCCCAGGAGCTCCTCTGAAGGGGCACAGAGCACATACAGAGGCACAGCAGACAGTCCACAGTCACGCAGTCAACTGAGGGCAGAGCTGGCTCTTGAACTGGGTGGATTAATTATCTCCCACAGATCAGCTTTGGATTCTGAGAATGTTTCTCAGTGCCAGCTAGGTTCACTGCTAGCTAGTGGCCCAGCCCAACATTCCTTCCGAGCCCAGAGCCACTGCACACAGCACAAACAGCCCAGAGCACCCAACCACATACCTTCCAGTCACTATTCTGCATGGCTCCAATGCTACCACACTGACCCCAGACTGCCTACTCTGCCAAACAGAAGCACTAAAGGCCTGATACAACTTGGCTTCATCCTGACACCCAGAAAGGACTGTGTCTTCTAGGGTAGCTCAGGGATCTCTACTCCAGGGAGGAGACACAGGCTAAGGCACCCAACTCTGGATTCACAGAGCTGTCTTCCAGCCCTGCCCTGCTCTGCAGACTACATTTGCAGCCATTGGTGTAACCATCGCCCCTGTGCTGGTTAATATATTAATTTGACAGGGCTTAAGAACCATCTAGAAGATAGATTTCTGGGCATATCTGTGAGGAAGTTTCTAGATTGGGTTGAAGTGGCAAGACTTGTCTGACATGTATCTCTTGGGGTTCAGTTTCAGACTAAATAAAAAGGATGGGGGGGCACGAGATGTGGTTCAGTGGTAGAACACTTGCCTAGCATACACAAGCTGTGCGTTTGATCCTGTCCTGGCTAGTCTTAGGCCAACCTGATACAAGACAAATCATTTGGGGAGAAGGGAATCTCAGATGAGAAAATGCCTCCATAAGAATGGCCTATAGTCAAGGCCTATAGTGCATTTTTAAAATTAGTGATTGATGTAGGAGGGTCTAGCCCATTGTGGGCTATCAGAAAGCCTTGGGGAGCAAGCCCTAAGCAGCACTCCTTCATGGCTTCTGCATCAGCTCCTGCCTCCAAGTTCCTGCCCTGTTCGAGTCCCTGTCCTGACCTCTCTTTGCAAGAGTGTGACCTGAGGGTTGTGAGCCCAAACAAACTCCTTCCCAAGTTGCTTCATGGTGTTTAATCTCAGCAATCACCTAAGACAGATCCTCAGTGCTGCAAGAAAACAAATCAAGGAGAAAACAAGCTGAACACCAGCATTTACTCGCTCTCGATTGTGGATACAATGTAACCAGCTGCTTCAAACTCCTCCCACTGCATCTTCCCAATCCAGATGGACCCCCACCCTTGAACTATAAATATATTTACAAAATAACTTTCTTCAATTGCCTTGTAGGTTTCTTGCAGTAGCAACAATGTAGTTTTATACTCAATCCTTCTTACCCCATAACCCTGTGACTAGACCCTTTTCTGGCTCTACCTCCTGGGTTTCATCACTAGCAGCAGGCTTATAGGAAGAGGTTCAGCCACATTGTAACAGCAGATGATTCCCCATCCCCACTTCACACCCTGTTAAAGGCCTGCTTGCCTAGCTTCTAGTTCCTTCTACATGACTCCTCTCTGCTTCTCTCTTTGCTACTCTGGTGTTCTTGGCTTTGGCCATAAATCCTGGTGAGTTTTGGAGGAAACAAAGGTTGGTTCCTGAGGTCAATGAAAAGCTTTCAGGGCCCAGCCCAAGGCAAGAGTCCCACAGGATGAATAACAGAGAAGGCCGGGACCATAACACTGTGACTGGACAAGTGGGCTAGAGCTTCTTAAGCCACCGTGATGATCTGTCAAGAGAAAGCCAGGACTGCACAGCAGGACAGTGGTCTGGGAGCCCTAGACTTGTCCTGTGCAGCCTAGGGTAGGGTTACGGGTTACTTCAGCAGGTGCGTGGTTCTAATGCCCTCATTTCTCAGCTTGTTCTTCTCCTCATGGTGCCAGGGCCTTGCGTGTGCTAAGCCAAAGCTCCATCACTGAGCCACACTTGTAACCCTCCCTGTACTTATTAGTGTGTGTGTGTGTGTGTGTGTGTGTGTGTGTGTGTGTGTGTGTGTGTGTATCCAAGAACGTGCACGTGTGGGTGCTGTGCTCATGTGGCGGTCTGAGGATAACTCTGCAGTCAGTTTTCTCCTTCCACTTTTCCCCGGGTTCTGGGGAATCACCCAGGATTTCAGACTTGTGCAGCACTTTTATCTGTTGTGCCGTCATAGTGGTCTCCCTGCAACCCCACAACCCTGTCGTTTTAAGTGATCCGAGCAACATTTGGTCGTGAGTCAAGCAAGGCCATGCTCAGAGGGAAACTGGCACATGCCTGCCTTCGAGAACCTGGTCAGCTGCACAGCCTGGAGAGCACTCTGTCTGTGGCTATGTATCAGCACCAAGAACAGCCCCAGCACACAGTAGGTGCTTGTGCAACGTCTCTGGAAGTTTTAGAGGGTCCAGTGAACCTGCCATACGTCATTACTGTTTAGACTGGTGATGACACTCATTTCTTAGCCTAGCCCTCAGCATGGCAGACTCTCTTAGTCACAGACCCGCCCTGCTCTTCCAGGCTTGACACTCAGCTGGACTTGGGCTACATTCTGAGCCCCAGTGCCATCTGGTGGAGGATATCAATTCTTCAGGACTGAGTTTAGTTTTGAAGCTTGAAATGAGAGGGATACAGAGGCCACTTGGGCCTTCTCTTTGACCTGAGGAGCTAGCCTCTACTTCCCACAAAACTCAGTGAGCACTAGTCAGAATATCACAGAACACGGTGATGTGCCCTTCCCCATGAACAGACCATGTTGTAAGACCAGGCAGCTGATTTACTGTTCACTGGAGTTTCAGACTCATGGTAAGGGTGCCATATTCCAAGCTATCTGCTACAAAAGCAGAGGGACATGAAAAATATTGGTGGTTTTTACACTGGGCAAGTCCCAGGTCCTATTGTTCCTGGCCTGGCTGGGAGTCAGTCAACTTACCCACATCCCTGAACTCTGAGTTTCACTTGTGTTCCTGTAAGGACCGCTGGCGTGCACTACCCTTTAACTCCTATTTGTGAACCTTCTGGATCCAATTCCACTTCCTCTCCCTACCCAGCGCCCCCCGCCCCCCCTGCCCGACTTTGGTGGGCCTGCAGCTCTCATTACGTTTCTCCCGGTGCCACTGGTGTTTGTGGAAGATCCTAGGATCTCCCAGGGAAGAAAGCTAAACATGGCACCCACTAATTGCTAGGAACAGTGCATTGCCAAAGGTCCACACAGTGCATTCAGGACAGAAGTATCACACCACTCATGGAGGGATGTCCAGGGTATCTGGCCTATGGCCACCAGCCCAGAGCCCTATATGAACACATGCTGGGTAAGATGTGCCAATTGGGAGTCCTGGGATGTTACAATGTACAGAGTCTTCTGGGTACTGTTACAACAAGAGTGTGGGAGGGGCAGAAGTTAGAAATGGTGAATTACAAGAAATGGTGAATTAGGTAACTTACTAAGAATGACAGTGAATTAGTAAGAGCCTCGTCCGTCCTTCTAGACAACCGTGTGGTCCGGTGTGTCCCAAGCTCCATGACAACTGTAGATGTGTAAATGTCTGAGCCAACCCCAGCAGCAGGTGGCATCAGCTTTCTCTCCAGAGACTGACAGATGGTCACAGGTGGGTGGGATGTATTCCCTGTAGCCCCCAGAGCCTCTGGTGGGCACTTGTGGCCATGATGCTTGAGGATACACTCAGACGTCACCACAGTTCAACTTGGGATTGGATTCCAAGGACCGCAGGGAGCCACAGACAATGAAGAAGCCCCCAGACGCAACAGGAAGGATGGCTACCCACAGATGACAGTCTGGGACATGCTCCGCAGCTCTATTTAATGGCTGGGAATACTTCTGACGGTGTTTCTGAGGCTCCAGTAAGCCAAATGGCTTATAGGGAGGTGGGCCACCTGTTCAAGGCTTCACAGGCATCCATCGTCCTTTTCTACATCTGGTAGTTTTGCTACTCAAACACACACCATCCTCACTAGAGGCCAGTGGTTTAAGACATTGTAGTATGGAGACTACTGGCTTTGGGAGGGTCTGGAAGCCCTGATGCAATTTCTCACCAAATCTTAATCATGTCGAGTCAGGGATGAAAGGAAAATGGCTGCCCAGCCTGGCCAGATTGGTTCAGACATCTGTGACCAATGAATGGCCAGCTCTGAACTTAAGAGATCTACCTGGGTGTGGCTAGCTGAGGATGGGCCGAGCTTATACCTCTGTCCCCTTAACCAGCTAGCCAAGATGATGTGTCCTCATATGACCCTTTTGGACACACTCTCCTAATCCAATCCTTCCAGTGCTGGCTTCTGATGCCTTACTCCTCTGTCCCTTCTTGCACCTGAGGGTGTCTGTGACTTGAGAACTAGATCTCTGCACTACGGTCTCACCCTCGCAACTTGGACACTATTTCAACACCTATGAGACAGGCTTACTTAAAGGTCTCCTATGTTTAAATAAGGCAGTGTGGGGGCCCAGGTTAGCCCCACCAGCTGGGACCCCACACAGGCACTTGCTAACTCTGGGCGGGGACACTGACTTACTCAGAATATAAATAGGAAATAGTTGGGGTAGCAGACCTCCAGTGAGGCTCCACCCGGGGTTGACCTCTGGGACTCAGTTTCCTATGCACATGCGAAGGAAGCAGTGCTGTCTGCCAGCACCTCTGGAGCCTTTACCTCCTAGGCATCTTACAGGGCTTCCTTTCTGAGCCACTTCCACACAGGCCCTTGCGTTGGCCAGGGGCCGACTGAGCTAGCCTCATCCACCTG
Source organism: Rattus rattus (assembly GCF_011064425.1). Classification (NCBI taxonomy): domain Eukaryota; kingdom Metazoa; phylum Chordata; class Mammalia; order Rodentia; family Muridae; genus Rattus; species Rattus rattus. Next base: position 164,796,529 of record NC_046157.1, on the reverse strand, counting down.
TAGTGCCCACACAGAGACACAACAGGCCTCCAGGTTCAGCCCACAGAGGACTTGCTCTCTGTTTGCCTCCCCGTCGTGGCCCTGGCTTCCCAGGGTGGGGGTAGATTGGGCAGATGGCCAGGGAGTGAGATTGACGGAGCCCCCAGGGGCTGCCCTGTCACCTGGCCAAGTCCTCCGAATCTAGGGAGCATTTTGTACAAGTGAGCAGCGGGCTGTTTGGCTGGCCCTTGCCCCGGGGGAGACAGCCTGTTTGGCATGCTTAGGGCCTTTCCACCAAACCCAGTCTGTCCCCGCCCCTTGCTCTCTGCTTTCCTTGAAAATCTGTCCTAGGGCTGAGCCTCCCATCTGGCTTGACTCTTCTATTCACAGGTGACGGTCTGTCTGAGGTACACTGGTGCCACTGACTGCCAGCCAGGGGTCTTCAGACTTCGACCCCACTTCTGTGACATCCCACAGAGATGGGTCACTGGGTAGCGGTTACAGCTCCGGTCACTGAGGGGGCACTGCCAGACCTGTCTATCAACAAGAAAACCCTGGCCTGCCTACCTGACGTGGAAGGACGGTCTTTTGGGGAGGCAGGGGTCGGCCACTGGGAGAAGAAGCAGGTGGGAGAGGTGTGACTGAATGAGACAGAAAGTCTAGGATTTCTGCGGCCAGACAGAAAATGCCAAACCAGCGCCGGGAATGAGACGTAGGCATCATGGGGTCCTTCCTTGCTAAATTGAATCCCCAAGACCCGTACATGCCAGTATGACTCCTCCACCCAAACTCGAGTATAATTTTATTTGGATGTGAGGTCTCTGCAGACAGTAACTATTAAGAACATTAAGAGCAGGCCCTAGTCCAAGACAACTAGTGTTTTTATAAGGAGTTTGGAGATAGATAGGCAAAGATAAAGTGTAGGTTTATAAGCGAGGGACACCAGTAGATCTCAAGATGCTGGGAGAGGCTGGGCTCATGTTCTCGCACTGTCGCAGAAAGGGAAACCCCTGCCTGGTGCCTGGGCTCAGGCTCCCAGTACCCCAACCATAAAGCAAGGTCTGAGCTGCGTCTTTCTGTTTGCTGTGCTTTGCTACTGGGGCTCTGGAAACGAAAATGCTGGCAATTTCCAGGAGTGGTCCCCTGCTTGGCACACAGGAAGAACTTGGGAGTGTTCCCTACATGAATAGACCCAAGACTTGCTCAGGCAAGAGTCAAAGCAGGAGTGTAAATGCCTGTCAGGGAATGTTGGGGACAACGGTGGCAGAGGTGGCCCTGGGTGAGCACAGGAGGGGCTGGCCTAGGGAGGAGGAGTTATAGGTCAGGGCAATGAGAAGCCAGTGGGAGATAAGGCTGAGGCCCAGGAGCTGGTTCCTTATGGACTCACCAAGGATTCCTGTCATACAGTGGGGTGGCAGTGTGCTCACCTCACACTCGAGAGCTTCCCTGGCATGGGTTGCTGACAGACAACAACTAAGACATATAGGCACCCCTGGTTGTCCTGTGCTCTCACCCAGAACAATGGCCTCTTCATGGTGTGGGGGTGGAGCTGAGTCTAAAGGAGAGAGGACCATATCAACCCAGGGGACCATGACCTCAGTACATGCAGGAGAATCCCAGCAATGCAGGTGCCTACCCAGGTCTGCTCTCAATCACCACCAAGAAAGGCTGCCAGCAGGGCATCAGCAAGGCACTTGGCTTCCAGGTAGGAGGCAACAGCTTGAAGCCACTCAAGGACGTGGGCAGCATCCATCACATGACCGTGCCCATAGTCAGGGTAGGTCAGGGCTGGACAGAGGGTCTAACGTCAAGGGGGTGGGGAGTTCCTGTGTTCTGACATAGGAAAGACCCTGAAATCTCTCCCGGCCCAGCCTGAAGAGAACAGCCTTGTTTAAGAATGAGTCCACTTTTCCCTGCTCACCTCTTACTCTGCAGGTAGCGGCTGTATACAAAAACCATGGTGTAAATGAAGTGTTCGCCCTGACTGAACCTACCTGGTCTAAAGTGCATCCTAGCTGCTTGGCATAGATGTCAGTAAAGTGCCAGTGCTTTGGGAGTAGGTAGAGGGCAGGCCTGTCACTAGAGGCTTGTACTGGTAGTCTAGGGTCTATCATTGACTCCCTACTGTACTCTTTTGCTAGCCTGTGTTCAGGGCATCTGCCTATCTACACTGTTCTTCTGGGACTTGGCCCCATCAAGATCAGTTTGCCTCTCCCAGTTATCGACAGTCTGAGGTTCTGCCCTTGGCCCACAGGAAGCAGTCAGGATACTCTGTGTACACTCTGGGTCACTCCTGTTACCTGTCTCGAGCTGGGGAAGGGTCACTCTGGCCTGTGTAGCGCCAGTTAAAAGGAATTTCTAGACCCCGAGAAGGAGCCAAAAGCAGAGAATCAGAGAACAGAGAGTATCTGTGAGGCCCATAAGGCCTGCACCGCAAAATCCCACTTCAGGTCTCCAAGCTGAGAGAATGTGACACTTCTAGAACACAGAGCCTCAAAAAGGAGGTCTGCTCTGGCTCTACTGAGGAACAGCTGCCAGCCCAGGCTTTGGGATTAGCCAGACAATGCCCTAAGAAAGGTATATGGCCTCTCTGACCCGGATGTCCTCTCCCATCCAGTGCTTCCCATGGCCCCTCTCATGAAGTACTCTTGGGGGAGTGGTGAAAATGCCTCTTTGGAGTGCAGGGCCTTAGGAACCCTCGGCTGACGGACACTATCACCTGTGCAGTGTGTGCTGACTCTGCAGAAAGCCTCTGGAGCCCGAGAGAGGAAGTTTCCATGGAGAAGCAGGATGGCCTGTCCAGCATGAGAGCCACTGTGCTACAGCAAGGACCCAGGCCATTGCATCACGCAGACGGCCGTGCTGGAACATGGCTCCCTTGGGCACACAGAAGCCCGACCGCTGTGCTGGAGATGATGAAAGTCAAGCTCTGAGCAGCACACTGGAGCACGAGGACCACCCTAGGCTTCGGGCTGAGCCACACAGGGCAGACAGGGCATGCAGAGACTCTCGGTCCAGGGTGGCGAATGTGGCAGTGACTTCTGAGAGCCACAGACCTCAAGTGAGGGATGGATTCTGTGGGGCCTTGTAGAACTCCTAAGAGGTGGGAAGGGCATGGGGGCCCGAGGACCTCAGATTCCAAACTACTGTACAGAAGGCCAGAGCTCACATAGAGAACTAGAGTCCTGTTGGGGGCTTAGTGAAGAGTCGGTGTGGGGTTTTGGTGTGAGGTGCTCACCCTTGCTGGCAGGCAGGCAGGCAGGCAGGAACACTGTGACTTTGGGGCACAGAAGCTTGACAGTTCTAAGGTCTTCTGATGCCCAGCCCCGACTCTGTCTAAGCCGGAGACCTTAAGGAGGGCTGTGTGTGCTCCGCTAAGGGCCGCCTCTACCTTCTACCTCCATGCTGAGGTACAGCCGCCAAGAAGCACGTGTCCATCTGCAGTTGTTTACCAAGAACCTACTTGGGGTCAGTGGCCTGGATAGGCTTTGTGTTGACAACAGAGACCAGGAGGGGTAGTCTCTGACCCTGGAGCCCAAAGAGAATGAACAGCCTGGTACAGAACTAACCATATGGGGTACACTTAGTAACATTCGTGACCCAGAACAGTCCTGCCAGCCAAGAGAGACTTGCTTGACCATGGCTGTGATTCAGCAGTGGGCTCCTAGCAACCTCACCCAGACCTTGCTTCCCGGCAGGGCCTTGGTATAGGAGGACACCACCGTAGTGGCTGCCTCCCTTGGCTAGTTCTCCTCGATGGAATGGGATGGCTGCCTGGAAAGGCCATGTGGAAAACTAAGCAGTGCCTTAAGTGAGGTGCCAGCCTCTCGTATATAGTACTGTTTGATGAAAGAGCAGTCTCCTGCTATTTCTGGTCCCTAAGACACAGTGCCCATGGGCCACTCTTCCTCTCTCCCAATCACCCAGTGACTCCAGTAGAACCTCAGCAGAAACCTATCTCCGGGGGTACTCCTGTATTTCTTATAAGTGGGAGCTCTTTGGAACTCTGGACAGGAGACTACAGCAAAGGGATCACATAGGAGTTAGAGCTCCAGGGAGGACTGTGCCATCAGGGGCCACCAGAGGGCGCCTGGTCCTTAGAGTCCAGTTTTGGTGGCACAGAACCAGACAGGACCCTGAGCTTGGCTGCCCTTTGGGCCATTGCTAGCCTAGGAGGTCACCCTGTTTCTCAGTCACATATGCTAATACTCTCTGGCACTTGAAGGTATTCTCCCACTCTGAGGGCTATGAGGTGCAGCCCAAGGGGTTCCAGAAAAGTGTGGTGTGTCAGTTCTGAGGTGCACCAATAGGGATGATGGGGAAACTTAGGACCCAGCCTTGCATGTCAATAAATAGGGTGTCCCTGAATAAACACTGGGCCCCGACCAGCATGACTGCTGTAATTCTGCAAGGTGCCCACACAACCCAGCTGGATGGGCATCCGAGGCCGTCACAGACATCAAAGCATTTTGCTTGTCTTGAGTTCCTAATCCCCCACATTCCCCAACCACAGGGCAATAAGAACCAGACTCTCTGGAAGGACTACACTTCTGCTTCTTTATTTTGCCCTCTTGGTGCCCTTGTCACTGCCTACTTTGCCAGTCCCTGCCTACACACGGGCACAGTAGCTGTGGGTGGGTACAAACTCGAGAAGGTCCCCAAGAAAGCATTGAGATGGGTAGGCATAGCCACGCCAAGGGAAGATGTAGGCTGGAAGGCCTCGGGCTGGTACGTGTGGGGAGCAGAAGTCTGGCAGGGATAAGAGATATACAAGGACGTCAGGGTATACGTTCCTATTTATGTGTGTTTTTGGAAGTGGGTATAAGATGAGCAGGGCACCAACCAAACTCTACCTGCCTTCTGCCAGGCACCGGGTGGCCAGTGCCCAGAGAATTGCAGGAACTGGCTTTGACAATGGCAGGGCTGCCTGGAGAGAGAGGCATAGAAAGGACTGTACTGGGGGCATTTGAGAAGGAGACACTCAAGAGACTCAGGCCAAGCAAGGTGTCTGTGGATTCTGTCTCTCCCCGGAACGGGGGCTCCAAGACCTGGCTACCTACTACCATTCCCAAGCAAGTTGCAGCCACAGGCCATCCCTCTTACTTTCCTCATTCAGGGTGTCTATGGCGCCAGTTGAGTTTTGCCTCTAGCCTGCGAGCCCCTTCAGTTTCAGAAGAAACCCACAGCAGGAATCCCTGTTCACCAAGGCCCTGGTGTTGCACTTATCCATGAAAGCTCCCCACACATTTAAGAGCAAAGCCTGGGGCTTGGGAGGTCCTTAGGACATTGCATAGGCGCTCCAAGCTCATAAAGATTCGGTTCCCAGAGCTCCTGAGGCAGCCGGGAAGGGAAGGGAGGGGAAGGGCTGCTCTCAGCAGCTGCAGGGCCGAGGCCGCCGCCAGGAGGGCCGCTCTTCTTACAAAGAGATGACAAGGCCCCTGGGCGGGATCCAAGACGCCGACCACCTGCAGCTGGGCTCGCAGCTCCAGGCAGCCCCGAGCGCCCGGTCAGACCACGAGTGTGCTAGGATAGGGGCGCTGGCGGGCATAAGTTCCTAGGCAGGAATCCCCCGAGCCCTGGGGTCCCCTGAAGCGCACAGCGGGCTCATATTTACTTAGATCCCAGGCTTGAAGTATAAAATCTCCCCATAAATCCCACCTAGTTGCTTCTGCTGTGGACCCGCGTAAATTCCTAAGCAGAAACCTTGACGCCTCTGGGAGAGGTCCGCATAGAGAAGTTCTTAGCCCACTGCAACCGGGATATGCGTCCCAACAGACCGCCCCAGAGCTACCGCTTGCTTCGCCGCAAGGGCGGTAGGCACGCTGTCCCGGAGCTGGGATTGTTGTTGCCCCGCCGACAAGGCGGGCCAAGCCAGGGACCAAAGACGCCCAGTTCCAACCCTAATCCAAAGGGAGCGCAGAGTGTTATGGGGAAGGGACTCCAGAGCGTAGTGACTGGGAACTGGGAAGCAACAGAGCGGATCGGAGATCGGAGGTGAGGGCCGTGGGGTATAGACCAGTTGAGGAGCAGGAGGCCACTCCAAGTCTAGGCGGCCGGTTCTGGCGCCGGGGGCTAGCTGCGGCGCGGGTAGGGGCCCAGAGCAGACCTCCTGAGTGCTAGTGTCCGGTGTCCCCAGACGCAGCACCCTTACTCACCCGAGATCTCTGCCTGGGGCACGTCGCTCAGGCTAAAGCCCTTAGCCCCGTAGATCTGGCGGACTTCGCTGCAGCTCCGGCTCTTGCTGGCGGGGTCCCCGCGGGCGCAGGCGACCAGCGCGGCGGCCGCGCACAGCAGCCACCAGCCTCGGGCCCGGAGCTCCATGGCGGGGCCCGCGGCTCCCCGGCCGCCCGTGCGCGCCTCCCTCGATCCCGGCCGGCCCGCTCAGCCCAGTCTGCGCGAAGGGCAGAGCCAAGGTCCCAGCGCGCGCCGCTCGTGGTCCAGAGGCGGCGGCAGCCGAGGAGGCGGAGACAACAAAAAGCCGGCTGCGGCTGCAGCGCGGGCGCGAGGCGCGAGGCGCGAGGTCCGGCCACTCAGTCAGGCCGCCCAGAGCGCGGCGGGCGAACGCGCAGTCCCGGCTCGGCGCCTCCCCGCCGCCCGCCCGGCCCCACGGCGGCCGCGGAGAGGGGCAGGGAGGGGCGGGGAGCGCGGGCGGGAAGAGGGGAGCGCCCGGGTGGGGCGGGGCGGGGCGGGGCGAGGCGGGGCACGATCGGGGCGCACCGGGCACCCCTTCGCTCTCTGGAGGGAGAGGCGTGCAGGCTCTTCCAGTTCTTGCGATATGCTTAGTCGCCTGGGTGAAGCGGGAGGGGAGGAGCCGGGAGTGCAAAGGCCCAGTCGGGGGTCCCCTAAGGCGCCCCCCCAGCCCAGCACCCAGGGCGGCGGCACCACCTGTGGGGGCGGGGGCAGGGCGGGGGGGGGGGCGGCTGAGGCAGGGCTTCCCTCGCCGGACGTGACATCACGTCCTCCGCAGGCCAATCAGGAGCTTCCCCGCCCCCAGCCGAATTCGGCATCCCTTTGCTCCTTTCCATCCTTCACCTTACGGACTTGCTCACTTAGGGCTTCTACCACTCAGTCCTGGTCCAGTCACTTCCCTATTCACCTGCACCCCCCACCCCCCACAACAGCTCCTACCTCCTCACGCCCTTTCTAGCCGCTCCTGCGCGGCTCCAGTCCTCGTCTGACGTGTTTGGGAAAAGGGTGAGAGGGCTGAATGCGGGAAACTGGCCAAAAAACTAGCCTTCATCAGCTCAGATGACTTCAGTTGTTGCAGATTGCCAGCTGCTCTTACGGTCCCCTCTCCGTGACTCATTAGGTGCTCGAGCAACGGGGCAGGGGCAGGTCTGTGGCCTTGGGTGCGGCGTGGTAGGTGACCTCTGGCAAAAAGAGTTATGTTGGGCAGCTCAACTCCAGGCCAGATGTGGCAGACCACCAACTGTCACGCAGCTGCAGGGATGCTTGTAGGAAGAAGGGAGGTGCCTGGCATCCTACCTGGGAGCTGATGATGGTGCTGGGTCTGGAGTTTTTTGCTTGGCTGCGGCCAGTAGCACTGTCCCTGCTTCATAGCTGAGGTTAGACTGAATTCGGCATCCCTTTGCCTAATCTATTCCTAATCTGGAAATGGTAAGAAAGCAATAGGTTTCTTGCTTTATGGTTGAGAATCATAATATAATCCCTATGTAATAAAAGAGTGCAGGACTCTTGGATTCCGCTGAGTCAGGGCTTACCAGTTTGTGGCAGCACCCCCAGCCATCCATGCCTCAGGTTGTCTCTCCCATCGGGGGTTCCTAAACGGTTGGCCTGTTCACCAAAGAGGGATGAGTTTCCTGTTCTAACTCCCAGGGAAGTGATCCAATTGATCTATGCAGCTGTTGCTTGAGAGTAACATTGGAAACTCCAGTCTAACAGCAGATATCCTCACACTTCTGCACTGTAACACTGCTCCTGACTCATGGACCCCTGTGCACTGCATGCAGAAGCCTACTCCCCGGGCCAGCTTGGTCCCCTGCCACCTTCAATAGGGGACATGTACCTGGCCGGGCTCCTACTTGTTTTATGTGCTCTCCGTGTACTCTGGCCTCCCGACAAGTCTGGAGATTAGGTGTAGCCTCCTTGTTGGCCTGGGAATTGACTCAAGTGTTAAACCTGGGTTGAGGCTCAATAAAGTCCCCTCTGGAACCCATCACCACCACCATCGCATGTCTCTTTGTGACTTGACCATCCTAGATAGTTCCCTGGGGCAAACTCAGTGTCTGAGCCATTTGTGGACCCCAAATGGCAGGTCTTTAAAATACGGTCTTTGCTATGATCCTGTCTAAGTTAGCTCCCTTTTCTAGGAAAATCCTTTGGTCTACCTGCAAAAGAACAGCATAGCACTCTCCCATAGGTCACACTACTGGCAGCCACGACAGTGCTCCAGAGGGGTGCTCCTCTCCACACTGGATTTTCCATAATCTTGAGGGGCCACGTATGTGAGCAGCTCAGGGGCTGACTAAGGAAGCTTGAGGGCAGCATGTAAGGGCTGGCAGGTCCCCGGCAGCCTCCCCTCCCTTCTGGGGTAGGGAACCTGGGATGGAAGTGGCCTTGGTACTCCCAGGAAAGAGCCCTTAGATGAGTTTGTCACACCAAGGCCAAGTTTCTCTCCTCACTTTTACTGATCAGGACACTTTACTAAAAGTGTCGAAAAGCTGCCCAAGAGTCTACCTAGCTACTCACCTGCCTCAACCTTGGCTAACGGTGAGTGTCCACCACTCACCAGCTGCATGAGTGGGCCTGACTCACACTGTAATATCCACATCTCCTGGGGGGAGGGAGGAAGTGCTTACCATAACATTTGGGATATACCAAATGTGTAGGAGACAAGCTGTCCCCCACTGTGCTGGGTGTTGTCTTTAGAGTTGACAGAGGTCCCCCCTCATCCTTTGTGGGAGATACTGTGAAGGTCTGCCACCATCTCAGCCCATAGCCAAGACAGAATTTAAGCCAAGGGACATTGGGGTTGGGGGAGCATAGGCAACCAGTCAGTCCTCTCAGTTTTGGATAGGCAAGAACCTTGGTGATAAAGAGCCAAGAGACTGAGCAGGAAATAATTGCCCAGGCAGCCGGAGCTGAGGGGACCTCATGGCAGAGGGGACTCTGCGGAAGCTGTCCAGCTGCAGTCAAAGTGACAAGATCTAGGGAGGAACAGAGAGAAATGCTGTGCGTACCCTGGGGCTCAGAGCCTCTTCTGTTTAGCTGTCCTCACCCATGGAGCCTCCTTCCTTTCCACCCCCACTCAACCTACCAAGAAGGGAGACTGGTTACATTTTAGAGTAACAGTTGCAGAGAGAGGTCTTGAATCCCAGATTGCTGGTGGCTGAGACATCTCTAGAGAGGTGTCTGTCCTGATTGCCTATGCTGCCCCCACACTGCCAGCCGCCCATGGGGCCCACTTTTCTCTCACCAGCCTCCCTCTGGCATCTGCTTCTTTCCTCAAGGTACTGTCCAGGGCGGGCTCCCGACAGAGATGTGGGCACCCTCGCCTTTCCATGTTTCCCAGGCACCACACCACCTCCTAAGAGGTCAAAGTGTGCACTTGTCTCCTGAGCCTAGTCCGTGCCTCTGGCCCCTGCTCGCACCACTTTGTATCTATAACAGAGAGCTGCTCCCGGCAGACCTTGCCTTACTTGCTTCTGTGTTCCTGGCTTCAGAGTTAGAGTCACATATGAGGCCACCTAGCAACAGCTTAGCTGTCCCTCAGCTCAGCCGTGGCACAGCTTGACACAGCTATCTCTGGGGCATCGGATGTCAAACCCAGGGTTTTACCTGGTTAGGGCTACCTCCTGCAGCAGTTGGAAATGGGTTTACAATGAGAGATTTTGGAAGGATGAGTACAGCGGCCACTGTACGCTGAGTATATAGGGATACCATGGGGTTCTTGCCTGCCCAAAGTGTGGTATGCTTATGAGACAAAGAGCAGAAATAAATAAGTAGAAAACCAACCAAAAGGGAAGCTGCATTCGTTCAAGTCTGTTAAAGTCACTGAATGTGAAGCTAAGGAGAGAGGGTCGACAGAGGGCTTGGCCTCAAGCACCCAGCTTCCATAAGAGTCCTGAAGGGATCTGGGAGGTGGGGAGGGGAGGGTATTGAGCTTGGACTACTCAGAGGAACATAGGGACAGGCTGGAGGTCTGTTGATTCCTAGCAGGCCCACTGGCCTCCCCCCTTTTCCTGTGATTTGACACTACCTCCCCCAGCTGGTGGAACCAACATGTTTCTTGTTCTCTCTGGCTTCGTGATCATCCTTCAGTGGCTCCAAAAGCAACAACGAGCAAGATGACAGTCAAAGTCACTGCCATCTGTTATAGGTACAATGTAGCGAGAGCAGGGGCCAGTGGCACGGACTAGGCTCAGGAGACAAGTGCACACTTTGACCTCTTTGAGGAAAGAAGCAGATGCCAGAGGGAGGCTGGTGAGAGAAAAGTGGGCCCCATGGGCGGCTGGCAGTGTGGGGGCAGCATAGGCAATCAGGACAGACACCTCTCTAGAGATGTCTCAGCCAATGGCATCAGAATCTCCACCAGAAGCAAGCAGGACCCCGAGTGGCCCTGCAGAGCCAGGGCAACGGACCAGAAGAGCTGTCCTTCCCACCTTTTGCTGCCTCAAGAACTATATGGCATTCTATGTCTTTTCTCTCCAGGTCTTGGGGGGAATTCCATCTCATTACTGTGTTAGTTCAGGATGATATCCAGGGTTTCACAAAGGGGTCTCAGACCAAGATAGGCCCTAGAGATTGCCCCTGGGTGGGCTCTGGAAGGTAGGGTGCTATTTCCCCATTTACTTAAATAAGTTCCCAGAAAGCCCTCCTAGTCCTAGGTCGGGGCCTTTAGTACAGAGATTCTAAGTCTCAAGCCTGAGTTCCAGAGCTGCCCTCACTTCCGGGACTTGGGGACTGCTGGTGTTGGCATGGGTGCATGAGGAAGCATAGGCTGCAGGACAGAGACAGGACAAGCGCATTCTGCTCAAGGGTGGTCCTACCTGTACTTACCCCCTGCTTGCCCCAAACCCCTGCCTGCGGGCACTCCACATCAAGGCAGTACTCTGGCAGCTGCTCTGCTCGGCTGAAGCCCAGGTCCCTTTGATCAGCCGGAAGTCTGGGCATGTCTCCGTACCCAGGCCAGCTGAAGGAAGGCCTGCTCAGACAAGGTTGGGCCACCCATATGGGCTGCTGCTATGCCCCTACAGAAGCCCACTTCTGTCTCCGTCTGAGTGCCCCAGCAGGAGATGACCCAATATACTCACTTCTGGGCCTAGCTGCCCTTATATCCCTGGACCCGTTTTCCTGCTTTGCTGCTCCAGCCCTGAGACAGGTCCCTGAGGAGAGAGGAACCTTAGACATGAGTACCCAGGCAGGTCTGATGTGCTTGGACAAAGCTTTCTACATAACTGACAGGTGCAGGGAAAGCAGTGTGCCAGGAATCTCAGGGTCCTGGGCTGTCCCCCTGGGCTCATCTGCTTTTCTTTTTGTGTGCGGCTTCTCTGTTTCCCCTGAAACTCTCCTACTTAGACAGCTGCCAGCTTCTGGTCCATTCTTCTGCCATCCAGGCAGCCTGATTGTTCATTTTGTAAAACCAGCATCAATCAGAAGCGTGCAGGGACTCTGCCTGCAGAGCAAAGGTCTGATCCCTGAATGTGTGGGACAGTGGACACATGGGCCTCGTCCGTGTCTCTACAAGGGCATTTCTACTGAGCCAGATGCTCTACCTGCTGCCCCCTTGAAATTCCAGCTTCTCCTCTGAGGTAGTTGAGGCTTCACAGTGCTTCGAGCATTAGAGCTTTGGAACGGGGGTTTTGTCGTCATAGTTAGAGCTCCTGAAACCCCAAGAGCACGGAGGCCTTCATCATTCTCGTGTGATGGACATGGCTCCTCAGATGACCTGACTCTGGGCTTATTCTGTGTCCCAAACAGCCAGTTCTGGGAGTAAACCCATTCTTGTTTTTGGAGGTGAGGCTTCTTTGTGTAGTCCTGGAACTCTCTGTAGACCAGGCTGGCCTAGAACTCAGAGATCTGCCTGCATCTGCCTCCTCCCACATTCTGGGATTAAAGGGATGCACCACCACCACCACCAGGTGGGCACAGCCAATTGCACATACCTGGTAAGTAGCAGTGGAGGTGAATGCAGTCTGATGGGCTAAGCCTGGCACTACCACCCACGCCCACCACAGTGAACTTCCATTTGCTGTAGAAGAAGCCCATTAACGTGTAGAATACCCACCATCCTCGGGTCCACCATTGCTTAAAGTGTGGCCTAGGAAGTCCAGCTCTATTGCTTCAGTGCATGTGGGTCAGGGTCAGGGTACCTGCAGGTCCCCATGGTCATCACATGCACTCCAAGCCTGCTCTGGGTAAAGCCATCACCGACAGGAGTTTAGTTAGAACAACCTCCCCACCACACACACACACACACACACACACACACACACACACACACACACACACACCCCCTTATTACCTGGGCGATGTCATTATCTGACCTTTGTGTACACCCACAGATAACAACCTCACTCAAGGCCAGAAACTAAAGTAGAGGCCATAGGCAGCTCAGCAGAGGCACAGCCACTCCGAGCAGTGTAGAAGAAGGGCCCTGCTTTCTGCATGGTTATTCTGGACATTCCTGTCCCTGGTGAGGCTGTTATGGGACTCCTGGCTGTTGCTTCCAGGATTACCCCAACGGAGAGTTACCTCAGAGCTGAGCTGGACAAGAAAGAGGGACTAGGTGGGGTGTCTTCATACACCAGCCATGGGAAGGCAGAGAACAAGAGTGGACATCTATCCACCTCCATCTGGTGGTAGGAGCCACTGGCCTGCTGGGAGGTGGCTGTGGCCTCAGTAACCCTTTCTGGAAGCACACAGGCTGGAGAGGCAGCTGCACATTTGGCTGTGGAGGATCCAGGCTTGTACTGGGTCAGGACCTAGGTCTGCACTGGAGGTACTGGCTTAAGGCAGGAAGAGAAGGGCCTCCTAAGGTAGAGTCTTGTTACAAGGGGAAGCACTGCAAGGGTCTGGAGAGCATGCTGTAAGCTTTCGTGGGTGAGCTGTAACCCTGCATGTCCTATGCATTCCCTTCTATAAGGACGCCTTTGCCAGGTGGTCTCTACAGGGCAAGAACTAAGGCAGAGGACCTGGACAGGTGCGGTGCACAGCTTCCTGGTGCTTGGAGGGGAGACAACAGGGTCTGTAATTTCTCTGAGTGCTGCAGGAGATGGAGCTACCTGAGGGTAGTCCTGCTGAGGGACTGAGGGAGGGGATACAGGGATAGCCTGGTCTCATCCAACCTGATGCAGCTGGAGGTGGAAGAGGATTCCAGCTATGGAGCTGGGCATGGGAGTGTTGCTCACAGATAACCAGTGGCCAATCCAGGAGGAGAGGGAAATAATACCAAAGCCATCCCCCACTGATGATTATAGTTCAAGAAGCCTTTACCCCAGCCTGTGGCAGTGACCTGACCAGGAGTGAGCTAGCCAGTAGCCAAAGCCTGCTGTATGCCCTAACCTTCATTCAAACCACTCTTGCTGGGGAGAAGGTGGACACAGGAAGTGGAGTGCCCTTCTTAGAAGCGACTAATGACGTTGACAGCTGGCCTGATCCTTGATTCTTGCCTTCTACTGATAGTCTGGCCAATGTGCCTTTATGGAAGCAGACAGAGATGGCAGCCTCATTCTTCCTGAGGACCTCCTGCCAAAGTGCTTTCTTTCTTAAGGTGAACTGGATACTGGTGGAGGTGTTGGCCTGTTACAACACCAGGCACCAGCCATTTAAGCACCTGAAGGAGGCCTAGGATGATACCTGGATAGCCACAATGAAGTCTCCATATGAATCACATTGATGAATCACATCAAAAAGTTACTACAAAGCCATGGTAATCGAAAGAGACATGCAGACCGATGGTCTTGAGGGCTCATCTCGGTCTTGGGGGGGCTCCTCTGTGGTCATCTGTGGTCATCTGCCATGGACAAGAATACTAACACTATTACAGAAGAAAGAACATTCCCTTTAACAAATGAGTCCAGGATAACTGAAGTTAGACTCTCCCTTCACACAATGCACCAAGATTAACTCGAAATGGATCCAAAGTCTCAAAGAGCTAAAATTATAAAGCCCTTAGAAGAAAATCCCAGATGAAAACCTTTGTGATTTTGGATTTAGAAAATGATTCCTGGCTGTGATTTTTTTTTTTTTTTTTTTGCAAGCAACAAAATTTAAAAAGTGGATACATTCAACTTCATCAAAATTAAAAACTGGGCACAAGGGAGAGTTACTAAAAAGGTAAAAGGACAGCTCAGAGGATCAGAGAAGAGTCATGCAACCCACCCCCGACAGGGAGGTAGTGCTCAGAAAATATAAAAAGGCTTTATGATCAAAGGTAAAAAGGTCAGCTGGAGAAAGGACAGAGGGGCTGAATAGGTATTCTCCACAATGGCATAAATGGTTCTATGGTGGTTTTGTTACGTGAACCTTATTCCAGTAAAACCCAAGAGAACAGAGTGTTCCTGAGGGGGCGAGTTGGTAGACTGGAGTCTCGGGCAGCCTGGTGTGGAGCCAGTTCCATGAAGGGCTGGCACTGTCATCCTTCCAAAGTGGCTCCCGCATGGCATACCAGAGTTAGAATGTGGTGGGGATTGGCAGAACAGAGCTATGCCATGGCAACTTCTCTGTTCCTAAAAACTCAGGGGAGCTGTTTGTCAGGATGAAGGTGCAGAGCCCCGAGGCCCAACCTAAAATGCCACCCTCGCCCACCTCCCCCAAGTCCTGCAGTGCCAGCTGAGGGGCAGAGCAGGCCTCTAATCTCCATTAGAAGCAAGGATTCAGTCAATAGCTGCTGGATAGACCAGAGTCAACTACCAGTGCCCTGGTAAGAGACTAGTCCACCAAGACCTGTTACAACCAACCAGACTCTACAAGACAAGAGAGGGCAACAGAGTGAACCAGCCTATTCCCTGTTATAGGAGGAAGGAGGAGATGTAGTGAGCTGGCCTCTCTCTCCTGTCAATCAATCTGCAACAAATCTCCTTTGAACCCAGGGCTTTGTACAGGTGAGGGCTTGTCAAGTGCTCTATCGATGAGCTATGTATTCAGCCCCTTCCCCCTTTTGTTTTGAGGAAGGATCTCCTTAAGTTGCCCAGGGAGCCTTGAACTTGCAGCCCTTCTGCCCCATTCTCCCGAGTGCTGGGGTTACAAGTTTGTACTGTCAGAGAGCATTCCTCTTCCTTCTTGCAAAAGCTGGTACAGAAATATCAGTTTTTACAGCTCAGTGCAACCAGCTCCCTCCCTGACAGAGAAGTCGCTGCTGGAGGCTAATGCTCAGTTTAGCTTCAGTCTACATTGTCTTCATGCTAAGTCTTGTCCAGGGCCAACATCCTTCCTCACCCCTCAGGAGCCTTGGGTGGTACTCTGAATGAGACACCGAGGGTTCCTTTGGGCTGCTCACTAGGAGGGAGAGTGACAAGGAGCCACTGAACTGAAGTGAAGCTTGCCAAGCTCCTGGAGGGGGCCAGGCCTTAGCTCAGTTTCCAGTATGTACCCCACAGTGGATGGGCTGACCTTTCATACACGAAAAGCACTTCCATATTTCCATAGAGACATGGTTTGAGTCCCTTTCCGAAACGCACATGGAAACTTGGTCTTCAGGACAGCAGTGTTGGGACTGGGGCTCAGTGGTGGCATTAGTGCCATTAAGTAAAGGTCTTGTGGGATAGGGTGACTGCCTTTCTAAGTCATGTGAGGATAGAGTAGCTCTCCCATCAGATGGTAGTATTCAAGGTGCCATCTTGGAAGTCTGTGGGCATCTTGATTTTGGACTGCCCAGCCTTCAGAGCCCCCAGAGCCATGAGAAATACTTCTGTGCTTTATAAATTACCCAGTATGTAGCATTCTGTTAGCCCTGCACCAATGACTTAAGATTGTTAAGTTGTGGCCACACCAGGCCACAGAGCCCACTAGCAGGATCCTGGAGAGAATCACTGGGCAGCCAGGCCTCTGGGACTTGCTTGACTTGCAAAAACAAGCTAAATGTAACTTCGTCTGGTTCTTGCACACACACAAAGAATATAACATAGGAGCTAGAGAGATGGCTCAGTGGTTAGGAGCGCTGGCTGCTCTTGTTTGAAGACCTAGGTTCAATTCCAAGCACTCACCCAGTGGTTCACAACTGTCTGTAACTCCAATTCTGGAGATCCAATGGCCTCTTCTGGTCTCCATCTGCAAGCATGTGGTGCACAGACAACATACATTCAGACAAGACACATACAATAAATAAAATAGGACAAGAAAAGTTGGACTTGCTTGGAAGTAGCCATCAAACTTAGGTGTTGTGTAAGACAGCCTGTCCTCTGTGGAAAAACTCTGTTCAAATCTTCCATGCTTTTAAATTCCTACTTCTCAGCTTCTTATTGTAGAGAAATTAGTGATATTTGGGCTTCACAGTGTCTTAGATTCTTTCCCATTGCTGTGGTAATGACAAAACCAATTTATACTAGAAAGAGTTTATTTTGATTCACAGTTCAAGGTACAGTCTATCGTGCTGGGGAGGTCAAGGCGGCTGGAATCTGAAGCACTTGTCCTATCACACCCACGGGATGTGCTCGTGTCCTGCTACCAGATGTGCTGCTCAGCCACCCTTCTCCACAGTCCTACAGCAGCCTACAGTCCCAGCTGAGGAATTCCACCCACATGGGCTCATCCTCCCACCTCAGCTAAGACGATCAAGAATCTCCCAAAGGCATGCCCAGAGGGTAATCTGCTTTTTAGTTTTCACTAAATATTAAGGTTACTGATGGTTTAAAATTCTGATTAATATGTGAAGTGAAAGCACCAGAATAATAGGGATAGGAATAATCACAAGTTGTCCCTCTCATCAACTGGGGAAATATTTGAGGAGCCCCCCAGTGCACGGCTCCAACCAATGAGAATAGCCATCCCGGTGTGTAGTGTTATCCTTATACATACAGATGTATGATGATGCTTGTTTACAATTTAGGTACGGTAAGAGATTAACAGCTACAAATAGAAGAGTGGAACAGCTGTGCCAATGCACTGTATTAAAAGTTTCTCCAGTATGGCCTCACTCTCGACTCCTCATGCTGACAGTAGATTTGACCGCTGAGGAGGTCACAATGTGACTAGCAGGTGGGTGGTGTGTAAGCACAGATACACTGGACAAGGAAAGATTTTCATCCTGGGCAGACACAATGCGATAGCATCAGATTTCTTCCTGTTATTCAAAAACACTGGGCAATTTAAAACTGGGATTGCTTATATACATTTCTATCTATCTATCTATCTATCTATCTATCTATCTATCTATCTATCTATCTATCTATCTCTCTGGTTGTTCCTCAGTAGCTGCATAAAAGGGAAAACAAAATCATGGATGAAGGGGTGTGACTGTATATTTAACATGCGCAAAGAAAGGATGTGATTTTAATAAAGAAAAATCTGTAAGATGTGTTTTAATTAGAAGGAAGAGTGCTTTTGTCTTAAAGCATTTGGTGACGGAATACAAAAGAAGACACTAAAATCAAACCTGGTTGGGATAAATTGGGAACAGCAATGACAGTTATAACTCCCATACTTGGCAAGCTGAGGCAGAAGGAGAGTTTGGATTATAGTGAGGCCCCATCCCCAAACTAAGCAAATGAGCAAATACTCAACTCCCCCAATTACTCTGTGTAGAGAAAGCTGGAGGTCTGTGGAGGAGGAGTATATCATAGTCCTGAGACTGGCAACATTGGTTTAGGATTGAAAAATAAGTTCAAAGACTCATTGATGGGTGGTGGTTGACGCTTTCAGTGTTAAGGGACAAAGAGTTTTGGAGTTTTGGGTTGATCTTGACTATGAGGTTGGCTTTTTGCTTTTGTCTTCTGTCTTTTAAGCAATTGGCCCAGGCAACAAAGATTTTGTATTTTATCAGTTTTTCATGTTTCCTGTTGCCTTTAATTGCCCCTTGTTCACCAGAGGAAAGTATAAAAGACATAAGTTTTTTGTGGCGTTCTACTTAAGCACTACGTAATTTTGTATATTGTCCTGTTGGTTTGTCCCACAATGACTTGAGACCTTAGGCAAGTGTTAAAAACCCTTTGAGGTTATTGATTGATAACTTTCCCAGACCAAATGATAAATTAAGTTCTTTTAGCCTTGAGTTAACTCTGGGTTCCTGGAATGTCTCAAAAGAATACACTTTCTGACCTTAAAAGGAGAGCTGCTGTCCTGACAAGATGGGGCAACTTTGCCTGATGACTAGGGTTGATCTCTAGAACACAAGGTAGAAGGAGATAACTTATTTCCACAGTTGTCTCCTCACCCACCGTGGAGTATATGGACACACATGAACAATGGTGGTGGTGGTGGTGGTGGTGGATGGTGATGATGATGATGATGATGATGATGGTAGTGGTGGTGGTGATGGTGGCGTTGATGATGACAACAACAGCATCATCCTTTAAAAGATGTTAAATTAGATGGGGTTTCTTGGTTGTGGTAAAAACCGTATGAAATTCTAAGCAATCTGGTGTACCTATCAGTTATAACTAGAATTATAGTTCACACAATGTATGCCACAAAGCAATCCCAATTCTCCTCTCCTGTGAGAGATTTCAAAGGCAGCTTTAATACAGAATTGCAAGATATTTATAAAAAAAAAAAAAGACTCTGACCAAGTTCAGATCTCTAATAACTTAGAAGTCACACCATTGGATGAAGAGTCTCCAAAAACAATGGAAAAATGACTGGACCTCAAGAACTGCAGGGTGGAAAATGGGTGGAATTCAAGAATTGTGTGGTGCTCTGGCTTGATGCTCGGTTGGCTGGGTCGAGAGTTAGCAAGTTCACTATGGGTGTGTCTGTGAGGGCTCCTCTGGGGAGGGTCAGATGATGAGCCTTTGCCCTAACGGATGGTCTCCTCCCCTCCCTGAAATGCTGTGTGAAATGCTGGCAGGTGTTTGGTCCAGCATCACATGCTGGGTTCCACTGCCTCAAGATCCCCCTCTTGTTGTGCATCTACTGGGGCCAAACATGCGCCCTTTAAATAACATGTTTAACAGGATATATGTTTCATACTTTCCAAAATGCCTTGGCCTTTCTTTCAAATGGTTTCCACATGAAGCTTGACCTCAACCCGTCAATCCCATAAACTCGGCTGAAATCTCCCTGAATTTATAGATCATTGCTGGGAGAATTGGCCTCTTCTCAAAGCTTGAATCTGCACCCCAGAATGCACCGTGTAAGTCAATTCTTTCCCTTCCGCTAATTTATTTGATTGCTGTTTTTTTTTTAAATGAAGTTTCACAGTTTTCATTGTGTAGACCGGCTTACATTTTCCTGGCTCTCTCTTTTAAGGAGTGAAGTGTTGTAAAGAATCAGGATTTTGGGAGATGGAATTGCACCCTGAGCCTCCATCTTCTGAGAGTTTGGTTGTTGCTGTGTGAGAGGGGCTGCTGACGGCTACAGGGTGTTCTTTCACCCCACAGCATCACCACATTAGCTAATCGTGTGTTAGTTGTCCTTCCGGATTTCCAGATCACATGACATCTATGTGGATGATAGCTCGGACTTTAAAAATAATTTTTATCTTTTATAAATATTCTTTGTTAATCTATAAAATGATTTATTTGCTTATTTTTTACTTTATGTGCATTGGTGTTTGCCTCTGTGTGTGTATGGGTGAAGGTGTTGGATCCTCTGGAACTGGAGTTATAGACAGTTGTGAACTGTGGTGTGGGTGCTGGGAATCGAACCTGGGTCCTCTGGAAGAGCAGCCAGTGTTCTTAACTGTGTAGACATCTCTCCCAATTTTTATATTTTAAACAATATTTTTTATTATTTGAAAATTTCATACCTGCATGCACTGCGTTTAGATCAAATCTACGCCACATCTTTTCTCCAATTCCTCTCACCCATTCCCCCACACCATCTCCCTCACCCCCAACTTCCCGTATGCTTTTTATTTTTCTAAACCCCACCAAGTCCACCTAGTGCTGCCTGTAGGTGCGTGAGCGCAGGACCATCTACAGGACCATATGTAGTCTCTCTAAAGAAGATCAACTCTGTCCCAGCTGCCATTAAGTGCCCACAGCTTCTCGGATAGCTGTCCACACTGAGATTTTAATCGGTTTGCTCTTGTGCAGGACTTGTGCATGTCTCTCAGCTACGAGGATGCACTTTTAATTTTAAAATATTTGTGCTATTCATTTTGATAGAATTATACTATTTCGGGCTGGGAAGATGGTTCAGTCAATGAAGCACTCGCTTTGCAAGCACCAGGCCCTGAGTTCAATCTCTAGAACTCATGATTTAAAATCAGAGCATGGTGGAACGTGCTTGTAATCCCAACAGTGGGGAAGCAGAGACAGGCAGGTACCCATCCACCAGCCCAACTGGTCTAATGAGCAAGCTCTAAGCCAATGAGAGATGTCGCAAAATAAGTGAATGGCATTCCTGAGGAATGACACCAGTGTGTCCTCTGGTTTCCACAAGCCCATGCACAGATGTGTGTGTACCTGCAATACACACACACACACACACACACACACATACTCGAGTACACACACACGCACACACATGCACACTTATGTGAGTACACACACAAATGCACACATACGTGCATACGCACATACTCTAGTACACACACACGCATACTTGCATGCATGTATACACAAGCATGCACACACACATATCCACATACTCGAGTACACACATATATGCACATACTCATACACATGCATACACGCATGCACGCACATGCACACATGCATGCACACACACTTATGTGAGTACACACACAGATGCACACATATATGCATACACACATACTCGAGTATACACACACATGCATACTTGCATGCATGCATACACAAGCACACACACACACACACACACACACACACACACACAGTCACTGCCTTGACTGTGCTCTTTACTACTCCTGTATCTGAGCAGGGGTTTCTGCTCTCTTAGAGAACCGGGCCCTCATTCAGGAGCCTCGGTCCCCAGCCCTTGGGCAGCCTTCATTTGTACATCTCTGAGTGAAGCTGTTTGGGATATGAGTTGTTTTCTGAATGGCTCATATATGCATAGCCTGGTTCTCAGGGTAGCAGTGTTTACAGCTAAGCTTTGAGAAGTGACTTGAATGTGAGTGCTCTGACCTCATCATTGGGTGGGTTCATAACCTGATGGCTTTGTTGGGAGAACAGTGAAGTAGGAGGCAGGTCTTAGTTGGAGAGACAGGTGACCAGGAGCTCGTCCTGGGGCACACACATCACAAGCTTTTCCTTTCCTTCTGCTTCCTGGCTCTGTGAGGTGAGCATGGCTGTGAGGTGAGCATGGCTGCTTCTCCGTGTCCCCTACGCTCAGCCCTCATGCTCTGCCTCACCCCCGCCCAGGAACAGCAGAGCCTTAAGCAACCATGGACTTTAAGCCCAAACCCTTGAGCCAAACACAGTGTTTGTTTGTTTGTCTGTTCCAGGGATCTTTTACACTGGCAAAAAAAAAATCATAAAAATAAAACAAACAAAAACCAAGCCAACAAATACAAAAATAATAGTTTTTAAAAAGTGAGCCATTATTCTAATTTCATCTCTATTGCTGTGATGAAACGTTTTGACCAAAAGCAGCTTAGGGGAAGAAAGGGTTTATTTTAGCTCACTGAGCAGGCTAGACTGGCTGACCAGCAAACCCCAAGGATCCTCCTCTAGGTCTCGCCAGTGCTTACTGGTTCGTGCCTTTGTGGTCATCTTTTATTCTTGGGTGCTGGGTGTTGAACTCAGGTCTTCAGGCTTGCATGACAGGCACTTTACTGAGTCATCGCCTCAGCCCCCACTGTACCTTTTTAAACTTTGGCGAGCTTCACTCAGGTGTACACTGAAGGCTGCCCGAGGACTGGGGACCGAGGCTCCTGAGTGAGGGCTGGGTTCTCTGAGAGAGCAGAAACCATTGCTCAGAATTGTTGATGCTTGGCTCTGAGCCTCAGGGACAGGCCGGCCGGCCTTGTCATTACATGTGGGCTTGTGGCTGAGCAGCAACCACAGGGTGTGGCGCCCATCTGCAGATGGCCCAGGGCCCTGACCATCCCCCACTGCAGCCATACCAGGGCATGCACAGCTTCAGGTGGGCTGGGGAGCAGGGAGTGACCTCAGGACTCTGCCTGTGCCCAGAGCCTAGCCAGGTCTCTGTCCATGTGGAGTCTTGCTGTCCAGGCTGGCTCGAGACTGTGGCTTGGGGCCATTGTGTCACTGGAGAAATTACCCATCACCCTCCTTCCTGGTTTGCTGATTGCCTTTCTCTACACAATCAGTTCCAAGCAAGCACCCTCTGTGCTCCAAGGCCCACTCTGTTCTCAGCCCCTTCCCGTGTCCTAAAGATGCTGAGACTTTGGGACCTCAGGGTAGCATCTGCTCATCTCTCTCTCCCTGGGGTGATGCTGAGTGGTTCAGGAAAAGACTTGTTAAGTGACCCTGGTCAGGGTGGAGGACCAGTCTCAGAGCTTGAGCCTCCTCTCAAGAACTGCTACAGGTTACTCCGACTCCCCCTATACCCCTCAGTCCCCACATGCTGACTTAGAGGGGTGGACATTCAGGGCTCTTCAGGCCTCCCCTGGCCACAGTGGTCTGGACTGGGAGGGGGCTAACTCTTTAGGGACCACCTTATTTATTGATGGGTATAACTTAAACAAGTAAACTAAACTAAACTAAACTAAACTAAACTAAACTAAACTAAACTAATCTAAACTAACTAACCTACCATAACTACACTACCTTACCAAACCTAATTTAACCCGATTACACTAAAAAAAAAAGGAGCCTAAACTGACAGTCCACAGATCGGGGGAGGGGCCCCTCCCCGATGCTGGGCTAATTCTGACAACCCGTGGCAGTAGCAGCAGCAGACCGCGGCTGCCTCCCTCGGAATGCACGGTGGTTTTGTCTCCTGTGCTCTTTCCCCTCCTTTAAATTACAGGAGGGCGGAGGGCTTGGCAAAATACAGCTCGCAACTTGCCAAACCCAAACTATTTGTAAAAAAAAAAAATAAAATCACAAGATTTTTGCCTAAACTCTAAAAGGGATTTGATTTTGCCCGAAATCTGAGGTGGGTGCTGACAGCTCTGAAGACAAGCGTAGCTAGAGGACAGGGAATCTTGGGCTGGGCCCTGGGTGTTAGCACACGGGGGTTCCTGGCCAGGACCCCAGGGCTCCTCTCATGCCTCCTCACTGTCGCTGTTCTTAACCTAGGAACAGTTAGCCCCAGGGTGTTTAGATGTTCGTAAAATTCTGTCCATGAAAACGGCCGGCCGTGCAGAGGAGATGAAGGAAGGGTCTTCATTGCCCAAATGTCTGGGACTCCTTAAGACACAGGGATATAAGGAGGACAATGAGACTCTCCTGGGAGATCTGGAGGCCATGGCAGGATATCGGGGACACGGGCATGGACTGGAGGAGGCCCATATGGAGCCGTGTTTTTTTTTTTTTCTACCCCAACTGTGCTGCAGGCTTGGATACTCCTCACTCTCTGCTTTCCTTCAACTCTGAAGGCTCAGGCAGGCACAGCCAGTGTCTCCCTACGCGGGCCTCCAGGGCGTGGGACAACTTCTTCTGAAGTTGCTTGTAAAACTGCCCAACCCCGGCACTGGCCTGGATTCCTGAGCTCCGTGGAGCCGACTCCACTGATCAGAAGCTAAGAGCAGCTGTAGAGACCCCCGCCTTGGCCTTTCCCATCTGCTCCTGGTCCTCACCCTCATCTGAGACCCAGAGGGAGGGAATGGCCGTGTGTGCCCCAGAGCAGGCAACCGGTCTGTCTCTGCTCAGTGTTGAAAGCCATAACCAGTGCAGGATGAGGATGGAAAACGTGGGGGTTACCTTGGGGTGCTAATATATATAGCTGGGACATGGCTTCTATGGGGGATCTTGGGATGTCATGGCTCAGGACAATTCTAGGGCTGCTGTCAGGGTGTAGATTCTCACACTGTTCGTCCTGACCACTTGAGACTTGGGCAGGACCAAGCTGGCTCTCCGTAGTCCTCTCTCACTCAGGACCACCTTCAGTCATAGGAAATTCAAGGGCTCTGTAGAAATAAGTGACGGGCAAGGGTTGAGCAGGACCCACTGTGCCCCATGAGCTGCCCTGGGGCATACTGTGGAGGTTCAGGGGAGACCCCAGGGAGGCATGAACTTCAGAACAGAGCAGCCAGCTTGGAGGTGCGTCAGACACGTGACAATGGTGTCCTGCAGGCAGGACAGAGATGTCATGACATTTGGAGAGCATGTACTTCCTGTTAATTGTTAGGGTTGACCTGGGGCTATGTTTCCGGGAGCCTAGAGGTCAAAGGCATGAAGCTGCATTCCCATGGTCCCCAGGGGCCAGTGTTAGGTTATGACAGTGAGCAAGGGCTCTAGCAGCAACCTTGGTAGAATCTTAGGGTCTTGTCTCAGGCATAGACCTCTAGAGAGGGGGCATCTGCTGCTCTCATGCCCTGGGTAAGGCTGCCCTTCGGCCTGTGAACATGGAGGTTTGTGACCATGGGTTTTGTGACTATGGGGACTGTGGCCATGAGGGTCTATGACTATAGATAGGTTCTGTGACCATGGGTAGGCCTGTGACCATGAGTGGGTTGTGACTGTGGTAAGGCTGACATTCCTTCTGCCTGTTCTAGGTCATCCTTTGAAATTTGCTACCCTGGAAGTGTTCTGCCTTTCAGTTTTGCCAAAGAGGACCCCATGTGCCCTCTGCCTCCCCAGGGCCTGTCATGTTTGGATTCTGGCTGGATAGGCTATCTTGCCCCCAGCCTTGAGGTGGGTTAGGAAAGTCAGTTTTAGAAACGATGTTCTCCAATGCCTTCTTCCACCCCAGCAGTGGCAAAGGTCCCTGGTCTGGGCCACTTTGGTGTGGTTATAGGTTTGATCCTGGATGGAAATGTCTCACTCCAGGATCCAGACATATAAATATAAACATGTCCATGTGGCTCTTTGACTGTGTTTCAGATTTTATTTCCAGTCATCTGGCCCGGAAGCTTTCATTGCACTCAGATAGAAATCATGAGGAAGCGAGGAGAGGCTGTCCCGATGTCAACAATCCTGGACTCTGTGACCAAGCCTTATAGCTTAGGTGCTGGCTGGAATAGCATTCCCAGAGGATTACAGCTCCAAACCTTGAGTGCTAGCACCCTATTTCTCCAGGCTTCAGAGACCAGAGACCTAGGGCTCTAGGCAACAGATTAGAGGTCTATTGTGGGGTAACTCCAGCTATCATAATCTTCAGTGCTTGTCAGCAGTGAGCAGAAGCAGAGCGGCGGCAGCAGCAGAGCCTGCAACTGCTACAGCCGTGGGGCAGGCAGGTAGTGACATGTGTTCTAGACTCGCTTCTGTTGCTGTGATAAAATACCCTGGCAAAGGAGAAAGGGCACAGCTTAGCCAAGTTCCAGACTGCAGCCCATTGTTGTGGGCAAAGTCAAAGAAGTGGGAGCACGAAGCCTCGAGTCCTAGACATAGTCAAAACCAGGGCAGTGAGTGCATGACCTGCTGCCTTCAGTTAGCCATCTCTACTCTTACAGCCCAGTGTCCAAAACCCAGGGGTAGTTCTGCCCACTCTCAGGCTGGGCCTTCCCACATCACTTAAGGTCATCAAGACATCCAGGCACTGATAGGTTGTAGTGCTTTGAATAGGTACGCCCGCCCCGATACACTCATGTGTTTGAATGCTTGGCCCTTAGGGAGTGGCACTATTAGGAGCTGTAGCCTTGATAGAGGAAGTGTGTCACTTTGTGGGTGGGCTTTGAGGTCTCATAAATACTTAAGCTATGCCCAGTGTGGTGCACAGTCTCCTTCTGTTTCCTGCGGATCAAGATGTAGAACTCTCAGCTCCAGTGCCATGTCTGCCTGTGTGCTGCCTGTTGTGATGATAATGGGTTAAATGTCTAAAACTGTAAACCAGCACCAATGATATGTTTTCCTTTCTAAGAGTTGCTGTGGTGTCTCTTCACGATAAGACCCTAACTAAGACACATGCCCGAAAGTCAACATGATCTAGATAAGGCTCCTCACGGAGACTCTCTTCTCAAGTGATTCTATGTTGTGTTAAGATGACAATTAAAACTAAACACCGCACCAGTGCTGCTGTAAGCGTAGGTTATCTGAGACCCCCGGCCCTTAAATCACACAAGATCCCTAGGACAAATGTGCTGACCAAGGCCCACCCCGGTATTTCATCTTCAACCCTTGTTGTCTTTGTTGCCTCTGCTTCCTGTGTTTCTGACTTAGCCACTCTCTGAAGCTTTTTGGCTAATGTGGATGTCTCCACTTTGACCAAGCTGATGTAGCTTCTTGTCCTGTTACCAGCCCTGCCCATTCTAGTAATGGTGAAGATCTCAAGTGGATAATAACAGACCACTTGAGAAGTCTAGAACTCGAGGCAGCCAGAGTGTCTCTTGGCTAGTTCTCAGAGTGAGGCTCGGCCTGCTTGGGTAGTCAGAATGGGTGTGTGTTAAAGGTGTTTGCGTAGATCCTGACAGAACTTCATGCAAACCAAGCACTATGTTTACACCAGTCGCAGAGTTTTGCTGGGCCTCAAGGAGAAAGGCTTGTTTCTTCCCCAGGTGAGAATAGCTACCAAGTCATCTAGAGTTCACCAACGCTTTTGTGGTGACCGAAGTTTGTCCAGGGTAAGCAGTTGGAAGCAGTCGCTTCGGCAGCAAGCAGTTGTAGTCTCAGTGTAGCTTCCCTTAGAGGATCATGGGGACATAGTGCAGGTAGGCCTGTGTAAGGGAAGTCTTGGCTGAAAATCATGGAGTGCTCTAAAGGCTGTGAATGGAAGAGCCAAGTTACCTTGGCCTCCAAAGTTTGATGTTTGGAAAGGGAAACAAAGGGGGCTTGCAGTTAACAGCCAGCATGAACAACAACAGCTATCTAAGTCTTTAGTAGGGCCGAAAAGGCTTAGCTCTTTTATCATCCCAGGGGAGATGAGAACCTCTCTATTTGTTTTCTTTTCTTTTCTTTTTTTTTTTTCAGGGCTGGGGATCGAACCCAGGACCTTGCGCTTCCTCGGCAAGCGCTCTACCACTGAGCCAAATCCCCAACCCTATTTGTTTTATTTTCAATGATTCTGTCACTCTTTATTGTTGGGTGTGATAGGCCTACTTAGCTCTTCTCCAGGACGTCTAGTTATCCCATCACATATTTAAGGTTTCCCCTTCCTGCCATGATATGAAGTCTTCTTAATTTCAGACATGACATCATGGTTAGGTATTTATTTATTTTTGCTGACTTGTACAAGCTAGAGTCATGTGAGAAGGAGAAACCATAGCTGAGAAAATGCCCCCCGCTAGATTTCATGGGAAAGCTGGTGTGGTGCAAGGAACCAACCCACTGGAGGTAGTGCTAGCCCCGAATCCCACAGTGCTGGGCTGTAAAAGAAAGCAGAGTAAATAAACCACAGTGAGAAATTCGGTAAGCAGCATTCCTTCGTGGCCACGGTGTCAGTTCCTGCCCCCAGATTCCTGTTTTCCCTCAGTGATGGAGTGTGACCTGAGAGTTATAAGCTGAAATAAATCTTAATAACTAATAGACTATTATTAATCTTAATAAACTAATACAGAAATTGGTACCAGGAATGGGGTATCTATTGTTACCACAGACTTAAACATTTTTTTTTCTTTTTTTTTTTTTTTGTAGGATTGTGGAAGGACTTTGGAATTTGGAGTGCTCAGAGCTCAATGTGCTGTTCTGTGAGATCCTGGAAGATCAGAGTACTGGGAGTTAGGAATAAAATGGAGGCATGACTTGTGAAGTTTCAGAGGAAAGTTTAAGAGCCATTAAAGTTCTGTATGAGCCATTCAATATTCAGAATTAAGAATCTGGTCAGCCGGGGCTATAGAATTGGCAGCGACTAACAAGAGATCAGGACTATTGAACTTAATTTTTTTTTCTGGGCTAATGGATACTGGTCAGCCAGGGCTGATGATCAGCATCATTAAGGTGAAATCTCCTGAGAAGTTTTTCTTCAGGGTCATCACACAGAACCTGTGTTCCATAGGGGGCCAAGGTTGTATCCCACCAATGATGGCGGCTGAACTTGGCAATGTGTAAGAGTATCCCAGGGGGTACTGTTTTTGAAGGCATGAAGGAGTCATTGAGAGAAGCTGAGGCTTAGTGTCATAAGAGGTCATTAGTAAAGGTATAGCCTCAGTTGCAGTAGAAAACTGTAGAGGAATTTTAATCCAGCAACATGGCATTTCTGGCAAGGGATCACATCCAAAGACCTAGGTCTGTGTGATCCTTCTAGAATGCAGACAAGCCACACACCTTTAATCCCTCTGACTGGAATATGCAAAAGCCCTTAGTATACATCTTTAAGGTAAAGTTAGTTTGTAGAAGGAAGAAGCACTGTTTGGAAGTGAGGTCTAATTGAGGGGCAGACAAAGTGATGGATCAGAGAAAGGTTTGACAGGATGAGTCAGAGATAAGATATGCTCAACTCTTATGAGAACAGCACAGGGAAAGAGAAGCAATATAAGACCATCAGAGGACGACAGAGCAGTCAGTGCTGTAAGTACAGTGCTGTGGAGCTGAGGTCATTCATGAATTTACGGAATTCAGTGCAGGTCAGCAGAAGGAGCCAGAAGATTAGAGCAAATTGTCAGAGTTAGTTTGAGGCCAAGCAGAGCAATTCGGTGAGAAGCAGAGAGAAGCCAAATTGAATCAGTCGGTTTAGTTTGGAGAGTAGTTTGAGTCAGAATAGCTGAGTTGAACCAGCCAGTCAGAGCTCAGAGAGAACTAAGAAAATGGGAGCTTACTTAGCAGTGAGCCTCTAAGACAACAATTACATTTGGTGAGCAAAAGATACTTTGATAGAAGATTGTTTCATTCTGCCCCCAGGTTCCTTCCCTGGCTTCTCTCAGTAAAGGAGTCCAACTTGAATGTTGGAAGCTTTCCCCCCTAGGTTACATTTTGTTATGGTGTTTTATCACGGCAGTAGAAACACTTACCAAGATGCATGATGGTATGTGAGTGCTTGGTATTGGACTCTTTAGCTTGGCTGAAGATGGGCTTCCTCACCTCACAGCAGCACAGAATTTTAGTCATGGTACCTGGTAATCAATTTTAAGTTAAATGTTTGCTTTCCTTCTTGAAATGTTTTGTTGGTATTGTTAACTGACACCGTGTCTTAGGAAAAAAATTATAGGGAGCTGATAGATTTCTGATACTGTGTGGCTCCCTCCGCCCCACCACCCTGTGTGTGTATACAGAAGCCAGAGGTCAACCTCAGGTGTATTCTGGCCACTTTTTTTTTTTTTTTGTCAGACAGGGTGGCTCACTGTCCTGGAACTCACTGAGTAGGCCAGATTCCCCTCTCTGCCACAATATGAAGACCTTTAGGCTAGCTGGCCAGCAAGTCCAAAGAATCCACCTGTCCCCAACACTGGAAATGTAAGTATGTGTCTATGCCCAGCATTGTTATTTGGGTCCTAGGGGTTTGAACTTAGGTCTTTATGATTACATAACAAGCGCTTCACCACTGACTAATCTTCCCTCTCCCCAACTCCTTTTAGGACCATCCCATGTAGCTCAGGCTGGCCTTGAGTGGGCTACGAAGCCAAGGATAACCTTGAATTCATGATTGTCCCTCCTCTAAGCTCCCAATTGCTGGGACCACAGGCAGACATTGTCAAGCCTAGCTTGCCTTTTTAATTAGTTCACAATCTGTCTTAAAGACGTATTTTACAATTTCCTTCCTGTTGAAAATTTACATTTCTTGTTAATTTTATTTCTTGGGACTTTTCGATTTTATTGCCACTTCAAATAGAGTCCTGACTTCCATTTTGTCTTCTGCAGTTTATCTCTTGTCCTCAAGGAAGATGTAAATTTTTGCTTTCAGTCAATCTACAAATTCTCCTCTGGCTTTCAGCAGCATTAACTTGCTCTTCTTGTTTCTTTCCAGGTGCAGTCGTGTGTCTAAAAACAGTCCTGGCATTATTTATTCTCTTTCATGTATAAAACCCCTTGTCCCCTCTCCTTACTGCACCTGCTAGTTCCTCAAGGGACAATATAAGCTCCTCCCTTTTTAGGAGACAGAGTTTTCATGTAGCCCTGGCTGTCTTGTAACTCACTATGTAGACCGAGCTGGCCTTGAACGCACAGAGATCGGTCCGCCTCTGCCTCCCAAGTGCTTGGGATTAAAGGTGTGAGTCACAACACCTGGCTCCTTTTAGTTTCTTAAGAGGTGAAGTCTCACTGTGTGCTGGCACACTGGGTGATGGCATCAAGTGTCTACGCTTGAGCAATGCTCCAGCCTCAGTGTCTGAAGTTCCTGGGACTTATTTTTGTAGTCCTTTTTATTGCCTCTGATCCTTCTGCTTCTACCTTCTGAGTCCTAGGATCATAGGCATATTTTATCACACCCAGTGTATGAGCTGCTGGGGCTAGAACCCAGGACTTTGTCCACTCTCAGTAAGTACTTGACTAACTTAGCTACACCCCCAGCCTAATATAAGAGTTCTTAGTGCATGTTTTGTGGCCACTAGATACTATTATCTCTTTATTTGACTTAGGAACTTAGAAATGAAATTCTCGCTACAGAGATGACGAAATTAGCATATCTACACATCCTCACCTTTCCCCCAACTCTAACTACTCACAACATTTCTAACCCTTTGGCTATCCCACATCCTGTCTGCAATATCTGTATCAATTGTTGGACACATCTGTATCAGTTTCACTCCTACAGTGCAGCGACTGTGCCTTGCCACTCATGCTGCCCTGGTTTTTCTTCTTGGGTCTTGCTCTCACTAAAGTTTATCTTGTAGTAGTTTTATCAGCATGATTGCTTTTGGAAACTGTGTTTAAGTTGTTGAATAATTAAGGATGCTTATTGCCTGGGGTTTGGATTTTGTTTGCCTTCTAACAGAGAGGGGCCATGAAGAAGTTTGAGTGTGGGCTGGGGCAAGCAGATCAGTGCTATTGTTTGTCTGGCATGGCTGAGGACCTGGGTTCCATCTCTAATGCTGAAAGAAAAGGGTTTTGAGGGTGCTCATGTTTTCTTTACTGAGGACATGATTTTTTGGGGATTTGTGGGAGGGTGACATGCAGGCTGGGTCTCCAGTAGATTATGACTGTATTTGGAAGTACAGTCATAGATGAGGGTACATGTCTATGTTGACTATATGACAGTCTCTAGAACTTTGTATACTTTCTGGGAGTCAAGCTTCCATTTATTGTGGTACTTCCCTCCCTCTTGCTGGGCTTGGTTCTGAGCATCCCTCTCTTAACTCTCGTCCCTGGATTCTGTTGTCGTGGGCACCATCTTCTCATGTCTAAGAGCACCTGCCTCATTGGGGACCTACAGTACCCTCTGTCACATTGACCTACAGTCAGACACTGATTAGCCTTCCTTGGAGAGTGCCTCAGATAAGTTAATCTGCATCCCAGTTTCCCTTGGGTAGGTGAGATGGGGGCACTGGGATATTGCTTTGTGCAAAGTTAGGGAAGGTCTTGGTTACATGAGATGCGGCGTCAGTACGTGGGCCTGTGACACTGTAAATTCTGTAGGTCTTTAGGTTTCTGTTGGTGTCCCCATGGCCATTCCTGCCTTTACACTAGCTCATATGGATACTCCCGCTTTCAGGACCTTCAGAAAAGGCAGATGCCTGTGATGCGCAGAGAAACTCTGGGAGAATGTGACCTGGAAAGTGCCCGGATAGGTCTTTGTGACCCAGCACTTCTGCAGGGGTACACCTCAAAGCCACAGAAGCACATAGCCGTTCAAAGCCTTGACTACAAACGCAACATTGTAACAGCCCAGCATAAAAGCAACTCAATGTTTACCATCTGGTCCCTGAACAATCGCAATCTGTATTCAGACATTAGAGTATGAACTGTCAGTGCCCTGGAATGGGATACCAACACACATGGCATTAAGGCAGCTCTCACCAAACCAGCTACTCAACAGAGACCAGGTTGTACAGGTCTCTACTTGTATGAAATGTCTGCCAAACAGCCAGGGGTGGTTGGTCAAGGGACATCTAGAACCAGGTGGGAAGGAGGCAACAGCCAATGATAGAAGGTTTCTTTTTGAGACGACAAAGGTGTTTTAAAGTCAGATTGGGGTTGTGGTTGTGCAACTCGGTAAATATGTTAAAAACATGAAGTGGTATGCGTGTGGTAAGATGGGGAACGCTATGGTAGGTAAGTGACGATTCCCCAAAGCCACTCAAAATTGGGCAAATGTAAACCCGCTCTCCCTAAGGGTGCTGTTGAGGGTTAAGTGCTGAGGAGCGTGGCTGAGAACATTAGTGTGGGGTTAAGCCCTGTTGCATCTCCATCGAGAGCACCCTTTGGTGTTCTGTGAATGACTGCACCACTCAGGGTGGGTGTCTGAGCCTTTGAGTGGCAGCTGGCAGACCCTTCCCACACACCTACATTCTCAAAGCTGGTTGGTTGGACTGTCCCCACAGCAGGCTGGCTACTTTGGGCATTTGAGAGCCCATCTAGAACTCCTGAAGCTGCAGAGGCTCCTGTAGGATGATGTCATTATGCAGGTGAAAGCAGACAGCATAAAATGAGGCCTGTCATTGGATGAGAAGGAAGGGAGGTGGGAACAGGGGTTTTAGAAGGAGAGGGAGAAGCAGGGAGAAGGAGCGGGAAGAACATGGCGGCAGATACTAAGATTCTTCTCTGTGCTTAGATACAGGTTGCTATGGATGTTTTTAAGGGAGGGGTATGTACAGGATTTTATGCTATCTAAATGGGCAAATTATATCTTATCAATTGGATCAGAGGTTATTGTGTGGTGTGTTCTTTCATGTGGCGACTTAATTGAGTTCAAGAGAAGGGGTGGTGGTAGGACGCAACAAGCCCGCCACGGGGTTGGGATGTGTACGCCTGGCGTGGTAACTGTGGTATGCCAAGGGAACTGTGAGTGAAAGCAAAGCCGTGTGGCAAGGTGCCACGCTGGAATGACTCATGGACCGCCCGAGGTTAGAGAGTACCGTGAGGGCCAGCGTGGAGCCGATGAGATAAATTAGCGCTAGTTCCTATGGCCTGAGAGAGCCGGAACTAGCGAGAGAGCAACTGCCCAGGTATGCACAGACACCAGTCATGTCTTTTTCATTTTTACCGCAACAGGATCCCTCCTCTACAACTACAGCACATACCCAGGAGGGCTTGCTCCAGTCATCACTGCTCCAAACAACCCCTCCTGCTGTCCTTGCTAGGGTTTCTATTGCTGTAAAGAGACACCATGACTGTGGCAACTCTTATAAAGGAAAACATTTCATCGGGGCTGGCTTACGGTTCAGAGGTTTAGTCCATTGTCATCATGTTGGGAAGCATGGCAGCATGCAGGCAGACGTGGTGCTGGAGAAGTGGCTGGGAGTTCTACATGTGGCTCGGAGGGCAGCAAGAAGAGAGAGTGAGCCACCAGGCCTGGTACAGTATAGCGATACCTCTCAGCACTGTGCCCAGATGTTGTAGCATGAAGCCCAATAAAAGATTCCCTTTGAGTGTTGTTTCTGGCCTGAAGGTCACCTTTATCATGGAGTGCCAGCTGAGACAATGGCCCTCACCACAGCAGTGGCCATGGTAGTTGTAGGGATGTACTTGGGGTGGCAGCAAAAGTAGCAATCTGTAGAGATTCCTAGGGCAGAAAGTCGGGGAGGAGGGAAGATGCTGCAAGGAGAGAGAAGAGAGAGAAGGCAGAAGGCAGTGAAGCTCCAAGTCGAGAGACTGTAGGTCCTGGGCACCAGGAATTGAGACAGGGAACTGCTACATCTCAAGGGTCAAGGGTGTCCGGCACCCAAGGCCTGAGTGTCACAGCACTAGATGCTGTCAGGAGATGAATGTCTCAGGGCTTGAGGGTACAGACACTGGCTGTGGAGTGAAGGGACACTGACAGTCAAGGCCCAGAGCCACAGTCCTCTGACATAAGTGAGCACTTAGATGTGCAAGTCTCTGGCCTTTAGAGCCGAAGCCACAATGCCTGTAGTTCTCAGGACCCAGAGCTATAGCCTCCGAGTCTGTCAGCTCCACACTTCTTATTCTTACCCCTCAAGGACCCAGATCCCTCCATAGTGATGAAGCCGTCCTTTGTTCATTTGTGAGTTCTTCCAGAGAGAATCCCGGCCAGCTCCTTCATAACCTCAGGCCCAGAAAGTACATTATGAGATCTTTTGGTGTGAGGTGAGAGACAAAGTTTGCTTTGATTCTTTTTTCTAATTAAAAAAAAAAAAAACCTCAAACAACATAGAGACCATCTCCCTGATTCTTGTGAACTTCAATGCTAATAGGTGGGGGCTGCGTCTAGATGATTGTGGTTTGCATTTTAGAGTTCCTCGGTCTTGCACTGTTGATGAGCAGGCCTGTACCTCCCTGTCTCCAGGAGCGTGAGATGTAGTGAGCTATGGCAATGTTTCCCTGACCCCTATTCTGCTAGCTTCCTATGTGAGAACTGGCCACACTTCCTGAGCATGGTGAGATCCTAGTTGGCTCTCACTGGAGGCTGTTTTATAGGGCTGCTGTAACATGTGCCCTCAAGTCAGTGGCTTAAGTCAACATGAGCCTGCTTTCCAACAGTGGAGGGTAGAGCAAAGGTTGGAGGTATTGGGTAGGGGGGTAAGTCTGACCTTTCTGGTGGCTCTGGTTAGAGAAACCACTTCCTGGTCTTTCCTGCTTATCAAGCCACCATGTGTCTCCTCCACTCCGTTCTAAGTCTCTCTGTCCCTGTCCTATGACTTACCACTCATGGGTGCCACAGGCTGTGTTTTGTCTGCTCAGCAGTTGCTATCAGGAAGGCTGATGACAGACAGCCATCTTGCTTCTGGGTGAGGCACTCTTTCTGGGTGCACCTGGAGGTGGGATCACTGTGAGAGGCTTGTGTCTAGCTCTCCAGCCAGACCTCCCTTTAATTGACATGCCTGCTGCCTGCCTCCTCGAGCTTAGCAGGGCACCATGGGAGCTCAGATGAGGTTCTGGTTGCTCTGTCTACTAACGAATCCTTTCCCCTCCTCATTTCTACAGTCCTTCCAAGGGAGAGTCTTTCAATGAAAGGCGAAAGAAGCCTATGAAACCTGTCTGTCTGCCAGGGAACGACTCAGGTGCTAGGCTCACAGGACATGGCTCTGCACGTGGTGACAAGGCCAAGGACTTATCTAAACTCAGGCCCTCGCCTACTGTTTGGAAATAGTGAGTGGAGTCTCAGGGTCTGGGAGCACAGTTAACCAAGCACAGATGGAAGGACCGATATCTGTGTATGTAGGTTAGGTTTGGACTGGGGAGTAAGGACTGCAAACTTGGGGCCTTCTGAGATCAAATGCAGCGACAGTGAAGTGAAGCACAAGCTATTTATACCTGTGGCTTCTCTCTGGCCACTCCCTACAGAGGTGTACTGCCACATCCCAAGCAGTGGCTGGTGCTCGGAGAACCCTAAGGTCCTCCCTTGGAGTTCTGAGGTGATCTTTGAGCCTCCCCTGGACCCAGGAGATCCTTGACAAGGACTCTGCTTGGGAGACTGCTTTCTGTCTGTGGGCTCTCCCCTGGGGCTTGTGCCTTATTGCCTCACAGGAAGACATTAGAGAGAAACTGGCCAAGCTCCAGCCTGTCCCCTTTGATGTCTCTGTCCTCTAACCTCCCAGGCTGGGCCTTGTCTGGGCAGGCAGCAAGTCCCTACCTTCTCAGCTATGAGTCCCTGAAGGTAGTGACAAGGACACCTGCCTGTCCTGAGGGCACTTGCAGGGTCCAGCCCAACTTACCTGCTTGTCCTTTTCCTATTTAGACACTTCATTGCTCTCTACTGCTTCCAATCCCCAAATAGGGAAACCGAGGTTGGAAAAAGGAAGCAACGTATAGCAGGGGCAGGAGTCTCTGACTCTTGGCCTGGGGCCTCTCCCTGGGACAGACCTTAGTTCTTGGCTGGGCTCCTTCTCTTTGCAGATCCTTGGGGTAGTTTGTGGGGCAGCACAGCAGTTGGGACAGCACAGCTGGAAGGCACAGTAAACAAAAGCAAATTGTACAGTGAGGGAGTGGCCTCCGAGCCTGCTCAGAGACGCCAGACCCAGCATAGGGTTCTGCAGCTCTCTTAGAACCTGGATCTTGGCAGAGGCCAGCAGGGCTCACTCTCCGTGGAAGAGAATGTCTGGCTCTGTAGGTGTGGCTCAGACTCCTTTACAAGCCTGCCTCATGTTGGCATCTCCCCTGACCTGGGCAGGACAACTGGTCTACCCAGGAATGTTCACCTCTTTCATGTCACATGGAGTTCAAAGATGGTGTCCTCCTGCGCTGTACCTCCCAGGTACTCAGGTCTGCTGTCATCCAAGACCAAACACCAGGATCAAATGTGTTGTGCGTAAGATGCCAGCTTCCTTCTATATGTAAAGGTGGAAGCCACGTGATCAAATATTGCACTCTTTTGCTTTGTAAGCACTGGTTTCTCATTTTGTAGAAACCATCCTGGAGGTGTTTGTGGCTGAGCCGTGGCTTCTGGTCAGATGAGTTCTGTGAGCAAAGCTCTGGACACTACATTTGTTTTGGGGGGATTGTTGCAGTCAGATGAAACTTCTGGAAATCCCCTCAGTGTGCAGGTTTGTTCTGGACACTGGAGGGGAGGGTTCGATCTCCCTGGTAGAATTTCCCTGGCATGATACTTCCCCAGTCTGTGGGTTCTTTCTTTACTGTGAAGCTGGTCCAGGCTTGGATGTACTTGGGAAGCCTCTCTGGGGTTGGCCAACATTTCTCTCAGAAGACAAGGCTTGGCTCATCCTCTGCCACAACTCAGCTTGATACAACAGATCAGGGCCTGAGAGACAGAAGACAGACTCGCTGCTCTCCATCATTCCTTGTGGCTACTTGCCTTTCAGTGGGGGGTACAGAGTCAGCTGTCCACTTCTGCTCTGTCACCCATCGATGAGCTAGGGTACCCAATCTACTCTCCTTTGAGGGAGTCAGCAAAGTGGGATGGGGGGCTTTGATGGGTGTAGTTAGGGAGGTTGGAACTCCCAGAGGTTTGAGGAGTGCCTTTTCTGACCGGGCCATATAGCACATTGAGGCCTCTGCTGCTCTATGGCCCATGGCCTGTAGGTGGCCCAGTCTGGTCCCAGGTAGCATTGGCTACTTGAGGTTCACCTTCCTGTATGTGCTTTGCCCTTCTCACTATCCCCAGTGCCACAGGATTAACCTGGTACTAAGGACTCCCCTGCCAGCTCCATATACTAGTGGTTCCTGGACTCTCCTTCCAGAAGTCCTTCAGAGCTGTTAATCTCTGTAGAGTTATCCTAAACCTCCTGTCCTCGCACTATCTCTTTATGTTCCACCAGCAGCTGCCAGAGTCAGAAACCGGAGCAGGATGCTTTGTTTGTATGGCCCTTCTCCTGTTTGGCTCTGGTTTATTTCCTTGTGGTTCAGTCAAAGTTTGGCCTCCACTCTCCCCCTTACCCTAGCTTCCATCACCCACCCAGTGCATCCCCTGAAGCGGTCCAAGCTTGTGCCCAGTCTCTACTCTTGGTGACCAGAGTCAGGGAGGGCCGATCTCTGAAACCCTTCCCCAAACCTGAGGCTTGGTGGGCACTTGGGGGGCCATGGGTCCTGCCCAATGTGCCTGTCTGACATAGTCTTTGTGTTTCCCATGGTATCACAAGACCCCAGGTCCTTTACCTAAGGCTCAGGGGACGATCCTCGGGCTACTTTGCTCTGGCTGGGGTGTTCAGTGGTAACTGACTCCATGATTGACATTCCAGCGAGGTGCTCTAGTGGTGAGTCCCTCTGTGAGCCTCAGCCTCAGCTGGTTAGACGGTGTCCTGGGTAGGCCTTGTTGGTCCCGGCTAGGGTGTGGTGGTGGTTGAAGAAGGTCTGTAGGCCTGGTCGCCTTTAGACATGTCTTCTCGTGCTGAGGAAGACCCTGGGGGAGGCCCTGCCTGTGTGCTGGGTAAGGGTTCTGCAAAGAAAGGCTGGCTGTTTATGGCTTTCAAGGAGGGGTCCAGGTAATTCTGGTAGGGTAGGTGCTAGTCGGCTCCTGCTGGGTGAGTTTTGGGACCTCTGGCTAAATCTTTCCCAACCTCACATCCTTTCCTGACCTGATAGAATCTCTGTGTGGGCAATTTCAGGGAGTAAAGTGCCTTGGGCTCCAGAGGGAGCAGAGCAGTCAGCACATCCCCGAACCTTCTCCAGGCCCACAGCATTGTGAAGGCCATAGTATCAGGCATCAGTGTCAGGGACCAAGCTGGAGGTCCCTGCCTGCATGGCTCTCTCCAGTGGACTGGACTTCTGAACTTGCAGCTCTGAGGTTCTGGGACTTGGGGACATGATGACTCAGCAGTGCGGAGT
Organism: Rattus rattus; assembly: GCF_011064425.1. Classification (NCBI taxonomy): domain Eukaryota; kingdom Metazoa; phylum Chordata; class Mammalia; order Rodentia; family Muridae; genus Rattus; species Rattus rattus. Next base: position 164,758,232 of record NC_046157.1, on the reverse strand, counting down.
CCTTTTCAGCTGTACCGCTCAGGCACGGGAGGTTTCGTGACTCAGCTACTGTAAGGGGAATGAGTCATCCCTCTTCTGACGCAGGCTATTAGTCAACATTCAGACATGCCTGAAACCCAGAGAGTCTCATCAAATCCGGCAGTGGCATCTACCTGTCTACTGTGACTGCACAAGATTGGACAGCTCTGAGCCACCGCAAAGCTCAGAAACCTTCAGTGTAGCTCTTTCTCAGTAGTAGCACGTCACTGTTTCAGGGATCGTGCACGTGCGTGTGTTTTTATTTGTGGTGTAGAAACTGCATAAGTGTGCTTCAGTGATCAGGGACTACAGATGTGAGAGGCAAGAAATCCAATTGGGAAAAATCAGTTAAGCATCCTCAAGGCTAAGCTCGGGCAATCCATTTCGGGGCTCACATTTCCTCTCAAACTTCTATATTTCCTAATTCTGCAGAGTAGGGATAGGTGGTAACAGGGAACCCATGAGCATATACGGCTGGACACATTGAGATCTCACAGCTCTCCTGTTTGGGAAAGAGTGTCTGTTTGCTCAGACAATTGTGTGTTAAATAACCATTGCCTAGAAGGCTGAAACCAGAAACTTTGCAGCTGAAGGAGCCCAGCGCACTGGCAGTGTAGACCTGGAGAAGCAGCATGTTCAGAAGGCAATACGGGACTCACCTCTTAACATCACCATCAACAGTGGCCTCCACGGCTACTGAGCCACTGCAAGCTCCAGAGCATACAGGTATCTATGGTGTTTTGCTCCACAGGATGGTTTAGAACCTGCCACTGTGGGGTGGTCTCTACCCACAGAGATTGGCAGTTGCTGTAAGTTAGCCCAGCCCCTACTGGGAATGAGGCATTCACCAGTACATCACCAGTAACTCATCCACTGGGCAGCTCCACGATGCACTGGGTAATGCTGTCCTCCTAGGGGCATGGATGCAAGTCCCAGGTGGGAAGGCTGTATTTGAGGGCATCGTGAGCATCAGGGACCTCAAATGCTAGCACAGGACTTAGCTGTAGACCTGTTGTAAGCAAGGTGCTGGGCCTGAGGAGAGGAGCGTCCAGGACACCCAGAGAGGGCTGGGCTCTGTGGTTGGAGCGCAGGACTGGGTACCACATAGAGGAGCCTCTTGCCCAGTTTTCAAGTATAGCCTAGAGGACTGCCAAGATGGCCCGTGGTTGGTAAGGGTTTTCCATGAAACAGTGAAGTGGTTGGAAGGATCGGAAGCTAGTTGACCCCAAGGGTGGAGGCTGCTCAGGTACCCAGCTTGGTCAGAAGAAGATTCTGGAGACCCATGGGTGGCTGTACTTTGCCACCTCTCAGCTTTTCACCTGAAGCTGACTTTCAGACAGCTCTGGGACCCCCCTTATGAAGAGCGTCAGAAAGCAGATGGCTGGCATGACCGTGTTTTTGTTGTGTAGGGATTGAAGTGATCTTGAGTGTGACTCATCTTCTCATACTCCAGAGCAGAGAGCCAAAATCACAACCATCCTTAGAGGATGAAATTTACTTTCAGTATCTGACCTTTTTTGGTGAGTGGGGGAATGTATAAATTGTGTGTTTTCAAAGCTAAGGATGTCATGCGGGCCCTTTAAATCTCTGGACTCTGAGTCCAGACAGTGAGTCGATGAATATTGGAAACAGATACATGAGACTCAGAAGCTGAGGCGATCTCTGAGGCAGTAGCAATAGCCACCTCAGGTGAGCTCACCTGTCTGTGGTCTCGGTTTGGGCTCAGAGCTGTGCTGTAATACGCTGTCACTGTACTTCTAGGAGAGCACATGTATTTTTATGCACTTTTGTTTGTTTGTTTGTTTTACCCAGTTGGCTTTTTATTGGAGAAAAATAATGCATAGACTGTGTTCACAGAACTGATGGTTCAGCCTGATGCATTTCAAGCCTATGAGTGTGAGCATGCTCTTGAAACCACCATCCAGACATGAGATGGGCTCCGGTCCCCCAACATTACTGCTGTGACCCAGTAGATGAGACTGCCCGGCTTTGTTTGAGGTGACTTGTCACAACAATCAAACCGTGCAGCACGGATCCTGCCTTCTTTTGCTCAGATACTGTTTGCGAGGTCTGTCGGCTCGTTGGGACAGACACTGATTGTTCTTCACAGCTGTGTTCACTTGTGTGGAAAGCACAATGCTTGCAAGCTCCCCCTGGATTCGAGCCAATGGATGCTCGCTGTCTGTAGTACGGGGATCTGGGTTCACGTGTACCTGCTTTATAGAGGGGAAGGCTCCCCTTCAGAAGGCACGGCCCAGATGCTACTCAGGATGTGAGTTTCCCTTGATCTGCTTTAACCCCCGAGTCCTCAGAGTCATCGGAGCTTTTGACTTTATAGGCGGTACGTACGGGAGCCTGCAGTTCTCATTTCCGGAGTGAGGAACACTTTCATGTTCACCACCACATTGTGAATGATTTTCCAAATCCTTTGCTCATTAAAGGAAATCAATTTTATGGTTGGTGTCTTACTTAGGGTTTTACTGCTGTGAACAGACACCGTGACTGAGACAGGTCTTCTTTTTAATTAAGATTTATTTATTTATTTTATGTATGAGTACACTGTCACTGTCTTCAGACACACCAGAAGAGGGCATAGGATCCCCATTACAGATGGTTGTGAGCCACCATGTGGTTACTGGGAATTGAACTCAGGACCTCTGGAAGAGAAGTCAGTGCTCTCAACCACTGAGCCATCTCTTCAGCCCCAAGGCAAGTCTTATAAAGGACAACATTTAATTGGGGCTGGCTTACAGGTTCAGAGGTTCAGTCCATTGTCATCGGGGTGGGAGCAGAGCAGCATCCAGACTGGTGTGATGCAGGAGGAGTGGGGGTTTTTACATCTTCATCTGGACGCTGCTAGCAGATGACTGGGTAAGGCCCACACCCACAGTGACACACCTACTCCAACAAAGCCGCACCTCACAACAGTGGCCCAGGCACACACAAACCATCACAGCTGGGGAGATGACTCTGGGCAAAGAGCATGTTGTACCAACAGGAGAGCCCGAGTCTGGATCCAGCACCTGCGTAAGGACTGGGTGCAGTGGTCAGCGAGCTCCAGGTTCAGCAAGACTGACTTGAAGAGTAAAGAAGATGACGAATGACAGGAGAGGACATGGGACTCAGACCTTTGTCTGCTATTTACATATATATGCACCCATGTACCTCTGCACCTCTTCCCTTTGTCTGGTATTTACATATATATGCACCCATGTACCTCTGCACCTCTTCCCCCAGTGACCAGGCACACACATATGCAAGCACACACACATACACACATCTGTGTGCACACATCACACATGTGCATGTACACACACACACACACACATACATGGACACACACACACAGTGGTTACTGTTCTATGGTTGATTTTTAACAGTTCTGTGGCTAGTGTCAGCTCAGAGAAGAGGGTCACTTTGCTGTCCAGGCTGGCCTAGAACTCTTGGGTTCCAATGATTCTCCTGCCTCAGGCTTCTTAGAGTAGCTGGGACTACTGGTGGGCGCTACTTCCTAGGCCGTGGCAGCTCTTTATATATGCCAGAGGCTAAGATGATCTATTACTGTATCACATACATAATATACACACGAGAGTATATAACACATTCTCATTTCTAGAGTGACCAACACCTTCATGTCCATCGACTGCCTTCTGAATGGCTCCCCAAGTCCTTTGCTCTTTAAAGAAAGTCAATGTTCAGGGTCAGAAAGATGGCTTAGTGGGCAAAGAGCTTATGCAAGCATGGAGATCTGAGTGTGGCTTCCCAGCACTTGCAATAATACATATGTTCTATTAGTCAAGGCTGCTGAGAGAAACAGAACTGATCGAACACAGAAATCTGTCCACAGGGTACTGGCGTCAAGATTCCTTTCCCCATGGATTCCAAGGTCCTCTGATGCCGATGTTACATAAACCTTTGTAGTACTGGGGCAGAAGCCGGGCCATCTTTCCATAGACTGCGTGATCACTGGGTGATTCTCAATACTGACACAGGGTAAATGTATGGAAACACCCATTTCCTTCTACTTTTGGGGAATTAAAAGGTCAATAATTGTTCAGGACAAGTGAAGTTTCTCTTCATATTTTGTTGTCTCAATAGACATGGATCCCACAGTCATGGAGGGCACACACACTCATGAATATGCAACTCCTATTGACCCTGTTCCTATGGAGACCACCAGTCGATACAGTGTAGATTCGATAAGGCACATGTGTAAAGTGAGGACTTGGCACGAGGAGTACTGGAGCAGCCTGTGGTGTAGCTCAGTCCATACAAAGGGCCCCAGAAGCAGAGAGCCAGTGAGTGGGTTCTGGCCACGAGGATACTGGCAGGTCCAGCTTCAGCCAGCAGGGAGGAAAGGAGACCCATCCCTCCTCTTGTCTCTACTCTGTCTGGGTCAGCAGGGCAATGGCAGCCTTGTGGGGGTGCAGGGTTCAGGACATGAGCTTAGTACTGAAGATGGTGGCACTCTCGAGTCCCCACGTAGCTCAGAGTGAGAACATTCGCTGCGAAGCCGGGTTTGAATTGGAGAAATGGAGTCTTGTGGTACCTTCAGGCCCTGTGGCTTGAGCATGGGGAAGGACGGTGACACTACTCACTGTGTAGGGGTGTCACATGGGCTTCTGGCACAGAGTGACTGAGACACCTTCTGGAACAGCTAAACATTTTGCTTAGAGGTGTGTGCTGTGTGAGCAGGACCTGGGCTAAGACATGACAGCCTGCTCAGGTCAGGGCAACAGACTGAGTGTGGCATGGGATGAGAGTGCAGGGGAAGAGGATCATGAACGGAGCCTGGGTGCAGGGACAAGAGGAGGAACTGAGGAGAGGCAGGAAGAGAACATTTTAGTCTTAGTGTGGCAGAGGGGCTGAAGCAATGCTTAGACTCAGACTAGGGTACTGTGGTTTCCCCTCCTAAGTTCCTCTGGCCTTTGTCTTCTCTGATTTCTACTGCATTTGTCCTCTGAACTCTATGGTCTCCTCTGTTCTTCTCTGTCCTCTCCTGTCTTTCCATGCTTGGTGACAGTCACATGAGGTGCTCAGCATGACCTCATTCCCTTGTTTCTTGTGCCAATATGGCCCCTGGTCTCATGGAGGTCCTTCTGACTACGTCCCTCCTCCCTCTCAAGTGCCGACCTGTTCTTCATGCTGGGACTTCCTGGATATGGCCACCTCTCCCTGATCCCACCTAGATGTCTGTAGTGTTCCTGCTGTCACGGTGATGACATCTCCAAGACTGACATTCTGCTTGGTCACCTACCATATCTCAGGGTTCAGCAAGCACAATGTTGTCAGCCTCATGTAGCCATGCTGGGGACGGAGGACGAGCCAGAGGGCCAGGAGAGAGTGCAGGAAGAGACAAGCGTGTGAGCAGCCTCCAGAGCAGTCAGGAGCTTCAAGCAGACAGTCACTACCTGTGGACGGATGATTTCCCCAGACAGTTTTAGCCGGGGTTCCCCTCCCCCTACCTAGTGTTCACACTTTCCCTGCTTCCTGAGGGAATCCTCTCTGGAGGGGAGCCTTCTAGTTAGATACAATACAGTTCTTTTCATTTGCTCGCTTTCTGTTGTTCTGAGACAGGGCTTTGAGTAAACCAGGCTGGCCTGGAGCTTACTGTGCCTCCAAGGAGGACCTTGAACTTTGAATATTCCTGTCGCCACCTCCTAAGCGATGACCTGCAGCTGGTTTTTCTGCAGTGCTGGGCGTTGGAGCCAGAGTCAGTAGACAAGTGTTCCACACACCAAGCCATGTGCCCAGCCACCCTAGGGTTCTTTTGAACAAGCATTTGAGGAAGTATTTGTTATTTATAATTTTAACTGTCACCCAAAATTTAGTTTCTACAATATCTACTTCGGGGTGCTGGGGGGTTTTAAAGTGTGCTTTACAAATTGGAAAAGTATAACCTTTATAGTCACATGCACTACACACGATCTTGCAGCCTACGTGGGTTTGTCATTGGATGGTGCCCTGTACCATTTAGCCCTTTCTAGCCCAAACCTACCCTCTCCACAGGATCCTACATGCTAACGTCCAGGATAAAAGCATAGTACTTGAGAAATGAAGCAAAAAACAAAAACAAAAACAAAAACAAAAACACTACCACCACCCCCAGAAAAAAAAAATGCATGCACTACGAAGAGGTTTTTGGATTTATTTTTATCTTTGAGAATTTGTTAAGATATTACTCGTGGTTAACTGAGTGCTGGGGGAAGAATGTGTTGTTGGCATTGAGGACAGAGAGTGAACTGTTACAGAGTTGAAGTGACACGCGGGTGTAAAAACGCCACGTGACTGCAGGCATGTTTTCGATCTTACTGCACTGGGGCTAGTGAAGTCCTCTGGATGTCTGTGGGCCATTTCTGAGCATCCAGATGAAAGGAGATGGCTTGGAATCCTAGTCAGGTGTAGCTGCAAAGATGCCTCTGGCCATCCCAAGTACTTTCTCACACTTGCATGGCCACTGGGCCCTGAGGAGGGACCCAGTCTACCAAGACTATGAGGCCACACCTTCAATCCATGAGGCTGGTGTGGGACACCAGGATGGTACAGGTCCACAGGAGTGGGAAACTCCATGTGCCCCAGGAAGTGTTGAGATGGTCATTTTCTCTGTGGTATCCAAACCCCATGGTGGCACAGGCCTGGAATCACAGCACTTGGGAAGTGGAAACAAGGAGGTCGGAAGTTCGAGACCATCTTGGATACATAGCAAACTGGAAACCAGCTTGGGATATTTAGTATCATATCTCCAAGGACTTCCGGAAGTTCGTCCACTCCCCAGGACTGGTTGCTTCGGTCAGCACACCTCCGAAAGAGACCTTCTTCCTGTCCCCAGATGTAGCCTCCTGCCTCTCAGTCTCTGCAGAAGCGGGCTGTTAACTGCTTAACTATGAATGCATTTCCAGCTCCTCCCTCAGAAAGTTCCCTGCTGTCATTGGCTCTGATTTATGGAGTTTGGTGGAGACAGGTTTAAACAGGGTTAGACAGGGGTCGGTGTGTTCAGCTGCCTGCCCCAGGAAGAACTTTGGTCCAGGAGCCTTCCTTGGGTACCCCTGGGAGGATGCTATCCCAGCAGCCCTCGCAAAGGATTTTACCCCTTTGGTGTTGGCCCAGGTCCTGTACCTAGCTGCTGCTGGCAGGCTGGAGGTGTCAGGGCCACTCTGCAGGCACGGGGGCAGAGGCCAACTGGGTGGGACATGTGGCTGGGTACTGCACAGGGAGGGGACATGCGGCAGGCAGTGTCTGGGAATGAGTGGTTCCTGGCTTTGCAGGTCTGGCTTACAGACCCTCAGGTTCCTGTCTGGCCCCCCTCTTAATTAGTATCAGCCCTCCAGTCGCCAGCTCCCACGTGTTTTCTGCCCCTCCAGATAGGCAGTGTTTGGTTCTTATGCTCACTGGGGTCTGGGTCCAGGAATGGGGGCTGGGGCTATGAGGCCTGCAGGGCAGGCGACATTCTGACCTGAAGCTCTCTGCTCCAGTGTTTTAATTTCTCAGGGGGGCTGCTTGCTGCAAACTGCTGGAGAGAGGTCTGTGCTATGCACACCATTCAATACGCTCAAGGTTGATTCCCCTCCCCTTCCCTTTCTATTCTACCCACCCCATTTTTTCCCCTTCCCATTACTGGATGAGAGGCCAGACAGAACTCTCCAAGGCCCTCTGTCACTCGTTTACCTGCAGCTCCTCTCTCCACAGCTTTCCCGCCGTCACCGTCGTACACGGTCTAGAAGCCACGTTAGCTTTCCCAAGGGCAGAGGTGTAACCAGAGAGTCCCATGCCAGCTTTGTGCTGTGGAACAGGAGTCTTTCTCCAGGAGGTGCTCTGAGGCACACATGGGAGTGTCTTTGTTTCTTGTCCCCAAGAACTAATGCCAAGAGGGTTCTGTGAGTTGAGCATCTCCAGAGGAGCTGAGGGGGTATGGATGATTGACTGCTTCACAGCACCAAGGGCATCTGGGGCAATAGAGAGCCTTGAGCACTGCGCCCACCCCCAGCACACTCCACCCCTGGCAACACACCCTGCAGCTGTCCTGTGTTAAAATATCCCCAACTTTTCCGTCAGACCGTCTGACATCTTCCTGCTCTTGCTACATCTGTGGATCCAGTATGGGGTAGGTCCTGGGCTTCCCATGTGACACTCAAGGGGCTGTTTAACATGTCCATTCTGTCTGTCTACAATGAGAACTGGAGTGCCAAGCTTAATGAGGACGTGCTGAGGGAGAGAGAAAAAGCCCACAGACGTGACATCAAGGCACAGAACAGAAGAAGGTAGCCGCAGCACCAGGATGTGCCTCAGTGTCTGGAATGAAGAGTACCTCAGATCATTTGCAAAACAACAGGTGACCAAACAGGGCATCAGGCATGGCACTGGGACTTGCACTTCTAGAAGAGATCCGGATGTCCAGAGTCACGAGAAGAGGTGCCAGGCTCACGGTGTCAGGGAGATGTGCTCTGAGGATACGGCTGGTTACCAGCACAGGGCCACACAACTGGCCAAAAGACACACAGACGGTGCTATGTTAGGAGCAGGGACTGCCACTCACTGAGTACAAGCTGGGAAAGTCTCTTTGGGAAATTGCTTCACAAAGGTCTGTATGTGGCACTAAAGATCAGCTCAACCTCTCTGCGTCTATACACTCACCCCAAAACCAGGCACATGAAAGGACACCAGGATAGCACACAAACTGCCCTTACCTCTTACCCCAGCATCCAGAACTCGAAACATTAACCAAGAGCTAATGGAGATGCATATGGTGTGGGTCTCCAGGTAGAGACCAGGCTTGCTGATCCATTCCATAAATGGGCACAGCACGGGCTGGCCACCATTAGTCACTGCGGTGGACATCACGGAGCTGGAACTATGAGTCATCTGTCTCAAGAGGCAGCGGTAACCTTGAGTAAAAAGAACATGGGGAGAAACTGAGGCATTTACTCATAGCTGCCGAGGGCTTAGCGTGTGTCCTTTAAAAGACCCAGGGTAGTGGGTGTTAGCACCACAGACTAATGGCCACAGACTGACTACTTCCAGGAAAGTCTCAGCATCTGCTCTTCGAGTACCAGTGGAGGGTAGCACATCCCAGCTTAATATAGCCTAGAGCACTGTGGAGCTGACCTTTCCTCCAAAGACTCTTAGGTGCTTGTAGGGGATGCTCCTCTCTAGGGTAGAGCTGGTAACCCTTGGGGTGTCCTAGCCAGATCCCCTTCCTTTGCAGACATTATTTCATTGTGTTTCTCAAGCTATGGGACAGATATTTAATTTCTTAAGATGGTCTTTGCATTACCTGAGCTTTGTTAATCCACTGGATTACAAAAATCAAAGGGGAGACTTCGAAGTGTGTTGTCATTTGTCACTCGCTGATCTCTCTCAGGACGAGGTGTAGCTGCTGAGTCCTAGGCCCTGACAGGGAATTCTGCCTTTTTCAAGATGGACCCATGGGTCTTAACTTCTTGTGCTAGTTATCCTTTAACTCCTAGCTAAAGGAATCCAGACACGAGTGATATTCAGGATACCCCCAGGGGAGGGAGCCCTGAGAAATAGTTTGTCTGAGGGCTACTCCATTTCCTGCCCCGCCCCCAGGAAATGTTTGTTTGTTTGTTTGTTTACCTGTCTCTAGTCCAGGATAGGGGTGGGGTTTTATGGAACAGCTTGAGGTGAGTGACTCCTGTTGGTCCAGCAGCCCTTGTGGAGGGCACAGGAGCCACCATCAAGGGAGGAGATAAAAATGTCACCTGATGAACTTCAGTATTGTTTATGAGCCTTCTGAGCCAGTGTCAGAGTCACAGAGACCCCTCCCCCTACACACACACCAGGAGAACAGATGGTACCCTGCCTTGAGGGAGGATCATTCATTCTTCTTTCCCCCAAAGGTGTCCCAAGAGGAAGGTAGTATCTCTACCTTCACATACAACAGCCCACCTCTCTGAGTGACCCAAGCCTTGTCAAGAGGGTGAGTTTGGCCCAAGTGGACAGGATCAGGGAGTAGCATGGTGCTCCAAGCTCCTGGAGGGCCCCTCTGGGACATAGCCAAGAGCTGGGCTGTGGGTGGCCAGGCCCAGGGCTGTTCATCCCATTCCACCGAGGGCAGCATTCTGCTCAGGCCGAGCAGGTGCGGCCCCAGACAGCTGGGCTGCCCAGCATGCTTGTGGTGTGAAGTCAGCTGTCCAGCCCGGCCACCAACCGCACCCTGGCTATTTTGGGAGCCTCCAGCTCAGAACTCTGCCTAGCTGTTCCCACCCCTGCAGCTCCTGGGAGTCTGATTAGGGTGCGGACAATGCCCCTCTTGTTGCACATCTGTTCCTTCCCCACAGCCCCTGCAGGCCTCTCTTCCCCCATGGACACAGCTGGTCCAGCTTGAGGGTGGGGAGTAGCGCCTGGCAGGAGGAAGCTGGCCTTGTGTTGGGTCTTTACATCACAGCAGAACTGGGTCTTAAAGCGCTAGAAGGAAGAGGCTGGCAGGATGGCCTTGATAGCATTCACTGTTAGAGAGTAAGAGCTTGACAACTCCAGATGAGTGATAAGACCTACCCTACTTTGGCAAAGAGAATATCTGGAAAATTCTCTGGGCCTTCTCCAGCCCTGAGATTGTTCCTGGAGAGGTGGTCAGGGAGCGGCAAGGGTTGCTGCTTGGCAGGGCTGTCCCAGTCTCTCTAGCACATTTAGGAGCATGTGTGAGTTCTCTGCAAATGAAGAACTGCATTGATGGTTCCTCCTGTCATTGTCTGGACAGACCTCAAGACTTGATGTTAAAGAGTGCATCAGACTTGGTCCTGAAGTAGAGTGTGTCCCCCTAAATTTGGACTCTGACCCTGGAATTCCGTCTTGATCTTGGAGCAGGTAGCCCTTCACCTTGGAGTATGTACATGAAGCACATGCAGAAACAGGCATGGGAGGAGAGGCCTTCAAGCCTCTCTTCTGCTGGCCTGAGTGTGGGGAGTGAGTCAATGAGACGGGACAGGTGACTTTAGTATTAGCAAACTTTGGTAACAGAACCCATGATGGAGTTGAGTGAGTGAGCAATGGGATGGAGTCAAGGGTCAAGAGGATGCTGGAAGGAAATCATGGGGATATGGCTAGATTGAGAGGGCCAGTGGGCCAAGGACTCATGTTCCTGGAGCATACTTGGCAGAACACCTGTGTACCTGTGTATTCCAGCGCGGAAACAAGGCTGAAGGCTCTGGCTGCCTTGAGATAGGACCTGGCCTTGAGCAGCAGATGCTCTGCCCAGGACCCAGAGATTTCTGGGCCTATGCTAGAGTGCAGCCCTTGGGGACAAAGCATGCTCCATGCTCCAGAGTCTGGGCTGACCTCTGTCTTCCCAGAACTTCTGTTGTGGGACCTTTAAACAGTGTGCCTTCTCCAGGCTCCTGTCCGTCTTAGCCTGTGCTGGCTGTTGTACCAAAAGCTCATAGACGGAATGACTTATAAGCAATATAACCTTTGACCCTGAAGTCCAATCAAGGCAGAAGCAGATGCTGGATTGTCTATGACCCTGAGGGCCAACTTTTCCATAGGTGATGTGTCATTGTGTCCTCACATGGGTTTAAGGGGCAAAGAGGCTCTCTCTCTCTCTCTCTCTCTCTCTCTCTCTCTCTCTCTCTCTCTCTCTCTCTCTCTCTCTCTCTCACTCCCTCCCCCCCTCTCTCTCGGCTAGAGGTCAGCCTTGGGTATCTTCCCAATTGCTCTTCACTGTGTTTTTAGATAGCGTCTCTTAATGATCCTGGAGCTCACGAATGCTGCAAGACCAACTGTCCAATGAGTCCAGGAGTCCCCTCATCTCTGACTCTTCAGTGCCTGGATCTCAAGCATACACCATTGTGCCTGGCTTTTTCTCTGAGCGCTGGGAATCCGAACTCGGGTCCTCATGTTAGCTTGGCACTCACTTTATCAACTGAGCCCAAGTCATCTCTCCAGCCGTGGCTGTTTTGGTTTTGTTCTTGTTTTAGTAAGAGTCTTCCATTGGCGTGGACCTTGACAAGGAGGTCAGTGAGCCCCAGGAACCCACCTGTTTCCAACCCTGACAGTGCTAGGATTACAAATGCGCATTATCATTGTGTGGGGGGGCTGTGTCTAAGGATCAAACTGAGGTCCTCATCCGTAACACAGCAAGGACTTAACAGATGGAGCGATGTCTCTACTGCTTTTCTTCCTTTGTAAGGACTTGCATTCTCTTTATAAGGGCTGTTTTCATGGTGTACTTATCCCCAAAGGCTCTCAACCCAGTAGTATAGAGCATTAGGTCTCAGCATTATGTTCTGACCATAGGAACAGAGTAGCAGCAAGTCCAAGGTCCAGAGCAGGTGTCTGGGAGCTGACGGTCAGGGGTCTAAGGGCTGTCTGCAGTTGAGTCTGACTGGCCTTGCTTCCAAGGTTCAAGGTGAAGCCATACTTGTGTTCAGTAGGCCAGGGACTCAGATACTCCATGCCATTATCTCGGGCAGTGTCTGCCTTCAGAATACCTCAGCTGCAAAAGCAAAGAACTCTCTACTTGGGAGAGAGGCGTCAGGTAGTAAGGGGCCTCCCCCACAGGAACCTTGAAACCATGGAGCTCTGTTCATGACCCCTCTGCTAGGATGCATGACCCCTGCAACTTCAGGATGGGGAGTCCTGCGCCCCATCAGGGCTCAGGTGCGGTTAAGTGGGCTCAGGTGTGGGAAGTGTCAGGGCCCTGACTGAGACTCTGCTTAGGAGTCTCTGGGGACAAAAATGCCACAGGTGCGTTAGCCAGGATGTTGAGTCTGGGCTGACATGACTCAGCCATGTCTGGGGTCATAGTGGAGACCCCGCCTTCCATGGCTTACGCTGTTCCCTCTCTCCTGTGTGGGATAAGGACCTCACTGTGGAGCCCCTTCTCAGAGCAAGGAGCTAAATGTGTTCTCTAATCTCCCTTTTCACCTCTGCCCCTTCTGGGTATCCCCTCTGGGTGTCTTGTTGGTGAACTAACCAGCAGGTAGGGCTGATCCTTATTCTTAGCTCTAGATACTTGTTGATGTCTCTTCGTCCAGTAAAGTGTGAGCTATGTGCTCGACCCTTGATGTTTGTGAGCTGTTGAGCATCCCTGATGTGGGGGATGCTATCCCCAAACTCCTGTCTTCTTCCTCCACTGTTCCTTTGACCTGCTCTGCGTTCTTCCATGCTCCTCAGCCCTGCCCTTCTGAGGGCTTCAGAGTCCTTTCAGCCTGCCATGGGTGTGTCTCATTCCTACCTCTCCAGAAGAGAGTCAGCTTCTTTCTGATTCTTCCCAGTAGAGGACGTTCAAGCAGGCTTCGGGAAGCTAACCGCCATCCTACATCCATCCAGCCCTTGGCTCACAACACCCTGAGCATAGGAAGAGCCATTGTGTCCCTCCCCATTGGGCTACCTACCCTTATCCATGGGGTGGAGCTTCTCTCAGTGCCCGTGATGGATGCTCAAGGAGATACTGCGTTCACCCCGGCCTTGGGGAGGTGGGCAGAGGAAGTGATCCCTGCTCCAGAGAGACAGGAAAAACCATTCCCACAGGCGGCCAGCTGATAGCCTCTTCTTAAGAGAAGGCTGGAGAGGGGCACGTGCAGATCTGCCCTTTCTCCTCTCTCAGAGCTTCCTAGGCTGTGTGGCCTGGTAAGCCCTGGCTTTCCTGGACTATGTGGTTTCTGGGGCCTCTGAGGTCAGAGCAGAATAGAGGCCACTGGACGTGCAGGCAGGGCTGCACAGCTTGGATTTCTGGGCCCAGACAGGGCAGAGGAGGGGCGTCCTTTGGAGTCTGTGGCGGATGGTTCAGGGTTTTCATCTCTGAGGGAAGAAAAGAAGAAAGTTCCCTGTTCCAGGGTGTGTGTGTGTGTGTGTGTGTGTGTGTGTGTGTGTGTGTGTGTGTGTATGTGTGTATGTGTGTGTCTGTGTGTGTGGTGGTGGTGTGTGTGTGTGTGTGTGTGCATGTGGTGTCTGTGTGGTGTGTGCATGTGGTGTGTGTCTGTGTGTGGTGGTGGTGGTGTGTGTGTGTGTGTGTGTGCATGTGGTGTCTGTGGGGTGTGTGCATGTGGTGTGTGTCTGTGTGTGGTGGTAGTGGTGATGTGTGTGTGTGTGTGTGTGTGTGTGTGGGTGGTGGTGGTGGTGGTGTCTGTGTGTGTGTGTGGTGTGTGTGTGTGTGTGTGTGTGTGTGTGTGTGTGTGTGTGTGTGTGTGTGTGCTGGGTGGGCTGCTGCTGGCCCTGCAGAGCCTGGTCTCTCTGGATAGCTGTGCCCAGAAGTGACAGAGCTATCCTTGTGTTCATGACCAGCACTGCTGGGCCTTGGGAAGAGGTGTCCTTGTTGCTCGAATGGGAGGGGTCAGTTCACAGCTCACACAGGCCTCTGAGACCAGAATCAGGTTCAGATTCTAAGCGATGCTGACCAGCCTTGGAGCTTGGAAGAAGCACCCCAGACCTGGGGGAGGGAGACAGGTGCTCTAGAAGTACTCGGCCTGGAAAACCTGCACAGCCTGAGCGCCCCGGGTCCAGCACTGAGAAAGGAAGCTGCCTCAAAGTCCTGCTCCGGGCTGTGCCTGTCTGCAGGCATCCAAGCCACAGGGTGGAGGAGAAGAACATTCAGAAGCCAGAGTGCAGCCAAGAAACTCTCCTTTGCGCTCAGGCCAGCCGGAACCCACAGGCTTGAACTGAGCAAGCCAGGCTGCAACTGTACCCCAGATTCTGTGGGCACCGCCCAAGATGCCGCCTGAACCACCACACCACAAGGGCTCCTTCCTGCACAGACAGACATCTGTTTGTGCTGTGGGGGTGGAGGGCAGATCCCCTGGGATATTGTGTCCTGACAGCATGTGGAGTGGGGGCAGGGTAAGACACCGAGGTCCTCTCAGGGTTGAGGTCCTGACCTTTAGGGGAGAGAGAATTGCTGTTCCTCCGGCCTGTGAGATGACAAAGGCTGTGACTGGAGCCTCGGCACTGACTGGCCCACCATCAGGGCCAGCCTCCTGCTTTCCTGTTGACTCAATTAGGATGAGCCCAGCTTTCTGGGAGTGTAGGTATGAGCTAGAGATGGTAGGGTAGTTTTGAGTTCTCTTTGATGCCCTGCAAAGAGGGGTTGTTGGTGCCATCCAGAGTATGTGGCAGGGCTCTCCCTCCTGTGAAGGATTCCACATGGGCACAAGGGGTGAGCTGTATGCTTTCCATTACCCACAAGCAGTTTGATGAACTGCGAGACTCGTGAACTTGGATGAAGCCGTTCTGTCCCCACAGCAGATCATCTTTTTCTGACTCCTACTTGGTGGGTCCAAGAGGGAGACCTGGGGGTGAGTAGGGACTGTCCCAGTGCTCTTGGGTATCCTGGGTGTCTGAGCTAAGGCTGGCCAGTAGACTCCAGGTCAGCCAAGATGAGTGAAGCAGTGAAGGCTTTGGGAGCTGACTGACTAGAGCAGGGACTCCTCCTCCCCCTTGACACGTAAGCTTGGGAGAACAGCTCAGTTTTCCAAGCCTATGTATTTCTTGTCGCTGTGATAAAAACACAACAGAAGGAAGAAAAAGTTTATTTTGGCTCATCGTGGTGGCAGGAGCTTGAGCTGGTCACATTGAGTACAGAGTTAAGAAGTAGAGAGTCATTGGCAGTGGTGGCACTCATCTTTAATCCCAGCACTCCGGAGGTAGAGGCAGGTGGATCTCTGTGAGTTCAAGGTCAGCCTGATCTACAGAGCACAGTCCAGTACATCCAGGGCTACACAGTGAAACCCTGTCTAGACAAACAAAAATCAAAACATGAAACAAAACAATAGGGAGATGCATGCTGGTATTAAGCTCCTCTGATCCTTTTAATTCTAGGGTCCACTGTCTAGGGAATGGTGCTGCCCACAGTGTCCGGCTTTCTTGCATGAATCAAGAGAGTCACTTTTCGACATGGCAAGCGGCATCTCCAAAGTGTTTCCAGATCTCATCAAGTTGAGACTTGAAATTGACAACCACAGCTTCTTTACAAATGGAGTGACCCCTCTGGGCTGTTGTGAGACTTCCATGAGCTGGGAGGGGGGGAGAGGGGAGTGTAGTGTTGATGTGACTCAGACTCCCTCCTCAGTGGAGTCTCAGCTGGCCAGTGGGGATAAAGAGAGAGCTTTCTGGGTGGGGAAGCATTATGGTGAAGTGACATGAACTCGTGGGATAGGGGGACAGGGACTGCTCCACTGACTTAGGATAGGAAGGCCAGTAGCCAAGACACTTCAAGTGTAGCTTCATTGATGTCAGAGCTCATGTAGGATGCGCGGACCCTCTACCCGCAGGTGCTGGCTACCTACCTGAGTTGTGTAAGCCAATGTTCTGAGCAAGGTGAGCAAGGTGGCTCTGTCCACAAGCTCAATGTCGTGGTCTGTGTTCTGAAAATGACAGGGACCCCATCTGAAAAAACCTCCATGTGAACATTCATGAGGCTGGAAATTCGTTACCTTGGGGATGGCATGTATTTCCACTCTGGCAAGGAATTCCTCTATCTAAGGCCTGGGGAGGTAGAACCTGTGTGTGTGTGTGTGTGGGGTCTAGGATAGAGCTACTGTCCTTGGGGGGTGCATAGCTGAGGAAGACACTTAGCTTGCCCTGGAACAATACCCTTTTAAATCCAAGGACCACAGAGTAAAAGAAAAATCAATTTCCAATTACTTTTAAGCCAAAGGCTTTTCAGCAAGATAAGCTCAGAAGGTGGTGGCTGAAGAATATTGCCACAGAGCACAGTGTGTCATCCTGGGCTCTGTTAAGATCTGAATGGCATGACCTTGGTCAAAGTACCCTCTATGCCCCAGGACCCCTCATCTTCCAAGGCTGCTACTCTATTTCTGTGAGCTCCCTTGTGCTCTGCTAGTGTGTCATTATACTGGGATGAGCATTGAGGCTGGAAAGAAGGGTGGGGATGTCCTACTGTGCTTTGAATGAGAATGACCTCCATGTTTGAATACTTGGTTCCCAGTTAGTGGAGTTGTTTGCGATGGTGTGGCTTTGTTGGAGGAAGTTTGTCACTGGGAGTGGGCTTTGAGGTATCAAAAGATTCGTGTCATTCACAGCATACCCTCTCTGCCTTCTGCTTGCAGATTCGGATGTGAGCTTTCCTGTCCTTATTGCCGTGATCTGGGTCTGTTCAGTTGGCTACTCTGGAGACTACACTTCGGGCAGAATGGATGTCAGAAAGCCACAAAGGCTACATGGTGCCCTTCGATGCCACACATGAGGCAGAAGCACGTCTAGAACTCACATTGTCTTCTTCTTCTGGGACCATTTGTTTGTAATAAATTACTAAAACTGGAGCAAAAATCCTGTCTAGAAGTATGTGCCTCTGTGTGTCTGCGTGTGTGTGTGTGTGTGTGTGTGTGTGTGTGTAGAGGGTAGAGGCTTACTTTAGGTGTTGTTCCTTAGACGCCATCTTTTTTTTTTTTTTTTTTTTTCAGAGCTGGGAACCGAACCCAGGGCCTTGCGCTTGCTAGGCAAGCGCTCTACCATTGAGCTAAATTCTCAACCCCTAGAAGCCATCCTTTTTGTTTTGTTTGTTTGTTTGTTGAGACAGAGCCTCTCACTGGGACTCAAGGCTTCTCTGGCTTGATTAGACTGGCCTGGGAGCCATAGGAACTCCCCTGTCTCCACCTCCGCAGTACGGTGTTTATAAGTACGCACACCACACAAGCTTTTTATGCAGGCAATGGGAATGAGACTCAGGTCCTCATGCTTAAGGAAAACACTTTGCCAGCTGAGCTTTCTGCCCAGCTACTGGCATTTATTTCTGAACAGACTCCAACCGAGGCAGATACACACATGCACCTGCAGGTAGGAGGGTCCCTTTGGACAACGTCCTTGTCCTTATCAACACTGATTATTCTCCATGCTCGCCCTTCCCAAGGAAACAGAAGATTCACCCTACAGGCTCACCGAGATGTGTGATTGTGTGGGTCCTGTTGGAGCCTCCTCTTTGCTCACGAGAGTCTCTTGTCCATTGGAGTCTCTTGTCAGTAACCTCTGCACCTTTTCTCTAGCCCTCTGGCCGTGTTCTCTGTTGTCCCTGTGACTCCACGTGCCTTCTGATCAGCATTTTCACCCAGTTCTGCAGTGACTCTCTGCACTGAGTCTGGCAGGTGTGGTGGTGTCATCTGGGCAGAGCAGGTCTGAGGAGCATTTGTCTCTTGCGTAAAAGCTCAAGGAAGAGCTTGACCTGAAGTTAATTTTCTGCCAGCCTCTGAGAATACTTCTGGTTGTGTCCTCATCTCAGCTCTGCCCTGGGCAAGCTGGAACTGTGGAACCAATTCTCTCGGAGTTCTGCTTCTTTGAGAACATCTAGAATGTTCTCTTCCAAGTCTCTTGATACCCCAGAAGGTATGTGTATTGCCTATCAGTGACTCATGTGCCCTTGGCTGTCAGCCATCTCTCCTCTTGCTTGTGGCGAGGTCTTCTCTGTCACTCTTTCATGGGCTATTGACTTTCCTGCCTCATGTTCCCCTGTGACTTTTGATTATAGATGTGGCACCCAGTCTCCTGGCTCTCCACTTGGATTTGTTTTCTGTCTTATATCTATCTCTAGGGGATGCCTAGGTCTTTCCTTGCATGGAGTATGTCAACTTCCTTGTCAAATCTATCTCTGAGTATATCAGTGTGTGGTGGTTGTAGTGGTGGCTGACATCATGGCATGGCAGATGGAGAGACTTGGCTCACACAGCTGTGGAGCAAATGTTGCATTTTGATCTGAGGGAAGCAGCCCAGTCCAGACACAGCAAGGATAAGAGGAAATGAGGAGGGTGTGGTTGAGCAGGGAGATGCTACTTTTTCTTGTGCGTTTCTCTCTTTCTATGTGTTATTCACTTAGATTTCGCATAAGCTGGTCCATCTCTAGAGTAGTATATGTATCAACCTGGCACCATAGAGAGGGATGCATGGAACCTACAGGTAGGTTTTTTGTTTGTTTGTTTGTTTTTGTTCTGCTTTGTTTTTGTACAGCAGTTTATAGTCCAGACACCTGTAAAAGGACACAGGTGGGAACTTTCAGAGTAGATGGCTGAGACTTTAATGTGTATAGATCCCAGCTGCCAAGAAGCACCTGTTCACATCTAGACCAGATGCTTGGCAGACCAGATGCTCGGTCCTTCCTCTGCTGTCTCTTAATATTCCCAAGAGGAGGTCTACAGTCCCACCCACATTAGGGAAACTGAGGCTGGAAAGCACAGAGCCAGAGAGGTCCAATTCTCTTTGAGAGTATCTTGTACCAGGGCCTTAACCTCAGACCCCAGTCATGCTAGGCAAGTACTCTACCATGGACCTATATCTCCAACCCCAAGTTAAACATGGTTAAACCTTGTTAAGAATGTTCTTATGTTATTGTAAGCAGCCTTTAATGGTTATTTTTCCTTCAAGTAAACTAAGCTGTTGGGCTCTCTGATGATTTCACCCATTGATCGATATCTGCCCCACCCCTCATTTGAACCGGGATCTGTCATCTAAGCAGCACCTCCTTTGTCAGCTGTCTGGGCTGTCATGGCACCCCAAATACTTTGAATGGCTTGAGAAACTGTACTTCAGCTGCTAGGACTTCTGCAGCCACGGTCCCAGGAGAGTCACATGCTTCTCCTTCAGAGATGAGCTTTCTCCAGCTATGATGTCTCAGACAACTCCACTCAGAGTATCACAAGCCTCGGGAACATTAGGTGAGCTTGCTTGCCCTGCAGCTACCCAGGGCAGGAGGAAGATCACCTCCCCAGTGACTCAGCAAAACATCTATGAGGGGTACAGCGTGATGATCATGACTGGCAGAATCCAATGCTATATGCATGCAAGGCTGTGGCTTGTGGAATTATACTCTGGGCACAAGTTGTCCGCCCCTCTTCTGCTACACAATCAGGCTTCTCTCCTGGGTATTGATCCCTGCTACTGCCAAGGTTTGGTCCCATTCAAGGGATCACTTGAACTTTGACTATTTTTGCTCTTTAGTATGGGTCGAGTGGGCTGGGCTACCTGTGCAAAAAAAGCAGAGACCTGGGTCTTCTAGCGGTGACAGCTGAATAGTTTCAGAGAGTCCCCAGGACCTGATAAGAGAAGCTCTGAACTGTAGCACCAGAAGGCAGATAGAGAGTTCCAAAGAATCACTCTAGGCAGTGGGCGGCATAGAGAAAGTGAGAGGCAGTGCGGAAGCTGAAAGGACAGAGCATCTGAGGCCGTAAGAACCAGAGGCAGGAGCTAAGCCAGCAGGCCAGGGTTCCAGGAATCCAGAAGAGCTCAAGAGAGACACTTGGGAACTGAGGGTCCTTATCCAAACCTCCAGAGCTGTCACCGGATCTGGATGGTGGTGCTCTAAGCCTGAGGCAGTGAGCCTTAGCCTTGAGTACCTGCAGCAGCAAATCTGCTCTGGTTCTGAAAGCTTAGAATTCTGAGCCACTGGTTCTTGGGGCTTAGAGCTAAAAGCCTTTTCATTTGGAAACTCGGCTTGTAAATCTCTGAAACACAGATCTGTCTGTCAATGAAGGGGACCATTCTTTGTCTATCTGCAATGTCTGTGTATTTCTAGCCTTCCTTTATGACACTACCAAGTAGCTTCCTGGGGGTACCTTGGCTGGTGAGTTGCAGAGGACTTGATGCAAATCTTCCTAGAGTCCAAGACTGAGCTCGGAGGTGTCTGATGCTGGGTGGAGCCAGAACTCATCACTCTGTAGGACAAAGCACGTTCCCATTCAGAGTGCCAGGTACCAGGTGCCACCCACAAGCAGGTTGTGGGGTTCTTAGCAGCCCAGGAATGCTCCTCTAGGGCACTGTCTCATCTCTGACTTTGGGGGAGCACTGCTGTTATTGTAGGGGTCCCAGGGTGCCTCTCATGGGACCAGTATGCTTGGATTTAGAGCCAGAGGCTGACCCTGTCTGGTGTGTGTGTGTGTGTGTGTGTGTGTGTGCGCGTGCGCGCGCGTGCACATGTGTGTGCTCATACGCCCTGGGCTCCTGGCTTCCTAAGAGTCCCAGGGGAATGCATAACACACAGAGACCCAGGTGATTACAACAGTGACCGCTGGAAAACCCCTTTCCTAATGCTTTGATCTGTTTCAAAGAAACCAAAACAATATAAAACCACACCCCGGCAAACCAAAAAACTTGCCAACAAAACAAAACAAAACAAAACAAAACGAGAAGAGCTTGAGAGAGAAGCGGCCATCACGAACGCTGAGGAGGAACTGCACAGGAAGGCCAACAGAGTCAGCCAACCTGGACCCTTGGGGGCTCCCAGAGACTGAACCACCATCCATAGAGCAAGCATGAGCTGGGCCTAGACTCCCCCACCCATATGAGGCAGATGTGCAGCTTGGTCTTCACGAGGGACCCCCAACAACCAAAGTGGGGACTGCCCCTAAATCTGTTGCCTTTCTGTAGATCCCCATTCTCCTAACTGGGCCGGCTTTTCTGGCTAGAGTGGGAGAGGATGTGCCTAGTCTTGCCGTGACTTGTTGTGCCAGGATGAGGTAGTACTCAGGGGGAATCCCCCTTCTCACGGGGAATGAATGGGGGGAGGAGCTGTGTGAGGAGGGACCGGGAAGGTGGGCGGATATTGGGATGTAAAGTGAATAAATTACCTAATGAACAAAATCAAAATGAGGACAAACACTTGGCTCCAGAACCACTTTCCAAAAGGGGGCTGGTGTGAGATTGGACTGGGTTAGAATGCTGCGCGCAGCCCTGTCTGCAGCCCTGCCCACGGGATTCCCAGGGCATCAGCCTTGCTTGCATACCTCTCTTGCCAGCAGACTCACTCCTCTATGAGCTCCGATCCCACTGTCCCTCATCATGAAGGTGCCCACCACATTGGTCCCAAGGAGACCGGCTGTCACTTCCCAAGTGGTGCTGTCTGCTTCTCTGGATCATCTGGAAGCCAGCTGCTCTGAGAAGTTCACGCACTCTCCTTAAGGATTTATAAAAGAGAGGGAGACTCCCAGGAAATTAAAGGCTAGGCTCTCCTGAAGAGTCGAGCGTGCCCGATTACTAATCCCCCCCAGACCAGCCTTTCATCATCGATAAGGCCTGTCTGCATTTAACAGTCACAGAGCCGCACCGACTAGAGACCCAAGGAGTGACATGCCCTTAGATCACATTTGACGCAAATCCTTTTCACTCTGTCTTAGGCTGGTACTTCAAAGGAGCCGAGGGTCCTAGAGGCAGAGAGCCGATGCCACCTCCCGCTACCGCAGGGATGGCCCTGTGGTGGCTGTGTCTTGCTAAGAATGGCATCTGGCCTCTGGTTCCTTGTGCTGGACATGGGCTTGCTCGCTGACACGGCTGGCCAGCACGCTAAACCATCTCATGTGACCAGGCCACAAAAGACCACGGCAGACATTCAGACTTCACTGGGGCACAGAAGGAGCTGATTTTGGTAAGGGATGCAGCTGACACAAACCAGACACAAACCAGACTCAAAACAGACGCAGCCTGTCCTCATCAAGAGCTTTGCAGAGAGAAACCCAAACCGGGATTGGATTTTAACAAGAAGCAAACCATTTGCACATGATGGCCAATGAGAGGCGCTTGACATAATGTCTTGCAAATAGTGGCCCGTGATGACAGAGCCTGTCTACAGACAGGATAAGAGAGAATCACACTCCTGGGTAGTTTCCCGAGCCATCTTTACTACTGTAGTTCTTTTTTCTTTTCTTTTCTTTTTTTTTTTTTTTTCTGGAGTGACTGTTTTAGCGAAAATGTTTGCAGTGGTAAGCTACCACAAACAGGCCATCTCCTCCGAGGTTTCTTTTTTAACCACTGTAATTTGAAACAAATGTATCAGACCGGGAACACATGAGAGTGCTCCCCTATTGTGACATGGAAGCCAAAGAAGTTTCCTATGTCATCCTGCCGGTTGCTTAGACAGCCCGAGGGTCCTGCTCTAGCTGTGCTCTGCACGGTCACCCTGCCCTTTGAGCCCACTCCTGCATCATCAACTTAGGTAACCTCATCAATACAGAGAGCCTCATCAGCACCGGTTTCCCACTGCTGCTCGAACAGATTCCCACCCTGAGAACAAGCGTTGTGGCTTGCAATGATACAAACAGCATCGTTTTCGTAGGTGATCAATCATCCAAGAGGATGACTTGGAGATGAGACATTTTTGCTGGATCATCAAAACAGGTGTGCTTTACTTTCGCTCATCGCAGGGTAGACTAATCCATGGTCAGTGTCCAGTTGCTGGCATGGCAGGGTCTGAGAGATGACTTCAAATTTCCGATTGAAGCAGCCATAGACTCGTGACGGAACGGAATATCAGGTATCCAGGAGCCTTGTATCAGCAACACCTGCTGCTCAGGGTCCTTCTGGAACCTTCATCCCCGGGAGTCAGTCACTTCCCAATTGACTCAGACTTGGTGTGTGTCTTCTGACCCACATACCCTGCTGCCACAAGACGTCAGCATCGTTTCCTCTTGGGATTGGTGAAGGTCTCAAGCCGTGGTCCCTTAAATAGCATGAAGGCATTTGAGTGGCCCAAGCTAAATTGGAGGGTCCATGATAGAAAGCAAACGAAACTGTAGGAAGAAATTGTCTTAGGGTTTCTATTGCTTGATAAAAACAAACAAACAAACAAACAAACAAACAAACAAACAACAAACACCATGACCAAAGCTACATGGAGAGGAAATGGTTTATTTCCATCTTGTTCTCTTGGGTGACACCATATCACAGAGGGACATCAGGGCAGGGATCTGGAGGCAGAAGCTGATGCAGAGGCCATAGCACAGTGTTACTTACTGTTCTCTCCTCATAGCTTGCTCAGTCTGTCTTCTCACAGCACCCAAGACCACCCAGCTCCATGATGGCACTGCCCACAGTGAGCCGGGCCCTCCACATCAACCATCAATCAAGAAAAGGCACCATAGGCTTGCCCACAGGCCAATCTGGTGGGAACATTTTCTTAACTGAAGTTTCCTCCTCTGGAATGACTCTAGCCCCTGTGCGGAGTTGACGTAAAACTGGCTCTCCCGGTAGGAAAGTTGAGGGTTTTGCGAGGGTTCTGCGCCAACAGCAGTGGCGTTTGGACTTCTTCTGCACTTGGCCCTCAGGGCTAAGTGTGGGTACAGATGGTGGGGATGCTCAAGCCACCAACAGTCTGCTTCACGGCACTCCCAAGAGAAACTCCTGTGAGTTTCTTCATGGTATTATTTGGTTTATGATTTACATAAAATTATATGGCCCTGTTATCATTTTAGTGTATTTCTCCCATGATTACAAACGTTTTAAAAATGTACTTGTTGTGAAGGAAGAATACAACAGAAGCAACTCAGACACCGAGTTCCTCAGCTTCCGGGGGCCATCTAAAGCTGGGCTAAGAATGGTAGGATGGTTGAATGAGCTGCACACTGGAGGGCTCCACAGCTCTAACCAGTGCACACTATATTTTGCCTGGGAGACTCACCAACGGGGAGGTGGGCTGAAGCTCCCAGAGTTGAACATAAAGCTGCTATAAAATAGGGAGAGTGCTACCTCGCTGTTTTGTCTGGATTGGGTGGACAAGATGGATCCAGGGCCACGGTGATTGGCTGGGATTGCATCAGGTGCAACTGGTGCAGATTTCAGGGTTAGAACAGAGGCTGGACTGCCCCTCTCTTCAAATGCCTGAAGCCTAATGGGCCAAGGCTCTCTTGCACAACCTAGAGCTGAGCCTGAGGATGTGTCCTGTGGTATGGGACTCTCATCTAGTGCACCCTAAGCCTCTCTGGAGGTAGGGAGCTCTGGGGGAGACCAGGCTCCGCTCACACCTCTCCACACCCCAGGCCTGCTCTTGGAGCTGAGCCCCCTGCAGAGTAGAAGGGTGAAGCCTTTAGCTTTGGCTTCCACGCTGTGTAATGGATCGGGCTAGTCTGTCTGTGTCTCCATAACAAGGTATCTGAGATGTGGGGGTCTATGGCCAAGGCACTGGCAGGGGTGGTATCTGGTGAGAGCAGCTAAGTTTCACAGCAGAGCAGAGGTAAGGCCAAACCACGACTTACAAGCAGACAGACAAGACTCCATTACTATGACTTCGGCCCTAGCAGATCGACTTCAGCTCAGGGAGAAGGGAAAGCGGAGATGGAGGGGAGCAGGCTGCTGTGTGCAGAACAAAGGGAGCAGAGGCTTTATTGGTTGCCTGGGGTGGGCTAGAGCTTGGCAGTTGTCCATTGGTCTTGGGCACAGTTTCAAAAGATGTTTTCTTCTCATGCATAGCACTCTGGCCTTGAGGTTTGCAGGCTGATGGGCAGTGACTTAACCCGGGAACTGCTGAGCTACTCATCTTGCATAAATATTCTGACCTCGTGGTTTTGTCTGAGCTTATGATGAAGTCAAGCGATTCCAACGCTTGAGCTTCTGAGAAAGCATAAGGGTGTATGGGAGGAACGCACCCCAGCCCCGGGGGTTGGTAGGCATTACTCTGCATTAGTGTCTTGGGCAAAACATTCCTCAATGACCAACATGACTCCGTGTACAAGCGAGGGGAGTCTTATTCAAAGGCTGTGGCGACAAAGGACACAGACACGGGGTGCAGAGATGCCAACCCCTTGAGCCTCTCACCCTCCAGTTGTCTGCAGGTTTCAGTGGTGAGTCGGTGGCTTAGGTCACTCACCTTAGGGTCTTCAAAATCCTGAAGTCACACCACAGCACACGAGTCTGTGTGACACTTGCACAGTGCTAGTGGGAAGCGAGCAATGTGTCACCCAGCTGCACAGCCTCCACAGTGAGAAGCTGAGTCAGTAATGGGAAAATGCCATGACTTTGCTCTGTGGCCAGTTGGACCTCTGAGGTGTCTCGGAGGGAATAGAGCTCCCCCTTTGTCTTCTGTGTGGTTACTTAAAATCCTACTAGTTGAATCACAGGGGCTCTTAGACTGGGAACATCCTGACATTGTGGACCCAGAATACAGTCCCAAGGACTCGAGAGCAGTCATCATGCACATATGTTCCATGTTCTCTGAGTGCCCTGGAAGTGTATGAGTGAGACAGCCCCTCCCTGGGGTATACAGGAGCTGCCTGTGACTGAGGGCTGAGGGAACCTGAGAGGTTGACAAGGGTCTGTGCATATATATATGGTTCCAGGTCAGAGACTGCAAGGGGAGCTCAAACAACTTAGCGAGTCCCAGGTAGCTCTGAGGTCAACCAAGCTTATAGCTTCTATCCTGTGGTTGGAGCCCACAGCTCAAGGTTGGGAACAAGGGCTACAGGAAAGATGAGCTTGCCCCTCCCCTCACATGTCTTCCTTAAGACACAGTCGGGAACAAGAACATTTGAAAATGGGGCTCTGTGAGAGGTCCGTGTCTCAAAGGGGGTCTTTGAGAATGACAGAGAATGTCAAAACCAGGCTCAGCGCCATTTTAATAGTCAGAAAACGACAGCCAATAACAAGAAAGGAACAGCCTGCTCCCCATGAGGAGGGGATGAGGATGACCCACTGGGTAGGACCTGAGCTCAGAGGGCTTCTGCTTAGCCTCACATGATGGTGCCCAGGGAGGACGTGTGCTGTGACTGCAGGGGTGTCAGCCTGTTTTGTTTTGTTTTGTTTTGTTTTGTTTTGTTGTTTAACCTGGGAGGAAGCCAAGCCAGATTTAGGAGGTTAGAGAGCCAAGGTTTGGCTGCATCTA
This sequence comes from Rattus rattus, assembly GCF_011064425.1. Taxonomy (NCBI): domain Eukaryota; kingdom Metazoa; phylum Chordata; class Mammalia; order Rodentia; family Muridae; genus Rattus; species Rattus rattus. The sequence goes on along the minus strand of NC_046157.1, from coordinate 164,731,675 downwards.
GGACTTGTCCTCCTCCTCCTACCCCTTGCTTGCTCCTACTCCATGGGATCTGATTGACTCTCTGTCTCTCTCGTCTGCAGACCCCTCTCCTTGCTCCACAGAGCTGCATGACTCCCTCAAGCTGCCTTCCTGTGCTCAGGCCTTGTCGGGGGCTGAAAGAGATGAGGCAAGGAAACGGCTCTGCGGCTTGACCCATGACCTGGTAACAGAAAGCCCTTCTTTCTGTCGGTGGCCTGTGTGCAAATTAAGGCAGGTCCGTCCTGGACAACAAGAAGAGGCAGTGGGCACCAGTCACAGTCTCCTGGGCCTCCTGTGCTGGGGCCCCTCTCCCAGTCCCCATTGTGATCTTGCTGGGAGGCCTTGGGGCCCAGGCTGTGGTGAACACTGTCTTTCTGTTTCCTTGGCTCGGGCTCCATCCTGGGGTCAGATGGCTCTGAAAGGCCATATTTGCCTTGTAGGCATAGGAAGGGGGAGGCAGTGGGGCCTGCTGCAGTGTGCTGTTGTCCCCGGGTCCTTACTCAACATACTGTGTTCCATTCATCCCAAGGCAGCCCAGGGCAATGTTCCTCAAGACACAGCAGGCTCCCACCCAGGAAGGGTGTCACATGACACCACCTAACCCTCCAGAAGCAACGGTGATAGAGGGTCAGAGAAGCAGACACAGACACCATAGCAATAGAAGCTGGATGCTGGGCATCCTTCTTCGTTTTGGGTAGCCGGAGCCTGACTGTGACCCTACTCCTGGGATCAGAGATGGCTAAGGAGGGAATATAGGAGGTGGGGGAAGGATATACTAGCATCTGTCCACCAGTCCTATTGGAAGGTAGTCGAGTTCCTGCCCAGAAGCACCCCTGACCATAATAAGGGAGCCTGGGCTCTGCCTGACCCAGAATTCGGCTCTGCCCATGTCTAGACACCTATGTGACTCAGTTCAGGAGAAGGGTCTGCCCGGTGAGAGCTGGGACACATGCTGGTAATACATCCCCTCTACCAACAGGGACATACCCACCCCCAGGGAGGGCTTTCTGGTTTCTACCTGATCCAAAGGCTCTGTACCAAGACCAGGGATCCCCTGGAGGAGAGAACAGTGCTGCCCCATGATTTCTATTGCTTTGACCTTGACCTGTGGGGGGTAAGACTTGTCCATAGTGAGGAGCCTCTGGTCATGGGTTACAGAAGCCCTTTTCTCCCTGGCACCTGGCATGACCTTGGCTGGGAGCTGTGGTCCTTCGGTGGCAATCTTGATAAGCCCATGTAGTCACACCCATTCAGTGCAGCTGAGAATTTCACTTCTGACACACCCTTGTCAAGCTGCTCCTCCTCGCCCTCCTCAAGCTTACGTGTGGACGAATTGGGGCCCCAGGGATCTCTTGTGGCTGTGTGTCTGTGAAGACAGCTCTTCCTGAGGGATGGCTTACACTAAACATGAGCCAGCAGCCCTTCAAGTAACTGCAAAGACCTTTGTTCCAGACAAGGGTCTCTTCCCAGGCTGGGGTGAAGACATGACCATGTACTGGGGAGCACTCAGCCCTCTAGCCTGAAGTTCATATGGGTGTACATCAAAACTAATGACCCATCCTACCTCGACCTGCTTTCCTACTGGTCCTCAGTCCTTCTGAACCCTCTGTTCTACGTCCCAATAGCCTTTGTCTGTCATGTTCTGAGCAATGCTTGCTACTTGGAAGCAAGGAGCCTGTGTGGCTTCCCCCATAGTTCCAAACTGTCCCTTTTAGGGTTTCCGGTCAACCAGAGCGGTTCCATGATTTTAAACATGACAACACAGGAAATGTCTCACTTTGTAGTGTTACACAGAGGAGGCTGAGCAAAGAACCCAGTTTTCCTGACAGGGAGAGCAGCCATGTTCAAAGCATTTGGCAGGTACCTGCCCTGAACTGCTAGCTTTCTGGATGCAGGAGAAGCTGTGAGTTGGTTTTGGGGAGGGCCTGTGTGTCCTAGATAAATAGGAAGGGGATGGTGGAGGAAGTCAGACTCGCTGTAGCTATGTGTGCAGACTTAGTTAAAATGGGTATGTGGTCTTCACGTAAAGTCTTTTACCAAACACACCTGTTGTCAGCGTGACACAGCTGGGGCTGTGTGCATTCTGTGCTGGGAAACTCTCCTGGCCCCCCTTTGCCAGGGCTTCTAGCCAGCACTTCTCTGGCCCAGTGTCAGGGCAGCGAGGGAAGACAGGGGATGGAGAGGGGGGCTGTGTGTAGCCAGGACTCTCTGCTTCAGATGTGCACAGGATGACCCTGCCTACCTGAGGTCTCTGAACCCCTCTGGTGCCCTGAGGCATGAAACTGCCTGGTTCTCTTGCAGCTCCTGCCTGATACTCATCCAAATCCAACCTCAGGTTCCCTGTCTCCTGCAGAAATCGACTTTCTCCATGTTTTGGTTCTTGTTCTGTCTTTGAGGATCCTGCCCCACTCTTTTGTCCTTCTCTTCTCTGTTTCTCCAGTGGATTTATCTGGAGTGATCAGAGATGACACACACACACACACACACACACACACACACACACACACACACCTTCTCTGTACTTCACAGGACACCCTCCAATGCATTTTCCCAAGTCTTTTTCTGTGCCATAAACATACCAACTTCGTGCCCTTGGCCCTGGATTTGTTGGAACATAGTGGGTATGAAGTGGCACCTGGACATTTATTTGACCGACAGAGGACTCCTAGGTACAACCACGCTTCGAAGGATGAAAATAGCATCAGTGACACGCTGTGTTCCTGAGGTCAAACAGAACCTAGCAACCAAATCGCTGGCCCCAGGCACAAAAACACAGAATTCTCGGTGTGGGTACTCTCAGAGACTAAGAGCTCAGGGGTATGTGACAGAGTGTGAAGGAGGGAGTGGCTGAAGGGAAACTCCAAATAGTCAGTATGTGCCTCACTTGCTGAGGGACTGGAAGCAGCTTCCCTGAGGCATCTACCACAGGGCGGGGCAATTGTTCCAAACCGCTGTTCAACACCCGACAAGTGGAGATTGGGACAGGGCCTGGCTGCACCACCAATCTTTCAGTATTTCATGAAGTCATGCTCACAATAGCATCCTATAGTCTTCTAGACTATGGGTGAAGAAGAAACAACAGGGTCAGCCATGGGTGCCCCTCCAGGGGACTGTCCCATGTCACTCCACTGTCTTGGCCAAAAAAAAAAAAAAAAAAAAAACGTGAGCAGAGGCAGCATGGGCACCTCTGAGGGAAGTTTAAGAGCCAGTGCCAGACAGTCAAGACCATTTTCATTCTGACTTGGCTCTGCTTCTGCAGATGTGGCTTGTGATGAGGGACCATGGTAGCAACCAGACCTTTGGTTGACTCCTGGTGGATGAATGGGAGTGAGGAGCACATTAATCTTGACTGTGAGGAACCCTTGGGTCTGGGTGTTGGGCTACCACAGGTAACCCAGCACCCTTGGCTGATTGACACCCACAGTGAGATCTCAAATGTGTTTATTGGTCAGACAGCACGAAATGTGGGCAGGTCAGAAGTGAGCATCATATCAGAAAAGCAGCCACCTACCACCTACATAAGGAATAGTGTCTGCTAACTCCTCTAAGGGACTGAATCATGGCTGGCCAGCATGGGTAGGAACAGGTCACCTGACTATGTCTGGTGCAGCATCAGGATGCTGAGCTGACAGTGGGAGTGACCTGCACTGTGGACATTCACTGTGACACTGCCTGGCTTCGGAGGGAGATTTCACTGTCAGCTACATGTGTGAACTACTCAGCTGGGTTCTTTCATAACCGCTCTGAAAATATTATCCCCCGAGGAATGGCCAGAAATAAGGAAATCACAGCATAAGCAATAACAAAGCCAGGAATTCCATTGCTTGACTCAGCTCGGAGCCTTTCTGGTCCTCCCATTCATTCCCAGTGGCCTGAGTTTGCATTGATGCCCGGTGGTGCCAGGCTTTGTCTAGGTTGTCAGGCTGGGGGATGTGCAGGCAGCAGGACAGTGTTCGGCATGCCACACATAGCTCAGAGCATCTTCACACTTAAGTGTCTAGAAGAGAAGTGTCAATATAAACAATTGACAATGTGCACTGTGTGTCAACTTGCTCTCCAGACGTTCTGTATTGATTTGCCCTCCAGTGGCGACATGCTAGCCATGGCTCATTTCGGGCTCTCTAGCGGCAAATTTCATCTCCACATTCTCAGCCAATTTTCTAGGGAAGATTTTACACGTTTCTCTTTATGTTCCACAGAATTTAAGCTCTGTAAAACATGACTATTTGTATTTCTGTCTTTGTGGGTTTTTATAGTTTTGTTTCTTTTGTGCACCATTTCTTCCTCTTAAACCCGTGCTGTTGGAGCCAGTGAGACGGCTCGGTGGGTAACGTTACCACCAAGCTGAAGGACTAGACTTTGGTTCCCAGAACTCATGTGGTAGAAGGAAGAAACTCTCATAAGTTGTTCTCTGACCTCCATCGGCACCCACAAACACATGCATCACACACAGCCACACATACGACCACACACATGGCTACACACACACACACACACACACACACACACAGAGAGACAGAGATAGACAGAGACAGAAAGACAGTCAGACAAAACACACACACGCACACACACACAGAGTTAGAGAGAGAGACAGACAGACAAACAGAAATACACAGAGAGAGACAGACATACAGACATACACAACAAATGCACTAAACTTTTAAAAAAACTCTACTGTTGCAAGAATACATTAATCACATGTTTGGAGTTAACTCAACATGTCACCATCACTAAAATGCACTGTGTGAGGATTGGAGCTGACCATGGTTCCCGATACCTTAGCCCTTGCAGCTTTATTTGCTCTTTGATTGACATCTTCTGGCTCTGGGCTTGTCAGGCAATGGCTCCTGGGTTTCCATGTGAATTTAGGATAATGCCCACAATGCCATGCCCCACTGTCACCCGCTGTCACCACCCTATGGTGGCAGGGAACTCAACATCCCCTAGCCCTCAGATACTGGGTGGTTGGAGCTTTCCCTGCCCGGGTTCTCTGTGGTCTTGGTGTCCCGTGATCAGGGCTTTCATTGACGGCCTCTATTCTGCAGCCTTTCTTCAGCTACCTGTGTTGGGACCAAGATCTTCCTCCCACCTTGCCCTTGACTCTCTTTACATTCCTCTGACTGACCTCTGTAGCCAACACTGATGGGGGGATAGCTTTAATTGTCAACTGGGCACAGCATGGAATCACCTGGGAAGAGGGTCTCAGTAAAGGACTAGGTTGGTCTGTGGCATGTCTATGAGGGTCTGTCGTCACACCTCTTGTTGAAGAGGGAAGACCCAGCCTAAGTGCGGGCAGTGTTTTCAGGTATCATCCCAGATAAGAAGATGATGCAAGAAGGAAGGCACTTTTGCTTTTTGGGCCTACTTTGCCTTCACTCTTACTTGCAAGTTCATCTACTCTGTTGCTTCTGCTACTGATGCCTCCACTGACAGGAAGTCAGCCTCTTCAGTCTTCCAAAGTGGACCAAAGACCAGTGGCTTTCTAGGAATCTTCAAGGCCTTTATAATATCAGATTGGCATTAAAGCCTCCAGCCTCCATGAAGCACCCGGCCTCACAGATTGAGCATCTCATTGGTTCCTGGCCTCTCCTGTGTGAGACAGCCATTGCTGGACCCCTCTGACATGCAATCCGGTCTGATAAGACCTGTTTAATGCACATTCCTTCTATGGGTTCTGTTCCCTTCAGATCCCTGACTGACACCCACAGGCAGTGCTTGGGTTCTGCTCTGAAGTCAGGTTCTAATCTCCTTTGCTTTATAGCTCAGTCGTGAGCCTAAGATTTTAAACTGTTTGTACTTTGCAACTTGGAAACAAAGTATTTGATATAAACAACTAAGAAGATTGATCCAGAGATTTCTGGATTTCAGGGATTTCTGTCTGTGGTAGGCTGACCTGTTTCTTTGGGCTTCTCACCTCAGGTGGACCAGAAAATCAGTGACAAGGCACATCAAAGGCCTGTTCCTGACCACCCTGCTCCCTCCTGGCCACATGTGTTCTAGGGTTCCCAAGGCCTCCCAACAATGTCATCAATGGAACAACAGAATAATCCCTTGGTGAGGTCACATCCAGTCGCCTCTCATTGGTAGGACATATTAGCCTCAGACTAATCCTCCAAACCTCAACCTGTAAGGAAGAAATTTCAGATCCAAGCCATAAGACAAACAAAAAATAAACAGAAAGAAAAACAGAATGTTTACCGATGATGGCTCTGTGAATATTATTTACCTTTGAAACACACACACACACACACACACACACACACACACACACACACACACACACACAGATTTTACTTTCTTTCTCAGCTGAAGCTCTATTGTACCAATGTTCTAGGTACCACAGTGTAATTTCCTTTAAGGTCGGGTTATTTGCCTTTTGGGACCTTAATGACCTGTCTTACACAGTCTGTCTCTGTCACCCAGTGAGTTGGTCAGGAACCCAGAACAAAAGCTTTACTCTGAAATCCCATTCTGCCTTGCTTCCTTCTGTGACCTTTGACATTTCTACAGCCCTTGGGCCCACTGGTTGGGCTGCAGTTCCGCTGTGGTGGGTAATGTCACCATTCCTCCCTTAGGCTGTGTCCAAGCTCCTGTCTCTTTCATTTTCACAAAATATAATTGAGAAGACAAGTAGATACGACCAGGACTCATGACTCCACAGTGAGAAGACGAAACTGAATTTGAAAGTTGGCAAAGGACAGCAATCATTTCCACAAGAAAGTTATAAGGATAGTGGCTTCTCGGGCTATGTCCACTACAGAGTGGCTGATTTTCAGGGCTGGGCTACTGACGCTCCTGGCATACGGTCTGGAATCACCTGGGCATAGAATTCTGAGTCGAGTGAGATTTTCCTCTGCCACTTGGCAGGTGCTACTTAAGCACATCCTTCCTCTAGGATTGAAAACATGAGCACTCACGGGGACAAGAGACGATAGATCCCCAGGTCCCTGATTCCAAGAACCTGCTGCCTACCTCACACCTGTCCCCTTCTTCCAAGGTTCACAATGTGTAGAACGTCTGTGTCCTACCATGGGTGGGGGAACTTCCAGGATGTCTCCAAGGGCACGCTGGTCCCCGATCTGTATCTTATATGATAATATCTACTTAAACCACAAGGAAGAGATAAAAACAAACAACCAATGACAAACACAGCAACTCCCCCCCCAAACAACAACAGAACCATTCTCAGGATAGAACACCTTAGAGCCCACACAAACCTGACAGATAAGTAGCACCCTTCTCTCAAAGTCTCCCTGGTGCAATGCCAGCCCTTTCTCTCAGGCCCTCACCTTCCACTGAGATGCTCTGCAGGAGAGTCTGTGCTGAATGTCAGGTGTAGGTTCTAGAATATCTTGGACAAGGATCGAGATTGCTTAGGAGAGGTTTGTTGGCAGTGTAAGTGTGTGTGTGTGTGTGTGTGTGTGTGTGTGTGTGTTGTGTATTTGTGTGTATGTGTATATATGTATATATGTATGTGTATATATGTATGTATGTGTGTGTGCTGTGTGTATGTGTATATATGTATATATGTATGTATGTGTGTATGTGGTATGTGCATGTACATACATATGTATGTATGTGTATACATGTGTGTATATGTGTGTGTGTGTGTGTGTGTGTGTGTGTGCTATCTGTTCTCTGGAAACCCTTGTACTCTCTTTTTGTGTGGGGCTCTGCCTGTCATATGCCATCTGTCCCTAGCTACTGTGGCCACTGAGGTCCCACCTCCCGAAGGCTCACTCCATAGCTTCTCATTCTCACCAGCAGCTGGGGAATCCACATTTAAACACCAGTCTGTGGAGGAACATTTCAGACTTAACCTTAGCAATGAGGTGTCTCACCAACAGCATGGCTAAAGGCAGCTTCGAACTAACCCCAAAGACCCAAATAATGCTGGTGACAGTGGATGGAGAAGGTTGACTGGAAGTGATGCTCTTCGTATCCAGTGCTGTGAGTTGAAGTCCCAAGCCCGGATCTGTTGACGTGACTTCATTTAGAGTCCTCAGAGATGCAAGTCACATGGGTTAGGGTGGAACCTTAATGATAATGTCCATGTAAGGTAACCTTGGGGGGCATACTGAGATACCCAGGGCGAGGTGGTTGGGATAGTCTTTGTTGATCCAATCTGCTATATAACAGCAGCAAATATAGTGATCTAGGAAACTGATGGTCAGTGTCTCGGGAGCACCCGATCCTCTCAGGGAGCCCCTCGCTGACCCCCTGCCTGTTGAAAGGGCTCTCCAGACCTCTTCTGTAAGAGCTGTGTGAGTTTGTATATGCTTGGCCCAGGGAGTGGCACTAGGAGGAGGTGCGGCCTTGTTGGAGTAGGAGTGTCACTAAGACCCTCATCCTAGCTGCCTGGAAGTCGTCTTCTTCTAGCAGCCTTCGGATGAAGATGGAGGACTCTCAGCAACTCCTGCTCCATCCATGCCTGCCTGGAAGCTGCCATGCTCCTGCCTTGATGATAATGGACTGAACCTCTGAACCTGTAAGCCAGCCCCAATTAAATGTTGTCCTTGTGAGAGTTGCCTTGGCCATGTTGTCTGTTCACAGTGGTAAAACCCTAACTAAGAAGGCCGTGACCCCACTTGTGACCAATTGCTACTGTAGAGGTCAGGCTGTGCCCTGCTCTAAGTGACAACAGTGGCTTCCAGTGACTTCATTTTATATAATAGCAGCTGGCTCCACTGAGTGCAAATGTCAGGGCAGAATGGCTCCTCATCTTGCTTATGCAAGTCAACACTGTCTTGTGCATCATGAGCCACAGAGGACAAATAACATACACAGATAAATTACCTCCTCCCAGGAATCCACCAAATGAAACCAAGAACCCGTGGACACATGGGGTGTCAGAACGATCTCCAACAATAAGGCCTGGGAATGTATCAAACATGGAGATCAATTCATGAGGCAATCTCCATCCTCGGGTGTAGGAGAAAATGCCGGCCTACCTGGCATACTGTGCTTACAAATTAGAAGCTGCTCCCTGAGTATTCCCAGAAGTCAGAATTCTGAAGTAGCATGAGTAGCCAGTAGCTGGTCTGAGTGCTCGAAGTCTCGTTTTATGTGTTTCTCCTGCGTAGAGACCCTGGCGATTTGGGCACCCACTCGCTGTCCAATCTGAAGTTACGTGCTAACCAATCAAGCGATAGGCTTCCACTATTTAAGTAGTTGTCGTGTGTAATAAAGCAGACGCTGTCTCTGAACTGTCTCTGGAGTGGTTCGTCTCCATACCCTTTACTGATCCATGGGCATTGTACCTGGATCACAGAAAGGGAGGTACACTCAACTCTGGTGCCCAGTGGCACCCACTAACCTGTCATCAGACTATCTAGAACCTTCAGTCCAGAACTTACAGGTGATGAGCTTGGTCCTCGGGATTTCAGTCAGCACCACCTTCAGTCAGATTTGAGAGGGGACACATATGCAGATTAGAGGACATATCAAAGCCACAGAGGGCAGGGACCTATGGAGCTATGAGGGGCCGACAGAGGAAAGAAGAGATGGCACTTTTCTGCAGCCTCTGGAGGAAACCCAGCTGTGGACACCTCAGACTTCAGATTTACAACGGTTAGAATGCTGCAGAAGCCCCCCAGTGTGGGGCAATTGCTGGGGCAGCCTTGGAAACTGACAACCAGGGTGAGATACCAGCCCTTTTCTAAAGCGGTGGAGTTCTACACAAATAATAGAAAGCAGCAGAATTGGGCGGGGGGTAAGCATTTTGCTGAGGATTGCACCTTGGTTCAGTGTTGAAAACCCTGGCGAGGGCCACGGCCATGTAGCATTTGCTTCCCGTGGCCTTGTGTAAGCAAACTCTCAAGGAAGGGGCTCGTGACCAAGGTGCTGACAGGGACACCTGTGGCAGACGGAATTGCTCAAAGGGAGATGTTCTTTTGGCTAATCTGCATCTTCTGGTTTTTCTCAGTCAAGCACACAAGATCTTTGTGAGTAAAAAAAGGGGGGGGGGCACTAGCCACAGCTTTTAAGCGAAAAGGCAAAACGTCAAACTCTCCTGGCCTGGTGCTGCCTTTCTTCTGTCAAATGTCAGAGCTTCCTTTGCAGAAGGGCTGAGAGGGCCAAGACCCTGCAAAAGCTACTTCCCTCAGCAGACAGTGTGCCTTTCCATAGCCTCTGCTCCCACCTACCCTCACTGCTGGATTCATCTATGTCCAAAATTTTGCTTTTACCTTATGGACAGGAATGCAGAACTGTCAGAAGTAAGAGAGTCATTTGAAAGTGAAGATACAGCAACAGTACAAGCACCTGCTGTGTTCTAAGACACGACCTCCACGTATCATTACTGCCCCTGCCTTGAGTTCATACCAAGGGGCTTCGTCTCCTAAGTCCCAAGCCAGAACCCACGTGCCTTGTGACCAGGTCCTGGAATTCAGAAAGACCATCACATGAAGAACTGTCTGTACTGTCCTCTGTCACAAACTTCTGCAAAGTGCTCGTAAAAATGAGCAAAGACTCCTTTAGGAATTCAGTCGCTCTCTGTAAAAAAAAAAAAAAAAAAAAAAAAAAAAAAAAGGAATTCAGTCGCTGCTAGAGATGGGGACACCCAGATCATGAAGAGAAAAGCCCTCTGCTACCAAGGGGAATTGTGGCAGTAGAGGGGGCACCATTCCATATCACAGGGGCCACGTGGTCAGGATGGTGATTGGCCAATTGTGGAAGTGGAGAGCCGGGTGTTACTTGTGAAATCACTGCTAGGCACACACACCCAGCCGTGTGAACAGCCTCTCAGCACTCCCTGGTTATTGCCTTCAGTCTGTGGCAGGGTGAGGGTTAAGTCCTTCAGTGCATGATGAGCCTGCTGATGGCTTTGGGCATTTGGCCAGCCTGGACTAAACCAAGCATGGAAAGAGAAACAGAGGAACGACAGTTCAGGTCTTCGAACTCTAACCTGAGCCAGAGACATTCTCCTGTGTCAGCTGGACCACAGCTTCTGCCGGGTCACCTGCAGCAAGCCTGGGGCTGGGATGGAATTCATTACTATCGGCCTTAGTCAGGGAGGGCCAGAGCTTGACTGCTTCTAGGCATGGTGACAATTGCAGCCGTGCTGTCAGATGCCACCGTGCAAAGAGCATGGTGGAAACTGCAAGAGTAGCAGGGGACTGAGAAGCTACAGGCATCCAGAGAACTCACTCTCGATGACAACAGGGCTGGATCAGGGCCAAGCTGAGAGGAAGAGTGTGGAGACAGGCTGGTGGAACCAAGGTGGGTCTGAGATGTCGACTAAGAGACATCTGAGAGCCATTTAGTTTAGAAATGAAGACAGCATCTGTGCAGGCCTTGAAACTGTGACCAAGACACACCTGCTGAATGGAAGAGACACCCAGAAGTGAGTCCCTTTACAGACAAGCATGAGATACGACTGACATTCTGCCAAAATGTGGGTAGACACTGAGGGAGACTGGCATCACCATGCTGGGCAAACTTCCCCCCAGAAAGTCTATCCTGGTCCTTCCCCAGCACAAAGCCAGGGTGGCACATACCCTTTCACTCTCGGCAGACTTCTCCTGGTAGAGATTCTTGATCACAGGCGAGGCAGAAGGCAGGGTACTTTCTTTGGCTTGTAGCTGGTAGAGAAATAGCCAGAAAAGAGCCCCTCACCCTGGGCACAGGGCAGTCTAGGCCAGTGACCTCTGCTCAATGGTAGGACAAATGGGACTGGGGGTAGACGTCACTCTGTCAACTCATTTTGGTTTGATGCTTCCATGAAAATCTAAAAGTCCCGAGTCTGGGGAATTTGGGCCTCCAAAGGGACATGCTAAGTCTCAATAGACATTGGGGGTTAGCCCCCACGTGGTCTCTTAGGGCTTCTCCAGCTGTGGTTCATTTTAATTGTCAAATCTACACAATGTAGACTCTCCTGGGAAGACAGTCTTAGCCAGCGATTGTCTGGATCGGGTTGGCCTGTGGCCATGTCTGTGGGAGATTATTTTGATTATGCTAATTGATGTGGGAAAACCCATCTGAGAAGTGAGTGGCACCATTCCTTGGCCTGGGGTCGTGAACTGTATAGGAGTGCAGAGCCCAAGCAGAGCAGTAGGAAGCCATGCCTTCATTTTCCTGACGCTCATGATGGCGGATGTGATTAGCTGCTCCAAGTGTCTGTCTTGGTTTTTCCTAGTGCTGAATATGAAACTGTGACCTAAACTAAACCTTCTTTCCCTAAGTTGTGTCTTTTCCTCAGTCTGCTCCCCCCCGCCCCCTTTTCTTTTTTAAATCACGGCAACATAAATGAAATTAGGATACCAGCCAGGAAGCCAGCAAGAGAGGGGTCATCGCATTGGCAGGGAGACTGGCTGTCAAGAGGAGACATGGGAGCAAGATGGAATTGCTTGCATCCTGTGGGAGCTTTGGGGCATTAGTGGCTGGGTGGCGGCGAGCAGGAGGTCTGAGCTCTTGGTAACCGGCCTTTGTGACAGAGTCCTGTGGGAGGGTGGCGGGTCCCAGGTGGGTAGCGGGTGTCGAGTGGTGGCTCTCCCAGCGTCCTTCCTGCTGCAACACTCAAGATCAGAGACCAATGGGCCCCAAGGAGCTGCTCCTGCAAGGCTTGGCTTTCCAGGCCACAGAGTCCCTAGACAGGCTGTGATGCTGAGAGCCTTGGGGGAATTTTTGAATGTTGTTGCTGTTGCTTAAAGCTGGGTCTCCCTGGGAACTCTGTGGGGTTTCTTTGACCCCCCCCCAAAAGGGGCTGTTTTACATAATATACCGCTCAGCTCTGACCCAGTTCACGCTCTGTGGCCCTTCTGTGCTTCCTGACATAGAATGCCCATGCATTGAGCAGTTGGTATATGCAATTTCCACATCGTATTTCAGCTTCTCCTTGGCCCTTCTGCTTCCCGCGCTCTTCCCTATGTGAGCCTTAAGAGTCTAAGTCCCCAGCATAGAAATACCCACTGGAAAGTCTGTTTCCTATGACCACCAATCCCACAAGCCTTTCTGTTATGATGATCAGGTCACCAGTGGTGAGGGCTGACCCCTGTCACCCTCCCTGCCCCTCTCTTTCCTCTCCTCCCAGGGTGATCAGATCAGTGAGAATGACCCTTTCAACCTTGGTAGCAGCAAATGCTTCACAAAGGTAGAGCCTCCTGTGGGGAGCACTTCCTACAGGGAGAGCATTCATAGGGAGTTCCTCATATAGCAGACATCTCTGGTAGAAAGCATCTCGGACAGGAGGGTGCTTCACGGCGGCGAACACCTCACACAGGCAGCACCTTGCACAGCGAACACTTCACACAGCGAGTGGTACCTCACATGATGCCACTCTATACACTGAGTGCCTCGCACAACAGACGCTTCACATACGGGGACATCTCACACAGCATCCTTGTTTCTCCTAACTCACACCGTCTCTCCGTGGCCAGCCTATGGCGTTGGGACCCCAGGTTCCTCTCTGTGGCTTTACCTCTTCTGCCTTCTGATGGCTTCATTGTTTATACTCCCCCTTCAAGGTCTAGATTCAGTCCTGTTTTCACACAGAGACCGCCCTAATTTGGGAAGTAAATGTTTGCCTTTCGGAGGACCCAGCTGAGATCAATCATAGCGGAATCAGAGAGTAGCTTTCCAGATTTCTCCTGGATTCTCAAATGCATCCTGAGCTTTCTCCCTTTCTGGCTCTGCTGGTTCTTCCTCTGTCCCAGAAGATGTTTGTGCTCTCCTGGGGGCCAGCATATTTTCAGACAAAGCTTATTTCCAGGGTGTCCATGCTGCCGTGTAACCCAGCGAGCTGGTGGAATCCTCACTTCTCTGGTGCTTCTGCTGCCTATACGAGGGCCACAGCCAGGTCTGACCTATGGAAGCCTCTCTCTTCTATCCAGTTCCTCTATCCTGAAGCCAGTTTTATAGTCATGGATTCCCAAAGCCCCTGCTCCCCTGCCCTAAGTCAGTTGGGATGTTTTGTCTTCAGAACTGAGGGTGTGGGTCACTGGGGTCATTGGATGGTACTAAGGTTCCACATCCGGGCTGTCTGATGCCCTGCCTCACGCCAGTGTGGCCTCGCTCCTCCCTGTGACAGCTCTGCATCTCGGTTTCCCCAAGTCTGTCCTGTGGATGACACTCCTTAGTGGTGGCTTCCTCTGTACAGAGACCATGCTACGGCCTCTGTGCCACGTGACCCACCGCCATCTTGCCTCCAGCCTGGCCCCTCCCCTTTCTCTTCACAGCAGCAGCTCTGTTTTGTGTAGCTTCTCCTGCTGCAGTCCACAGAGTCCAGATGGAGTTCTGCGATTGCTGACCACCACTGGCTGGCAGCGGGGCTCTCTCTGTCATCCAGGAAAACTTGCCAAGGGCTCAGCCACACACCTTGCCGATGCAGATTCTGAGATCTCAACAGTTCTTGGGATTTCCACACCCGGAAGTAGCCTAACTGGCTGACAAAACCCGACAGCTGGTGCCCTTAATCCAGAGACTGTGTCCTATGGCCTTTTAATGAAAAACTAATAGTTGTGTGGATACTTGAGGGATACCTGAAGCAACTCCCCAGAATCTCTGAGAAGGTGTCCCCAGAGAGACTTTCGGGACCTTTTGGATGCATGTGACATCGTCCTGTCTTCCTCTCGTGGGTGCGGGCAAGAGGCTAGGCTGGAAAGCTTTCATCCTCTTTTCTCATGGGCCATAGACCAAGGGTTTGAAAACCTGAGTGTCTGGGGGATGGGCAGAAACACTGAGGTCTCCTCCAGGGTCAGGAAGTCTCCCTGCTGCTGTGTCTGATGCTCTATGCCCCACAGACGTACAAAGGTGCGATCCTGGATGATCCTGGTCTTGGGCATAGGTCCCACTGCTTTGTAATTGATTTCAGAGAATCAAGAAGCTGCAGAGGGATGATACCATGCCTTGAGTTGCAGCCAGAATGGGTGTGACGCTGGCCACCTTGTCCCTGTCTTGTCCATGTCTCTCTTCCATTCTTGCACATACTCCTCGCATATGTGAGGTGCACATATTTCCTTCTCACAAAACTGGGACAGTATCTGTAGCATCCAAATATCCATCCTCCTCCCCTCCTCAGAGCAGCGACAGACACCCTACTCAGTTCTCCTTGGCCCTCCTGGGCACGTGTTCTTATGCCTGAGCAAACAAGTACATACTTGGCAGCAATCACGGGCTTTGCGTATGGGAGCAAGGATGCTGTTTATTGCCCTTTCTTTGGCTCTGCAGTTGGCCAGAACATCTTCACAGCCTCAGAGGACCACAGGCCCCTGGCAACCATGGTCGTGTGTGCTTTCTGCTTGCATTCTCCTGGACCCACACCGTCTCAGGCCACTCCGGGTTGGTCGAGAATGTCACAATGGTTTCCACACCCAGGAATTTAGGCTTCCCTTCTCCTGGGAGCCAGGGATGCTGACTCAGGGGGATAGGGCAGCACTGACTTCAACCACTAAGCCTCTTTCCTCAAGTCCCAGAGTCAATCCTGGTCCCACCTCGACTCCAAGGTGAGATTCATTAACCACACACACAGCACAAGCCGAGAGAAGGATGGAGTCGCCATGGCTCAGCCCGAGGGAGACACCACCTTGGACCGTATTAGAGCTCGCTGAGCTGGTCCAGGATGTTACCCAGCTAAGGACAAAAGGGCACACAGGAGAGCTCACTGTTCACATGACAAGGACTTGTCCAAAGCTGCCTTAAACAGATGCAGCCTTAGTGTTCTGGGGCTGGTCTCCTTTTTCCTGGGACCTGGTCTTTCAGGTACATGCTGACTTGGCAGTTTTCCCAACACCTTCAGATAATTGACTTCTGTACCCAGGGTGAGGCATTCTCGTTGATTTCAGAATACTTAACCCCTGGACAAAAAGTAGCCCCCTGTGCTGGAAATCGGGAAGTCTGTCCTTACTGTGCTGGATGGCCAGCACGTCCATCCTTTTCCTTTACGGGCTAACAGTTAACATTCTCAGGAATGTCTTCTCCAGGCCAAATGCCAAGCATTTTCTCCTCCAGGTGCTGATGGTTTTCCCTTCCATGCTCAGGTTTTAGCTCTGAAGCTGACTGTCAGGCTGCTGTTGACTCAACCGCACATGGTTCCAGGGACAGAGATACTGTCACTCCTGACAAGCTGCAAAGTTCCCTTTGCAAGGTCCTTTGTTTTAATTTAAAAAAAAAGGTTAATTTGCATACAATTCTAGTCTAGTAAAAGCTTTTTGTTTTTCTCCCTGCCTTTTGTGACAGGCGTTTGATAGGGCCCTTGTCACCCTCGCTTGTCTGACTCATTGGAAGGTGTCACTCATCCCAGCCTCTGCTGGTGCTTGTTAAAACAAGCAAGGGGACAAGGGAGGAGCGGTGAAGAGGAGACCAGAGAGAAAGGAAACCTTGGGCCTCTGCAGGCTCCAGGGGAGGGTAGCTCAGACAGCTAGGGTGGCTGCCAGAACAAACCATTTCATTCCTGCTGTAGTACTTGGAATTATAAATCTACTTGTAAGTGGTCTGTCTTGGCCGCTTTTCCATTGCTGTGATAAGTTACCATGACCAAGGCAACTTGTAGAAGGGAGAGCTTATTTATGGTTTACAGTTCTAGAGTGTTGTCACTGTCACAGAGCTGAACACAATGGCAGGCAGGCAGGCAGGCCGGCAGGCATGGTGATGGAGCAGCAGCTGAGACTGCTCATGTCTTGACCCGCTAACAGGAAGCCAAGAGCTAAGTCAAAATGGTATGGGTCTTTTGAAACGTCAAAGCTCAACCTTAGTGACATATCTCTTCCAGCGAGGCCACACCTCCAAATCCTTCCCAAATAGTTCTACCAACTGGAGGCCTAAGTATTAACATATCAGCCCATGGGGGCATTCTCCCTCAAACCATCACATGACCACAGGACATAAATGTGGTGGACTCTATGGGGTAGGGTCATCTGCATCCTGAAGGGTCACTTGTATTTCTTCCATTTTGCTGGCCCCTCCCCATAATGCCCACATCACAGGGCCTTAGAGACCCTTGCCTTCCAGGGAGGGAGGCTAGGCTTGGGGCTCATCTCTAACCTGAATGGGACCAGATCAGAGTAGTTATCTCCCTACTTCATTTAAATCCCCAGTTGCCACCCCAAATCAGCAGCTTTTTGGTGTCTGAATATTTATAAGAGCAGGAGGAAAAAGATGAAACTTACGATAGGCTGGGATGCCTATCTGAGTAGGAGGACATGGTGGGTGGGATGCCACTTGTACTGGCTGGTTTTGTGTGTTAACTTGACACAAGCTGAAGTTATCACAGAGAAAAGAGCCTCCCTTGAGGAAAGGCCTCCATGAGACCCAGCTGTAAGGCATTTTCTCAATTATTGATTGGGGGGGAGGGCCCAGCCCATCGTGGGTGGTACCATTGCTGGGCTGGTAATCTTAGGTTCTATAAGAGAGCAAGCTGAGCAAACCAGTGGAAGCAAGACAGTAAGTAACATCCCTCCATGGCCTCTGCATCAGCTTCTGCTTCCTGACCTGTGTGAGTTCCTGTCCTGACTTCCTTTGGTGATGAGTAGCAATGTGGAAGTGTAAGCTGAATAAACCCTTTCCTCCCCAACTTGCTTCTTGGTCATGATGTTTGTGCAGGAAGAGAAACCCCGACTAAGACAGCAGCAGGTTTGTTTCAGCTCACAGTCTTCAAGGTTTTAGCCTGTTGCTTTTTAGGAACGAAAGCTGGCGGTGGCAGAGAGGATAAACCCAGTTATGTCACTCGTCGGGACACATGGTGCTGGGGGCCATCAAACTGGGAAAGCATGGGAGGTCTCTGTCCATGCTGGCAGAGTGGGAAGCAGCAGCATGGACCCAATGGTAGAGAACTAGGTACGAATGGTGGCAGGTATAGCCTTCGAAGACTTGCCTTGTTAGCCAGACCTTACCTACAAAAGAACGCACCACCTCGAATACTGGGAGACCACTAACTAGGGACAAGGATTCAAAATATGAACCTGTGGGAGACACTCATATTCAAACTGTGACATTTCACCCTAACCCCCGAAGTCATTTATAGGGGTATCTTACAATACAAAACACATCCGACTCAACTTCAAAAGTCCCCATAGTCTTACTAGGTCTAACGGTGTTCAAAAATCTCACCCCAGACTCAAGAAAATCTCTTACCTGTGAGACCACGTGAAAGGGACTTAGGATCTTCCATCATAAAGCCATTATGCTCTCAATGTCTGCGATCTGTGTGGTCTGATTTTGTTCGTGTGGGGATTTCAGTTAAGAGATTGCATGAATCTCAGAAGGGACTTTGGACTTTTAGACCTTTAAACATTGCTGCGACTGTGATATACTCCAGGAACTTTTGAAGTTGGACTCTGAGGCAGGAATACAGCACAGAGAAGTTGGACAGAAGCGGGACCAAATGCCGGAAGAACAGACACCGTGTCCTGTAGCTCGACACCCTGCACCCTGGCTGTGTGGCATCATTATCTGAGTTCTATCAGACCTGGGCATCTCTTCCGGTTTTATTCTGTTGCTGAGACAGATACCAAGACCAGGAGCAATGTAGGGGAGGAAAGGGTTTATTTCATCTTACAGGTTACATATGGTCAAACACCGAGATAAGTCAGGGCAGGAACTCAACGCAGAGCCTGCAGGAAAACTCTTCCTCGTCCACGAGGCATTACTTCTCGCCAGGGAACTAACTCGCAGGCAAGGAAGTATGGTGGGAATGGTGGGGAACACTCTTTAAGGGCCTCAGGTGAGCTTATATGCAGCTAGCGTTTCTACATATCCCAGAACCTCCTTCCCAGGGAATGGTGCTGCCCATAGTGGATTTAGTCCTCCTAAATCACTTAGCATTCAGAAGAATTCCCCACAGACGTGTGCATGGGCCAATCTGATCTGGGCAACCCCTTAATTTAGATTCTTTTCTCAAATGACTCTGGGCTTCATCAACTTCAGTTAGAGCTAACGGGGGCAGCATTCCGTAATCCTACAGACTCGGTGTCTGCAAAACAGATGGCCTCTCTTATGCCAGTTTCCTTGGTGAATCCCACGTTCACGAAATCTCCAACATCTTGACGTCTCTGATGTCGATTAGCAATTACAGTTCCACACACTACCCAGTCAGGGGACCCCTGCAGCAAATCCTATCCAGCTATACACTGCCTACCCAACCAGACTTTTCTCAAAACTCTGGTCACATGCATCCATGAATCTTCAGCTCTTGAAGTCAGGCAGGCCACCCCCAGAAGCTTTCCCATATTAAAGGAAGTATTTCAAACAGATTTGCAGTCTCATACCCCAGAGCAGAACATGGGTGGGATGTCACCCTCAAGGTGCCTTTCCTATTGTCAGCGTGCAAACTGCTTCCGTGGCTTCTCTCGAATGGTGCCAATATCTTTAGAAATGATAGCTGTTCCCTTTACACTTGCCCCTCTGACACTTTAACTATGTCCACGTTCCTTTACTGGCTAAATGTAATGATCTCCACACATTTATTTTACTGCATGTTCTCACCTTAAGCCTCCCTAAAAGTAGTCAGCAATAACCGTGGCACAAAAGAATTCATTGCTTTTGAATTCTCTCTCTCTCTCTCTCTCTCTCTCTCTCTCTCTCTCTCTCTCTCTCTCTCTCTCTCCCACACACACACACACACACACTCACACACTCATACACAAACACACTCACACACATACTCACAGACACACACTCACACACATACTCACAGACACACACATACACACACTCATACACTCATACACATATACACACACACACTCTCACACACTCATACACTCATATACAAACACACCCATACACACACATACACACACGACACACACACTCATACACCCATGCACATACTCCACACTCCATACACAAACACACATACTCACAGACACACACACACACACACACCCATACACACACTCCTTTTACACACACACACACACACACACACACACACACACACACACACACACACAGAACATAGATAAAGCCTGGTCATATTCTTTATTAGAGTAGTAAGAAGGCAGGCCTGCTGCCATCTGGTGCCTCTCCACAGTGTTTACCGTCCATAATTCCATGTGTTTCTCTCTTCTGAGCTCTCTTCAGAATCACTGGCCAAGCACTAGTCCTAGATTCTAAGGTTTCTCTAGCCTGACCTCTAAACGGTCCCACATCCCTCCTGTAGATGTGGCCAGGTTTGTCACAGCCACAGAACCACACTCCCAGGTACCAAAAGTTACTTGTCTATTGCTGTGACCGATAAGTGACAGATACAAGTTACGCGGCTGTGTTCTGGCTCCTGCTTTCTATTTCAGCCAGTCCAACAGTCCCTTCCTCAGAGGCAGGAGCAGAAGTTCCTCTCAACACAGTGAACCTGGAAACAGAGAGCAGCTAGACCCAGAGGCTGGGCTGTCACCTTCAAAGGCCCTTGTCACCTATTTTTGCTGGCCAGCTATCAGCCCGTATTCTGGCCTCATAGAATATCTCCTTTGGAAGAGGGGCAAGCGTTCAAAACACAGTTCTGTGGGGGACACAACACCAAAGTCACCCAGGTTCGCATACAGCCAGAGTAGGCAGAGAAAGGCAGATACAAGTTTTCCTTGAGAGGCTCAGGAGGCTCTGACTTGCCCAAGACTGAGACAAAGGGGGACACATTTCTGTCATGGGAAGCCACCATTTATGGCCTTTTGTCCCAGCAGCCTTCAGATATATTTCTTCTTTTATTGGCCCTTGCCATACCTATGAACTCTTGTAAGAGGCTCAGAGCAGGCTTCAGGGGTCCAAATACCCCTAGAGCTGTGGTTTTCAACTTTCCTAATGCTGCAGCCCTGTAATCCAGTTCCTTAAGTAGTGACCCCCAACCATAAGATTATCTTTGTTGCTACTTTATAGTTGTAATTTTGCTACTGTTACACTGTTTTGTTGAATCCTATGCAAATATCTGATTTGCAGGCTATCTGATATGCGATCTCTGCAAACAGGTTCTTTGAGCCCTCAGAGGGGTCTTGACCCACAGGTTGAGAACCACTGCCCTAGAATCACCTGGGGAGTCTGGATCAGAGGTTTTTTGGCAACATTAGGACTCCCCTCACTGGTGCAAAGAAACCTGAGGTAAGATGCTCAACCTTTAGCTTAGAACGTGAACCTGTGTTTGCTGCCCTGCACAGCCAACTTCCAACAGGGGAGATTCCCTGATCTCCAGAAGGATCCTCTGAATGAGTCAGCCTCAAAGCTCTAGAAGCAGGGACAGTAAAGAAGGTTTCAAGGTACGGGTTTCCAGGCTCCTGAGCAGGGAAGGGCCAGGCTATATAGAGAAGAGTGCTGGGGTCTGAGGACCGCACACCATCCTGAGATTCCGGGAACATTAGACTAACTGGGCTCCATGAAACAGTATCAGCCCGACAGCAGACCACTGTACACCTCCCCCTTCAGTAAAATTTGAGATGGAATCCGTCTGTACGGCTGTTCCTGGGTGGAGGATTTTGTTTGTCTGTGTACATTTTCTGTGTTTGCTAAGATTCCAATAGTGGTGATGTATTTCTTCCAGAGTGGAAAATCGTTTCTTTTAAAGGGTCTTGATTAATAGGCTTGAAGCCTGCAGGCCACAGGCGTCCATCGCTGAAGGCTGAGACTGTGACTTGGCTCTGGGCCGACATGGGTGACTTCCTGGCAATTGCCAGATAGGACGGAGCAGCCTGCGGGCGAGACACAATTATCTGCTGGCTTCCAACCAGTGATTCATGGTTTTAGATCAGCAGTTCTCAGCTGATCTCCAGGTCACTGCCAGGCCCCGGCTTGTGTCGGGGTGGGAGCTGTCGGAGCTACTGCGCCCGAGGTTAGAGGACAGAAAAATGTTAATTACGTTTTGCTAATTCATTAAAGAGTACACATGGAGAGATCCGTGTCTCCAGCAGTTTATGTAGCAGAGGATGGCATCAATGGGAGGGGAGGCCCTTGGTCCTGTGGAGGCTTGATGCCCTAGCGTAGTGGGATGCTAGGGCGGTGAGGAAGGAGGGGGTGGGTGGGTGGGGGATGGGGGAGCACCCTCATAGAGGCAGGGGCATGGGGGATGAGATAGGGGGTGTGCAGAAGGGAAACTGGGAAGAGGGACAACATTTGAAATGTAAATAAATAAAATAACCAATAAAACAAACAAACAACCAAAAAAAACCCAAACAAACAAACAAGCAAACAAAAGTTAACCAGGACAAACTCATTACACGTCAACGCAGATAGTATATTCTGAGGAGGAATATAAATATTTTCCAAACGTAAAGAGTGGAGTGGCACGATTTAAAGGGTTATTTATTATTTTGTGTGGGTGCGAGGGTGAGCATTTGTATCCACACCGCAACACATGGGTAAAGGTCAGAAAACAACTGGCTGGAGCTGGTTTTCTCTCTCTACTGTGTGGGTCCCAGTTGTCTTGGCTGCAGGTGCCTGTACCCGCTGAGCCATCTCGCTGTTCCTAACTTTTCCCCCCTAAAACCAGTTTTCAGATCTGTCCAGTGCTGGGCTTGCTGGAAGCCAGCATGATTTTTCCAGCTGCGGCTGCATCCCACCCGTGGTTAGAACGTGTCCTCTACAAACTGAGGCTTCACACGGGCTGTAGCAGGCAGGAGGAGAGATCAGTAGAATATGTCAATAATTGGGGATTCTTTGAAATTGACTAAAACCTGACACATTAGGGTCTTCATTAGTTTAAAGGAGATTATGAAGGCACATTAAAGACCAAACGTTTCCTTGTTTGTTACATAACAATCCAGAATTCTGCCTGGACCCCCAATGGATTTTTGAGAGTGAGTTTTGTACAGTTGCCCTTTGGACATTTGGGAAACACTAGCTTGCCACCTTGTGGGTCTCCTTTCCTTCTGTGGCCTCCTCAGGGCTGAGGCGTCTTATCACACCAACACACCAGCCCATAGGAAGGCCTCATGTGCACAGTGTGGGATTTTCACAATGCTAATTTTTGATTGTGAGTTTGGCTGTTATCATTAGCATAGTTCTATCTGCTACTTTCTTTGAAGTCAAAGTTTCATCTTATCCATCCTAGAAAAAAGAAGTTCTGCTAAATACCAAGCCTTATCAAATACAGTCTGATCTCTGCTACATCCTGCATTGTTTCGTGAACAGACATGACTGGGGCAGTGAGGGAATGAAGACGTTCCAGACAGACACACAGACTCAAAGAAAAGCTGGCTTCAGGTTCACCGGAGTCTCTGATGGAGAAACCACAGAACCTCAGAAGTCCAGTATGTTTATTACATAGGGTTGAAGAGAGATGAAGGATTGCATTCAGCGGAACAGGGGGGTGAGGTAATTACATACAGATAAACAAGGAGGCAGGGTTTATGCGATACAGCTGGTTCAAGCAGGCAGACTCAGCTCTGCCTCAAAGTGAGGGAAGAGAGGACTCTGTAGTTAGCCCTGGGCAATGGAACTGGTCCATGGGATGCTGAGCTGTGCTGGTACAAGGCCATGGAACTGGTCCATGGGATGCTGATCTGTGCTGGTCTATGGCAATGGAACTGGTCCATGGGATGCTGATCTGTGCTGGTCTATGGCAATGGAACTGGTCCATGGGATGCTGATCTATGCTGGTCTATGGCAATGGTACTGGTCCATGGGATGCTGATCTATGCTGGTCTATGGCAATGGTACTGGTCCATGGGATGCTGAGCTGTGCTGGTCTATGGCAATGGAACTGGTCCATGGGATGCTGATCTATGCTGGTCTATGGCAATGGTACTGGTCCATGGGATGCTGATCTGTGCTGGTACAAGGCCATGGAACTGGTCCATGGGATGCTGATCTGTGCTGGTCTATGGCAATGGTACTGGTCCATGGGATGCTGATCTGTGCTGGTCTATGGCAATGGTACTGGTCCATGGAATGCTGATCTATGCTGGTCTATGGCCATGGAACTGGTCCACTGAGTGCTGCCCTCTAACGGAGCAAGGACTATGGAACGCATCCAAGGACAATGGAAGGCCCAGATCATTCCCACGAGCATCGGACTGTGTGTGCACTTGAATACAGGATGAGGCAGAAGAGGACAGCTAAGGGACGTAGACACACTGAACTCTAGACCTGGTTTCAGCAAGATGTGCAAGGCTGTTTTAATGCTTAGATGGTGGATTCCAGGAGGGATTTATTTCCTCCCGGTCCTAGCTTCATGACTGCCCACTATTCTTCATGGCCATGACCTGCCTTCCCAGGCAGAGGGAAGCATACGGACTTCCCTGAAGCTTTTCGTCCATTGAAATTCTGTGCATGGCAGGCCCTTGACCTCTAGTCTCTCTGGTCAGCAGCCTTTACTCTTCCTGTAGGAACCTGACACACTTGTGTTCAGGGCTCTCAGATGGCGGATCCCTGGGGAGCAACGTGTATGTTTGGTGCATCTGTCATGCCAGGCACTAAGGGTGCTGAACGAAGACACCAGATTACATCAGAAGAAGGTTGATGAGAAGGGTGGACTTTTGTCTTAGACTGGACAACTCGCTTGTCCCATTGGTCGCTGTTGGTAAATGTCTGAAAATTAAAATAAAAAACCCTACAGTTCCAGTGCTTGACAATGCTTGTGGTGTGAACATCCGCCCATGGTTGACACTGCTGGCACTATTGGTTCTCAAAAGCTGGGACCATGGTCTCTTTCCCTACAGGTCAGGGCACAGGCCTGGAGCTGCTGCCCTGGTCCCTCTGAGTGAAGCAGGTGGAGCTCCAGGTTCAAGCTCCCGCCATGTTAATCCACAAGGTGACCGAGACCAGAGCAGGGAGTGTTGAGTCTCTTTCACACAAGCTCCCAGGTTCTGGAGATGTGACGAAGGAGAGGACAGGTTGAGGCCACAGAGCAGGGGTTTCCATCTTCGTTTCTCAAGTCCTAGTGCTAGCCTCTAGCTGGCCAGTTTCCCTCTGTACTTGGGATGCGTGCCCTACGCTGAGCAGCCAGTCCCCTGTCTGAACTGAGAGGCAGCAGATTCTCTGACAGTCCTGGGTGCCGCACATTCTCTCCTGCTGAAGGCCCAGACTCATTCCTGACCCAGCTCATCAGCAAACCTTATTTGCTCAATTTGGCAGAACTGGGGTGCAGGGGCGTTGGGGCAAGGGGAAGGGTTACTTCTGCTTCTTGCTCACCTCTAGGCTTCCTCCACAGTCTCCTCTAACGTGAAGCTGCACCCCCATTTCCTTGTCGGGGTTGCCAGCGCTACCATAATATCCTGCCTTGGACTTGAGACATTTCAGTTAGGCCATGGGTCTCAGTGGGACAGGGTTTAGGAAAAGTGGCTCCCCAGTCTCCGGCCAGCCAATGAGGGGGACACTGTGGCTCAGTTGCTTAATAGGCTCCCTGCTGCTTGATACGCAGACTTAACAACATGTTCTTCCACAAGGCTCATCCTGAGGGCCCCTGAAGCCTTGTCACACCACTGTGGCAGTGAAGCAAAGGCTAGGCAGATGTTTGAGGTCTTCATAGGAAATCTGGAGCAAGCAGATGGGTTGGAGTTCATCATGGAGAGGCAGTAGCACTTGATTTTTCTTTGACACCTTGCCCTGCTGCTTCTAACACATGTGGTCATTTTAGCACTTCTCCTTTGAATGTTGCTAGAGACACAGAGTCCTTAGTTCATAAATAAATAAATAAATAAATAAATAAATAAATAAATAAATAAATAAATTGTGAACTGGAGAAGAGCTACAGTTTCCCATGGCTGCAGTGTCATGGAGACTGGCTAGGGTCACTCTGAGGCAGGCTCAACTACAGGTCTACCTGGCCAGGTCTCAGGTCTTTCTACCTGCGCTATACAGCTGCCAGGGACCTTGTTGCCTTGGTGACATTGTTAATCTTGGGCTCAACTTGCATGACACAGTGTTGACTGAATGTTTCCTATATGCCTGACTTAGGCCATGGTGTGTGTGTGTGTGTGTGTGTGTGTGTGTGTGTGTGTGTGTGTGTGTGTGTGTGTGTGTGTATTTCAGAGCTCAGAGTCCACTTTGGACCAGGGGAGAACCAGATACATAGCCTTATGAATCTGGGCTCATCAATGACAGGGATGGTCTCTGGGACTGTGGATCAGTGCTCACTGTCCTTCGAAGAGAATGAGGTGCCTCCTGCTGATGATTTGGAGAGAAGGTTGTAGAGTGGACGGGGGTTTGCCTCTGGCTGGGTCATCTGAAACAAGCCAGAAACAAGGAGGGAGCTGCTCAGACAAGTCCAGAAGGTGAATCTGGGCCCTTGGGAGGTGAGGCGGCATCTGCAATTCCTTTCTGACAACTCTTCACCCTGACAAGTGTCCTATCACCCACCAGAAAGGCGTGGGGAAAGATGATAGGTAGAAGTGTATGGCCTGGCAGTAACTGGGAGCTTTCATAGCGGCAGGACACTGTGACACCGAGTTGGGAGTTTCAGAAGGGGCCAGGACAGACCCTCTTCTCAAGTCTTTTCTTGCTTTGCTGTGGAGCCCAACACAGGGTTCTAGCAGCTTCTTAAGGGAGTTCATCTGAGGCTTCCCAGGAGCCATAGCTACCCCCCATCCCTCCAGTTAGTTTAGGTTCTGTTTAATGAAGCTACTGGCATGTCTGGCAAAATGTCAAAAAGAAAGGAGAGGAGGGGACAGAAGAGAAGGGGTGAGGGGCAAAGAGAAAGAGAGGAGGAGAGAAGGAGAGGGGAAGGGAAAGGAAGGAGGGGATGGGGGAAGGAAGGACGAGGGAGGGGAGGGAAGGAAGGGAGGGTAGAAGGAAAGATAAAAGGGAGAGGAAAGGAAAAGTGGAGAGAAGTAGAAAAAGGTTGGAGAAAAAGAAGGGAGAGGAAGGAGGAAGAGGGAAAAGAGAGGGAGAGAAAGAAGGGGAGAGAGAAAGACAGATATAAGAAGCCCCTAGGAACCCATGTTCTCCCAGCCCCCAGGCTGTCAGTCAATTCCTCTGCAGCCTTCAGAACATCATGAAACTCTTCACACTGATGCTTCTGTTACAGTGAGAGCGTTCTGTTGAGCTCGGTCTCTAGGGATCTACTCCACTTTCTCAGACTGGTCCCAAAGTTGGCACCATCTACCCTTTAGTGAGCAGCTCCCTGGCTCCATGGCCCCGTGACTGTTGCCCACAGTTGGGCTTCCAGGTTGGAGGACAGAGGCTGCACATGACCCACATCGTCAAATTGTACCTTTGCCTGGAAGACTTGGTACTCAGTCACTCTGACTTGAGTTGTTCCAGTCTGAGGAAAGCTGTGCTGACCCTCAAAAGGCCTCCTGTGGGAGCAAGATGGTGTGATTAGGTTTATTAGAGTGTTCCAAGGACACAACTTTCTGAGGTGAAGGGCTAAGGGGTGGACTTGGTAGGAATCTGGACCTAGCTGGTGGGCAATCAGTTTACTTGGAAGGAACATCTTTGGAGTCATGAGTTGGACATGTGGACCTTCTGCCTTTTCTTTTCTCTGGGGCCCACTGAACCTCCAGTCACCTTGGGAGTCACATCTGCGGGCTGCCACTATGGAACCTTCTCGATTGACAGCAGCTACATTTTCCTATGCCACACTTCCCCAAAATGGTGACCTAGGTTATTCACTAGGACCAATTGTGTGAACAGCTTGGCCCCCACCCGTCCCACCATCAGGCTAGATGGCCAAGGCACCTGCTGCCTTCAACAGAGTGGACATGACCTGGTGGAACATTGTCCTGATGTCACTAGGGACCTTTGTGTGTCCTTCCTGGGGGAAGGATGCAGGGTCACCAGGTTCTCCTGTTCTCCGTGGTCTCTGCGATAGCCAATTGACTCACTCCCTGGTGATAATCACCACCCTTGCTAGCTGGGCCATCCTGGCTATCTCTCCTATCCCTGGAGAAGGATGGCTTTTCTTTCTTCACAGTACAACCAATTCCGCTCATGAGTGTTGTAGACCACCTTGGACTGGGGACATTCAGATCCCAGGAGACACATCTTAGCTCTATAGCAGCCTGAAGCTATGTGAATTGTGGGAGTTAGGGAGTTTGTAACTCGACTGAGTCTTTCTCTGCTTCTGCCACTCCTGTGTATCCCACCTTGCCTGGTCTACGTTCCTCGGAGCTGCCTCAGACCTGCATCTGCTGGACTCCATGGTCTTCCCCCCATTGCCTTGTTCTTCCATGAAGCCCCACTCTGAACTGTCTATGACTCTGTCCCTCGAAGTCTTCCACGAAGAATGTGAGCTCTGTGTGGAAACGGCTGCTGATCTCCCTACAGCGGTGGGAACACCTGATACTTAAGAGGCTCCATTAATGGAATTTGCTGAACCACTGAGTCTGCAGAAGCAGCATGTGTGTGCTGAAGTCAAGGCGCCAGGGCTCCCCCAGCAGAACATAGCTCCCCTTGAACCTGATAGTACAGTGCTTATCCCATGGAGGAGTGAACAGAAGCAAGGAGAGACAGATCCAGTGGGCTACAAACAGGGCTTCTTACTGGAACCCCACCTGGGTCTGACAGGCTCAGAAATGGTGCCCACTGGCTGGACCAGATGAGGCTGAAAGAGCTGAGAGGAAAGTCCTGTCTATCCCAAAGCATCCACAATGAAAGGTCAGACCAGCGTGGGGGTAGCGGTGGAGTTGGGGTGGACGTCCCTTTCAAGACGAGACTCTACCCTTTGGAAGAGTACTTCCCAACACTACTACTATCTTGGGAAGAGTCACCAGAAATGACGCCTGCAAACTGGTCCGCAGATATGGGACAGGAAACCCAGAGCAATGCAGCCTTCTTGAACCATTTGTACTAGATTGCTGGAAACAGATCTGCAAGGCAGAGGATGCTCTGCGCTGGCCTGGGGAGGGAGTGGTCACCAAGAACCCACCCAGGCCCTCTAACCTCCCACTGGGCCAGCAGAAACCAGCTCTTCCTGAGCTAAGGAGGGAGAGAGGACCTTGCAAGGGGCTGGCAGCACAGCCTTCCATGAATATGCATGAGGGAGGTGCCCCTCTGGGGGCCATTCCCACCCGCCAAGGCACTTATCTTTGGTGGTGAATAGGGTGCTATTGTGGGCAGGGCTTCAGAATTTTAATGACTTGCAAAATATAGTTAATTATGTAAAAAGACATCTTCTGCACTTTTTCATGTAAATGAGAGAAATTAATTGGCACTCAGTAGTTTTGAGAGCCGGCCTGGCCTCAGAGGGGGGAGGGGGAGAGCCCTTGATGGTTCTGAAGTAGGTGCTCGCTGAAAGCAAGGTGAAAAGCAGACACAGAGAAGGGCGGTTTCTGATCCATTTAATTAATCCCATCACTAAACCCGCTTAGGGTTTGTAACTCAAACCGTGAGAAAGCGAGGCCCGCGTGTTCTCGCGCCACTGGCAGTCAATGGGTATAGCCCAGAAACCCTGAGGCCTGCAGGGAAAGGCTGGGGGGTAGGGCGCTGGGGCAACCAGCTCCCCCAGGCCCTGGTCCTTAGCCAAGTTCCCAACAGTGGCTCTGAAGATGGCACTGGGGGAATGGGGGGCAGTGTCCACATTGTCTTCGGGTGAGACAGAACATTTGAGGGGCGAAATCTGCCACGTCCAAGGTCTCTAGAGGACAGTTCTCTAGAGAGGTACAAGTGGCCTGGGCACAGGGAGAGGTGGGACACCACTGTTAGCCACTGAGAAAAACAGTGAGTTCAACCACGGCAAGATGTCACCCTCCTACCCGCCACAGTGGCTATAACCAAAATCATAGAACGCACGTGTCCGAGAGGATTGGGGGAAGTTGGATTCTCAGCGTGTTGCTGTTGGGGATGTGAAGTCACTGAGTTCACTCAAGGGAAGGTTAGACTAGAGCCGCCACAAGCCCTGGTGACTCCCTTTCGGCATGTACACCCGAGAGAACTGAAAGCAGGAGCTCAGAGCACAGCTCTTAATCAACATGGTCCTCGAGAGGCAAACAGCCCACGCGTCTGTCAGAGGACTGGCAGATGAGCGTGGGGTCCATTCACACAACAGAATATTATCCGGTTATGCAAAAAAGAAGAAAATTCTGTCACAGAAGTGTCTCGGGGACACAGTACAAAAGAGAGTTGCAGACAGACTTCTCCAAGATCCCCTGGAGAGTCAGAAAGTGGAAGGGCGGCTGTTGGGAAACATAGAAGTTTGGCTGTAGATCGATGTATTTGGTGTTACTATATTGTCCAGTAGCCTAGACTTGTGCCTGGCTATACAGAGACCTGTCAGCCTCCTTGTCCTGTCTGGAGGGTAGCTGGACTCAGGCAGAGCAGCCAAAAGCACCAAGGGGACACAGCAACACCCTGGGCCCTCCCACCCCTCCTGCTCTGGCAGCAGCAGCCACCAAAGGGTCACTTTACACATTCCCAGATCCTAATCACATCGCACCTGCCCCACTTGGCTCATCTTTCTGAAGCCCCTTGGCCAAACCAGCCTGACTGAGGAGCCAGCCTGGAGGCCTCTGCTCTGCATGGGAAACACCACGGGAGAGCTGGTAACAATGAGCTTCTATCTCAGGAGAAACCCGAGCCAGTGTTCTCATGGCCAGACTGCCCAGCCTGGAGTGGAACCTGACCCCCGCGTGCTGCTGTCGTCTTAGTGGCTTTGAAAATTCAAGAATGGAGGCAGGGCTCTTGGGGTAGGCAGCAGGTAATGCTGGGGATGTACCCTTGGGTGTGGGCATTCTGATTTCTCCCGGGTCACACCGCCCTGCCACCCTGAGGTTCCAGTCAGAGCCTTACAGACAGCATATGCCCAGGAGCAGCAGGAAGCCTTGTTGTCACCCAGAGGTGCTGCCAGAGCCCTGGAGCCACAGCTGCCTCATCCAAGCTGGAGGCTTGCACAATGGATTTAACTTTCTAATTTCTACCATGGGTACCTGCCTAAATGGGGCTCTACTCAGCCTCACTGGCTGTCTGGGGAATGGCTAGGGCCTAAATCGTCCAGCTAAGCCTATGATTGCCTCCTAAGGACATCCGGGCTAGCCAAACTGAGCATGGCCCCAGGGTGTCAGGTGCACACTTCAAGCTGCCAGAGCACAGCTGGCTGGGACTTCTATGGGCCTAGTGGAAGCTAAGGCTGTCAGGACTCTGCCTGGGCCATCCTCTCTCTGTGGCCAGAGCAGAGCCAAGAAAGGGCTCCTCCGGGCCAGCCACGGCAGCACTCATGCTTCTTCTTTCTCTATAGTTAAGAGTCCTTGCCTGGGAGTTGTGGTGCATGCTTTAATCCCAGCACTCTGGAAGTAGAGGCAGGCAGATATCCGAGTTGGAGGTCAGTCTGGTCTATAGGGGAGTTCCAGGACAGCCAGGATTACCCAGAGAAACCCTGTTTTGAAAAACTAGGATTAACAAAGGATCTTCGTGTCCCTTGGTGCTGGCTCTATAAGCCAAAGAACAGAGCATCCTGGCCAGGAGTCGTCCTCCTGCACCACAGGGTCACTAGCACCACAGCTCCATGGCTGGGGAGAGGCTGCTTGGTGAAGACTGGGCCTGACAGGCTAAATGGCCACTGGTTGTCATTGCCCCAGTTACCTTCTTCCTGTCATCTCTGCTTCTAGAGGTGAAGTCACCAGATCTGGGTGGGAACAGCACTGACACATGTGGAAGGTTCTAGAAGAAAAGACAACTTTAGGAGCCTACTGAGTCCACAAGAACTACCTGCAGTGGCTGGTTCCGCCTGAGGCGCCCTCAGGCCTCATGCCAGTCTCTTCAGATGAGAGCTGGGAATCTAACAGGACTAAACACCAGCCACTATCACATACAGTCTCTACCAGAACCAGTGACCTTCCTCCATGTTGGTCAATGACAGCCTACAGCAGTGGGGTTAAAGGCCAAGAACAGCAAAAGCAGTACTGGCTGGTCCTGGAGCCTTCTTCTAAGCCTGGTACCACTGATGCCTGCTGCCCCACCCCCTACCTAGGGGATCTGTTGGTCCTCTGTGCAATCCCTTGTCCTGAAGACTGTCGTAAAAAACACTCCCTCTCCAGTCTAACTTCCTGACTGGGGGGTGAGGTCCCAGCACCAACCTGGGACCCTCAGAAGACTGGGCCTGTTTGTCTTAGTGCCCTTAGGGTGTGGTCAGGGTTCAGCCCATGGGGGACACCCAGAAAATGAGAAAGGGAAGGGAAGGAGAGAGAGAAAGAGAGAAGGAGGAAGAGGAGGAGGAGGAGGAGGAGGAGGAGTAAAAAGGAAGAGAAAAGAGGATGCTGGGTACGAGAACAAAAATGGGTAGGGTCAGTGGTCCAGGCCGCACACTGCTGAGGACTCAGAAAACATGAATATATGTGACAGGACTACAGAGTCATTCCGTCCTTCCAGGCACCATTAACAATGAAGAGGTGTTTGGGAACGTGTATGTTTATGCATGTATGCACATAAAACCAACCTCTAGCAAGGTGCTGACCCTCTACGGAATGATGTTTGGAGTCCTACATATGTCAGCATAGATCTAATTCATCCACTCCCCCCATCCCCCCACCCCAGTGTCGGTGGCGTGATAGATGGATTGCAGCGTGTCTCTGCGTGTACTGACACAACTGACTATCACGGATCTATTTGTTTTGAGCAGGCACTTTTCACTGTCAACTCTGGGTTAGGCTTTTATGACCCGCTGTGTCTGTACCAAGCATCACACACGGGATAAACGCAGGGCCAATACATGCCCAACTTGGATGGAAATCGTCCAGCTGTCTCTGACCTGGTCGGCGTGGGCTTCTGTGAGTGCCTACCCACTCTTTCTGACCCTGTCCTCTCTCACATAAAGAACGCTAGCTGCCAGTGATCTCGTTAGTGTTTTGCTGGTCCCTAGGAAGCTGATGCCTTTCTGGATCTGGTCCTCCCTCATTCTCAGTGTGGTAAGGTGAGTGACATAAACAGTACAGGCGGGAGCCTGGCCATGTGCAGTGGTGGCTCTGTGGTGTCAGCAGAGGATGAAAAGCAGGGACATGGGATATGGAGCCATCGGCATGCTCTTGATCACAGGGGAAAGGGCTGGGAAGGAGGAGAGCCTCCCGAATGGTTAGAGATGGCCAAGCTGCCCCCGAGCCCAGAACCTTCCACAGCACGGGACTCTAGGAGCACCATGCACGACACTAGCTGCTGCTCCTGTCCTTTGCCTCCTCCCATGCTGTTACTGTCTTCTCTCAGCGGTGACAGGAAGGAGGCAATGCATTCTGGGTGCAGCTGATCTTTTGTGTTTAATCTGTCATGAATGTCTCCTCGCCCACTGGCACTTGTCCCTTTCACTTGAAATACTCACTGAAGATATTTTTCAGCCCCCGAATGTCATTAATATTCATGAGCAATAAATGTCTGTCAATATTTCCCTTAGAACGTCTGGGCTTAGGGCCCGAAGCTGCAGGACATCTTTCCAAGGTTACAGAATGTCCCGCACAGAAGTCACCACGCTCCGCCCGAGAGCCTCATTCTCATGGAAGGATCTGGGCTCAGTGCTGTCTTGGCAAAGTCTGGTCAACCAGGGAGCTCTCAGTCCTTCTGCCTTCCCCTTGTTTCCCTCTGCATTTCTTTGCAGTCAGGAGGGCATCAGTTTCTCTGTGTCCCTTGGTGCTGCATCAGCTCTACACAAAGACAAGGCTGGCTTCCTTTCATTCATCCTGTGCCCCTGGGTCATATCAGCACCCAGCTCTAAGGGGTCACGCAGCACTTAGCCCTATCCTTGACGGTGGTGTTTAGGTCACTTTGGCGCAGGAAGGCCACTGCTGGTGTAAGCCAGGCTCTAAGCCTAAGGATAGGAGAAATTGGGCAGATACAGATGTCTTTGGGACTCCGGGGCCAGTTTGAAGCTGCAGAAGCAGAGGATGTGATGTTGCGGCTGCATGGAAGAGCCTAGGAAGTATCTTTCTTTCTAGTTCTGGATGGGGCCTGCTCTTCCTCTCTCTGGGCTCTTGGTAAAAACGACAGCTTAGCCCAGGCTGGCCCCACAGCGGCAGAAGCTCCACGGGAGAGGGTAATGATCCTCCTGCACTGTCAACGGCAGCAGTCCACAGAGCTCACAGAACCTAGGATGTCAG
Organism: Rattus rattus; assembly: GCF_011064425.1. Lineage (NCBI taxonomy): Eukaryota > Metazoa > Chordata > Mammalia > Rodentia > Muridae > Rattus > Rattus rattus. The sequence continues at coordinate 164,697,791 of NC_046157.1, read as the reverse complement.
CTAGGGAATCTTAGTGGGTCTCTCTAGGATGCCAGCTTGTGTTGAGGTAGCCCAGGCCAGACCATTGCTTAAGTCCTCCATCCAGGTTGCAAGGTCCTGGAGGGAGTAGGAATGGGGGGGGGCGGTGGTGAGGGCGCAGAGCTGGAGTGCAAGGCCCACCTTAAACCGTGGTCTTCCAGTGTGAGTCCCAGCTATTCTGGGCCACAACTCTTAGTGTTTCGGGGTCTGCAAGAGCTGTTGTAGTGGTCTAAATGGTCAGGGCTGTAGGCAGCAGACACCAGTGATAAACTTCAGACTAAGGCGTGACCACTGTAGTCATCAACCTCAGGTGTCAGCCTCCTCTCCACGTCCTGGGAAAAGCTCCTCATCAGCTCAGGGAGTAATGCCCTCTAAATCATGGGTCCCTCTGTGTTCTCCATGGCCTCTAAATCATGGTTCCCTACAGTCAAGCTAGCCAGGTTCACATCTCTTACACACAGCAGCACACCAACGCTGGCTTGCCTGTGGACCCTCAAGCCTGCTGCTCAGGAAGTCTGCCAAAAAAGCCACTCCCAGAATGGAAAATGAACCCAAATGTTAAGGAAACAGGGCTGGAAGACCATAGCTGAGATGCTGCACCACTTAATTAAGAAGTTAGGTAAATTACACAGGTCTACTCATCTCAGAGATTCCTGGTGTGTGTCTTCATAAGGAAGCTGCAGAGGGGAGGGGCAGACATACTGTCAGATTCTAGGTTTTCCAACACAACGGCTGACCTGCTTTTGCAACTCAGGCTCAATTTAAACGTCTGCTTGGGTAGACAGAAGTGCATGGGATTCTTGGATTCCGTGGCTGGTCGGTTCTTAAAAAGAAAATAAAGTCTGGTCAGCTGGCTCAGGAGCTGCAGGCTGAAGCTTGTATTTTGACTCAAGAGTAGCTCTTTAATGGTTCCTCTGCTTCTGTGGCCCAGAGACCCATCGATCAGTGAGTGTGGGTCCTGAGTCACAGCCTGCTCAGGTAGGTTTGTAGCTTGTCCCTGGCCACCGTTAGGGCAGTCAAGCAGGTTCTGAATACACCAAGGAGCAGAATGTCCCTTGGGAGGTGACACATGCTTGGTGAAGGCAGAGGGAGGTGCTGTGATGGGGCCAGGACTGTCTGGGAGCGCAGGGTTGTTTGAGGTGCTAGAATGTCACATGGGGTGGGGGAGGGTGACTGGCACAGCCTGAGGGCATGTCTTCCCTTTGACTTGGCGTCCCCAAGCAGCAGATGCAGACTGTTCCAAGATTCTGGCTCTTGGCTTGCCTGGAGATGCCAGCTACGCTTGAAACCTAAGCGAGACAAGCCTGGACCATGAAGAGGTAGGTAGTCAGAAAGCTTTTCCTCAGCTTCCCAGACGACCCCAGAGTTTCACCAGGGCTGAGTAGCGGTATCACTGTCCTAACCACTGAGCTGTGGGGTGCTCAAGGCCCAGAGTGATAGGCTGGCTGGGGAGCAAGTGGCCCACTGAATGGTCTGGTGGAAGAGAAATGCTATTCCATGCGGTACTCCACTTATGGGCTCTATGCATGCCCGGGTCAATCTTCAAAGGCCTTGACTAGGAAGGCCCATCTGAACTAACGTGTCATGTCACTGTTCCCTGTAGCAGCATGTCCCAGGATACTGGTATTCTGCAGGTAGGTACCGAGTGCCTGTACGAGCCCTGGCTATTCAGAGACACCTTGATGTCTTTGTCTCAGACTTCCTGGACCAGGCTGGTTCACAGGACACAAAAAGGTCTTTCTATCTGTTGTTCCAACCCTCTAGCTTTGAGCATGTCTCAAAGCTCCAGGGGCACGGACCTCCACATCTGTTCAAGGACACCTAGCCAGAATGTTCCCCGTTGTGAACCTAAAGAACTTTTGCTTGGATTAGAACTTCCCTTCCAATGGCATACCACAGCAGGTTTTCCATCACCGTGCTGCAGCCAAGCCCAAATCATATTCCATTGGTTTTCAATAATGGTATTGTCAGCTTGCCAGTACACTCCCGTAATTGGGCCAGCAGGAAGTCTGCAGAGGAGGCTCCGATGCAGTCGCCTGGAGGCACAGGGGATCTGTGAAAGGCAGGGATGTATCCAGGCCTGCTGCAGGTCCCAACCATCTGATAGCACAGGGGGCAGTGACTGGACAAGCTGGGAGCCGCCCACTTCAGCGTAATGGACACGGAGGCCCAGGGTAGGTCTTTACTGCTGCTGTTGCTAGCATTCATTTCTTGTGTTCAGTAGCTTAAGTCAAGCTATTTCCTTCCTCTCCCTGCCAGGAGACAGTCACTGACCAGAGCTCCAGATCCTCAGCACCTGCCCCTCTGCTGGGCTTGCTGCCTGCACACTTTCACTGTGTTAATCTAGGCCAGAGACAAACGCTAGTTACAGGGAAAACCACGGTGCTCACGTCTTTTCCAAATTCGAAAGTGAGAGTTTAAGTCTTTCCCTAGTTTAGTGCAGAGCTCTTGCTCTCACGTTCAGTGCTACTCTGATGAGTGTCTCAAATGCATGGGAGACAGGCTGGACGCATCTGGGTCTTGTGACTGCGTGGAAGGAAAAATTCCAGGTGTCCTGTACCCAGGGTGAGTACTGTTGGCTTCTTCGGAAACTTGGCTTGAAACCCGTGAGCTATCACTCTCAAACTGTCTGTTTCCCCACCAGCCCAGGCTTGACCCTCTTCCTCAGCCATCTCTCTGGTCACTACTGGCAGAATTTGATAATATCAGGTGAATGGTGGTCCTTCTACCTAAGGCTAACCCACAGGCCTACCTGTTCCTGGCTGTACAGCATGGAAGGTCTCTATAACATCTTTATTTCTTTGTATTTTGGATGCAATGTACACTTGACAGCAGGAGGCCAAACCCTTAGGTAACTTTACTAAGGCCGACATTTCAGTTCTCCAAGGCTGTGTGTCCTGCAGCAAATTATTAGGCCTCTCTGGACCAACCAATTCACTTATGAAATGCAGGTGCCAGTCATATCACCCTTGACGAGGTCCCGCCCAGGAAGCTCAGCCCTGATGCCTGTGGCAGGTGAAACGCACCTCATTCTGCATGCAGTTTTTAAGGGAACCATTTCTTCAGTCTTGAGTTCAAACCAGGCTGTAAACAATCCAAGTCTGTAAAGCAGTGTTTTTTTTTCCCCCAAGCTGTGGCTTGCATGGAGAGACCCCATTTCATAAGCAGCACCGGACTCTATTTCAAGTGCAAACACAAAGGATGACTTTGCATCATGGGACACACTTGAAAACACCATCTCTCCCCAACCAGCCATGAGGCACGTACTGATAACTTGTTTCCAGAGCAGAAAGGGGGCCACCTAGAAGTTTGTTAACTACTTCAAAGTAAATTGGGACCATGGGAGCACAGACATAGTAGAATGGAATCAGGAAGACCGAGCCTGAGACATACCGAACACGGCAGACTGAGGAAAGGGTGTGGCCTTACCCAGTCCTCAAAAGGCGAAGGAAGAGTAAACCCCTTGTGATGATGCTGTCAGCCCCACAGCATAGCCCTTCCCTCTGGAGTGCCAGCTAGGGAAGCAATGGGCAGGACTTGTGGCTGTCCTAGAACTCAGCTCAGCTTGTTGTCAACAATGCTTGCTAAAGTTGCTATGGGTCTGTCTATCTGCACATCTATCTGTTTGTCCATCTTGACCTCCCACCTCTTCATTTACCCATTTGTTTGTTGGAGACAGCCCAGTGCTTTGCCTCTGTGCTCCCTTTGTAAATTGGAATGAGGGGTTCTTTGGTTTGGAGGCCTAGGTGGTGTGGGGCTGAGGTTAGCTGTCTACTCTGAAACGCCCAATATGGCTCTTTAGGATTAAGCAGGATTGGTTCCAGAGATGGAGCTTGTGGGTGTGTCTTCAGGGATCAGGGTCCTGCCAGGTGGCTGCACAGGTGGGAAGATGCCCAGATGTTGGGTTATATCCAGGTGTGTTGTATGTGTCCAAAGGGTATTCCATGGCACTTGGAAGTGTTTCGGGCATGAAAGTCCTTTGAGCTTGTGTCACTAGGCACAACAGTCCTTCTTCAGGGTCACCAAGTTCCAATGTCAACTATGAAGTTGTCGTCATGGTGACTGTTCAAGGACATGCCCTCCATCCCCAGGCTCAATCAGCAGCTCTAGTCCATGCCAACATCATAGTTACTCAGTTTTTCCTGTTTTGTTTTTATCTCTGGGATCTGCACGGATTTGACTGCGTGTAACAGAGCAATGGGTATTGGCTTGTAAAGGAAATAGGACAAAACCTAAGTATTTTAAACATATAACAAAAAAGACCTACCAGTAACAGAGCAATAAACATTGACATCTATACAAGGAAGAGTACGCCTATCTTCCATTTAGGAAATAGAATGAAACTTAAGTATTTTAAATATATAATACATAATATCTAACAATAATTTGTTGTTATGATACTTAGGTATACTTAATATGCACACACACATAAGACAGAAACTAGCATGGACTGGAGACTGCCATTCCCCAGAATCCTTTGCTTAGCTGTGGCTCAAGGATCTTACCCTTTCTGTCTTGTTGCTGTGCCCATCAGACTTTTTTTTTTTGTCACTATGATAAAATACTTGAAACAATATCAGGGAGGGAGATCTGATTTGGCTCCTGGTTTCATTCAATCAGGGTGGAGCATCCACCTCATGGCAGAAGGGAGTAGGGAGTAGCTATAACCTTCAAAAGCCTGCCTTCTGTCGCCTTCTTCCTCTAGCCAAGCCCCACCTCCTACATTTTTCTGCCACCTCCACAGATAGTGCTACCAGCTGGGGACCAAACATTCAACACACAAGCCTGTGGGAGACATTTCATATCCAAATCATAGCCTTCTGCCTCTGGTTCCGAAGGTCGTGCTCGTCTCAGAAGGTAAAATGCATTTAATTGTCTCCCTGAGTCTCTCAGGTCTTCAAAATCCTAATGGATTTAACAAGTCCAAATTTTCTACTAAGACTCGAAGCAAAATCAGCTGTGAACTCTTATAGAAGCCAAAGTATGGTAAATAACCTCCAGATTGAATAAACATTTCCATTCCAAAAAACAGGGGTAGACTGGGGCACACAAAACAGGGACTTATCAATGTACGGCTGAAACCCAGAAGAGAGACAGAAGCCTGTAGATCCGGGTCTGGGTTGTGCCCTGTCGTGTGAACTCCCGAGGGTTGAAGTTTCTTCACCCCTAGGGCCCTGCCGGTTGCAGCCTACATGGACTCTCTCTCTGGCTGGATCTGCCCGTGCCTTCAGCCTTCCTTGATATTTTACATTCCTGGCACCTCCAGAGCCCCCATGGGGTCTCTATTGAGTCTTTGGGCTGTGCACAGCGTTGCCTCTAGGACTGCTGCGGATTCTGCAACAGACCGTTGGCTTCTCGGGCTTTCTTTTGAAGTCTGGGTGGCTTTCTGAGTGTCCAGATGGTGGAAGGCAGAGAAATAGTTTTCTAGGTGGCCCTGTGTGAGCAGGTGCCCTGAAGCTGTCTTCCCAAAGTCTTTCCAATGAGCTAAAACCCTTTTCTACCCTTGAGCCTGAGGTGAATGGAGTACAGCCAATCCCTGAGATGCTCAGGATGTCTTTCCCATTGTTCTAATGCAGAAGTACTTGGCTTATTTTAAGGTACAGATCTCTTTCACAGCACCAGCTTCCTTGACCTCGATTTTAAATATGCTCCCTTATTGGCCAAAATGGACGGTTTTCAAATCTTTTTATCTGTTTAACAATCTTATTTTTTAAAATTATGTACATGCATGTATATGCATGATACGGGTACCAGTTCTCACTAAGCCAGTAGAGGGCTTGGATTCACCTGGAACTTAGGAACAGTAGGTGAGTTGCTTGCCATGGGTGCTGGGGGCCACACTCAGGTCCTCTGGAAGAGCAGCACACACGCTTAACCACCCAGCCACTGCTCCAGCGTCAATTCCTGTTTTCTTTTCTCCCAGAATTCACGATTACACTGACAAAGGCAGCCACCAAAGCCCACACCTGGTGGCTCATACCTGCAATCCCAGCCCCCTGGGAGGCTGAAGAAATTGTTCCAGGAGTTCAAGGCCAGTCCAGACCACATAGCAAAGCCCAGTCTCAAGCCTTCTACCTGTAAAGATCTGCATTGCAGCAAGCTGAGTCTCAGCGCATGGACCAGATGGAGCCATGTTCCCTTCTAGGTAGAACATGTAAACCATAGTCCTCGTTCCCACCTGAGACCCGGGCACAGCCTTACTGGGCACACACACTCCCCTTGGCATTCTGGTCTTTGGAGCTCCAGCGGGATCACCCACAAGCAACAGCTACAACATTCTAAGCGTTCTCCAGCCTGCTTCTCCAAATGTTTCCACATTCCTCCCACAAGCCAGTTCCAAAGGCTTAAGAACCACACGGTTAGGTTTAGTCACAGGAACAAACCACTTCTCTGGCACAAAGTTTCTTCATTGCTGTGGAAAATATCTGAGAGAAATAAGGGAAGAAAGGTCTATTCCGGCTCAGGGTGTCAGAGGGCTCCATTGGTTGTGATGGGGATGGTAAAGGATGACATCCCAAGTGACAGTGGCCAGAATGAGGTAAGATTCGAGGGCCAGGTCTTGTCTTCAAAAGCACACCCCAGTGAGCCCATCCTCTGTCTAGGCTCTACCTTGTAACGTTTCCAGCACCTTCTAAAACAATACCACCCATCGGGATCAAGCATTCAACACATGAGCCTGCAGGACACATTTCGTATTCGAGCATCCCACCATTTATTCTACTTCATTCAGAAGTGACATTTACCCTCATTCTCACCGTGTGGTTGCCACACCTCCGGGCATCCTCTCTACTTCCCAGGAAGATGGAGAGCGAGAGGAGCGAGCCATTCCCTGTTGTCAGGAAGCTTCCAGCACCCCGGGAGCCTCCTGGAGCAGAGGCTCTCGCTCTGCTCAGGTTGCAGCTGCAGGGACCTGTGCAGTAAGTACCTTTCTGCTGGGAGAATCTGAGGTGAGCGTGAGGAGTCAGTGGGCCCACAGGCTGCTTTGAGCTCCCCAAGGGTGAGCTACAGATATCTGTGAGAGACCGATAGATGCTCTGACATTCCCAGGACATTATCACTTATTCAGAGTGTAATCACGACCATTGTGTTTATTGAGACGTAGCTATTGAATGTCTTAATTGGCACTGCAGTTTGATTTATGGTTTTGTCTTTATAGAGGACTTTGCTTTTGAGTTTTGTTTCCTGCCTGACTACTAATGCTGTGAACGAATACGATGGGGCAAGACTCATGACTTGCCGAGGAGTGCTGATGAGGCCGTTGAAAGAAAACAATCTCTAAAAACGATGACCGCTGACCCTGGTGTCAGGGATGGACTTGGGACTGTCATACAGACTGTGGTTTGAGGAATGTACACGAGGCTCTGTCACATATAGACCCTGTCATACACAAACTCTGGTGTGAGGGATGGACACGGGGCTCTGTCACATACAAACCCTGTCACACAGAGATCCTGGTGTGAGGGATGGACACACAGCCCTGACACACACAGACCCTGGTGTGAGTCATTAGGGAGTCTTGGGTTATGCACACTCCCTTCCTCAGGAGTCTGGATTTCCAACTCAGTGGCCCCCAGCATGCGGCCTATCAGGCAGGATCATTGTAAGAGAGCCAGTTCCTGCTGCAACTGGCGAGTTTTCCTCCTTTATATCCTTTCTGTGGTCATTCTGATTCCCATCCAAGGCCAGCCGCGAACCCCTGCACACAGCAAAAGCACATGACCCCTGAGAGGCACTGCACAAGAAGCTTGCTATGGTCTCGTTCATAGCTTGGAGTCACAAGAGCTGGGAGGCCTGCCTTGTCTGTCGCTGGGATTCTGGGGTGCAGAGAATTGCAATGGGCTGGGCTGCACCAGAGTCTGTCATGGCACAGCATCTACCAGGAATGTGCCATCACACGTCAAAAGCAGTTCCCTCCTCCAGATGACAGGACTTCCCTGGCCTTCTGGAGAAGCCTGAAGTAACACTGTGTTAAGAGCTTCCCCAAAGTCCATTGACCCCAGAATCTAGGAAGGAGCCATCATTATGCTGTGTGGAGAGGGAAGTGAGCTCAACTAATGAGCTTCAGGCTTAGCCCTGAGCTTTGGGAAGAAAGGGGCCTTTGGGAAAATGGGAGGGAGGTAGTTCCAAGATGCGATGCCTCCCAAAGCACTGAAGAAAGAAAAGAAAGGAGTCATGGCGACAGAGACCCTTGCTAAGGATGACAGGCAGGAGAGAGAGGTCCCCCAAATGAGATCCAAGGAGACAGAACTCAGTGGACCAGCAAAGGGAGTGGTTGGCCATGGCTCCAATTGCCAAGCTGGCAATGGCTTTGTTCACACTTCAAAGCTGGAGCTATCAATCAGGTGCTCAGGTCAGCAGAACCTGGGCCGTTAATGAGATAAGAGACTGTTGACATACTAGTTCCCATTCAGGACCAAGTACAAGGTGACCACTGGGCAGCAACCCAGATTCCTGAGGAGGGAAGTGTGCATAACTTCCCTGATCCTTCACACCAGGATCTGTGCATGAGACACAAAGTCCTTTGTCCCTGCTTACAATGTCTGTGTGTGACAGTCCCGTGCTCCTTCCTCACACGGCTGTTCTGTGTATGATAGAATCCCATGCCCATCCCTTACATGGTGTGTGTGTGTGTGTGTGTGTGTGTGTGTGTGTGTAAGAGAGAGAGAGAGAGAGATAGAACTTTATGTCCATCCCTCATGATTGGTATATCATAAAGGCCTATGATCTTTTAAAGAATAGATTATTTCCTGGGCATACCTTGAAAGTAACCAACAGATCTCTAGAGGGAAGTCACACCTGATACTGGAAGCCTATCTACTCAGTGCTAGTAAAGTCATGGTTAAATGGAATCTACACCTATTAGTTCAGTAAACCAGGATAATCCCAAAAACAATGTATAAACATTTTTCCTTATAACTGTGGTTATAAGTGTAGTCCTCAATTCACATCAAAGAAACTTCCCTTGGCAAGAGACAGAGACCATTACAGAAAACTATAACCAATTAAAATGCAGAGTTGTGGAGCCCAGTGCCGACGGATACATCGCCCATACCTAAGGCTCAGGGCTCATTATGTCAGAAGGAGTGGAGAGATTGTAAGAATGTTGTGGGATTGTGTCTCTTCTGAATGTCGGAAGCTAGACTTACCAATGTGACAGCAGAAGCGAGAGCTGAATGACCACACCAATGGGCATGACAAAGTGGACAGTTGTGGCCTCAACCCTACACAAAGCTCTACAGGCAACTGAGGAAAACTGGGAGAAGAAGAGAGGCTCCTCCCTAGGGAAAGAAGAGCACACTGATTGACCGTCCAGCGCCAAACGGTCAGCTCTGAAAACATGCATACAGGTAATACATAAACTGAACAGGTAATATTTAGAAACATATGTACATACATATATGATATATGTATACAATGAGAATTAATGGAAAAAAGTGACCCTGAATTTGAAGGAGAGTAGAGAGGGATATATGGGAAGGTTTGGAAGGAGAAAAGGGAAGAGAGAATGTAATTATATTATAATCTCAAACATTAAAAGTTAAAATTTTGGTTATTTTCAAACTCCCTATGCTGGCTAACCTCATTTTAGCTTGACATGATCTATAGTCAACTGAGAGAAGGGAACCTCAATTAAAAACATATCCCCATAAAACTGGGTCATAGGGCATTTTCTTTCTTAGTGATGACATGGACACACTCAGCCCTTTGTGTGTGTTATTAATCCTGGGCAGGTAGTCCTGGGTTCTATAAGAAAGCAGGCTGAGCAATCCATGAGGAGCAAGCCAGTGAGCAGCACCCCTCCATGGCCCCTGCATCAGTTCCTGCCTCCGGGTTCCTGTTGTATTTGAGTTCCTGCCTTGGCTGCCTTGGACTGTAATTCAGGATACATACGCCAAATAAACCCTTTCCATCCCAAGCTGCTCTTGGTCACAGTGTCTCATTACAGTAATAGCAACCCTAACTAAGACAGTCTCCCTCAACACTCCCTAACAAGTCATAAATTTGTTTACAGTCCCAGCAACTTGGGGAAATAGAAATAATGGTCTCAGATAAATGGCCTCATGGCTGGCATCAGATTCATTCTCTGATGAGAAGCTCTGAATACACAAAACCAGGAGTAGGGGTTAGGGCATCAGTGTGCAGCCTAACACAGACAGGAAGGAAGGAGGCAAGTGTTGAGAGGCACTGAGTTTGCACCATAGCAAAACCCACGCAGAAGGGAAGGTCAGTTCACTCCGGGGACATTGGAGGATGGCAGTTCAAACTTGTAGGGAATCTAAGAATATGGGGGGTGCAGTGGTCACAGCTTGGTTAATCAGTTTGCCTATTTTTCGTGAAATTACATACACCTCTGCTCTTTCTGGACCTAATGACTCTCTTCCACAGACTTACAGAAAGAAACAGAAGCAAGTATCCAGAAAAAGATACATTGGACAAATGCTTGAAGCAGCTTTGTGGATAAAAACTTCAGTGCCAGAAAACAGCTCAAACGCCCGTGAAGGGGGAATTGGACAAATAAACAGGTGGCATCTTCACACAGTGGAATACTATGTAGCCCTGAAAAGGGTATGCAGCACCATGGGAAACCTCCAAGGCTTGGGGGCAAGTGACAGAAGCCAGATGCAAACAACTCTGTCCAGGGAGTCTATTTTAATGAGGTACAAAAACAGGCAATGGGCAGTGATGGGCATTGGGAGTGTGTGTGAGTCGGGGTCAGGGAAGTAAGTGGTCATCAAGCCAGGAGAGAGGCAACTCATCCTGAGATCAGCTCTTGGAGCTATCACAAGCTGCAGGGCACCACAGGACAGCCTGCCTGGCCCTGCCTGGCCCTGCCTGGCCCTGCCTGGCCCTGCCTGGCCGTGCTTGGCCATGACAATATAGCCAAGCCATTGATACCTGCGTCTGACTGTCTTAGTATGGGGAGTTGCAAGCATTCAGTCCTTCAGACTGGTTACAAGAAAGCATGACTGTCCCAACCCAGCCAGAGCCCCACCATGTTAGCTCACATATTCTGCAGGGTCCTCTAAGCTCTTCCCTTCCTGCAAGCTCTCATTTCAGTGTTAACATTATCTGGCAAATTCCCTTCTCTCTGGTGTCAGGATGAGGTACAGCCCTACCCTGGAGAAGCTGAGGCACATTTTCACCTGGGGCAAATGTGTACCTCAAAGCATTCAAGAGAACAGGAAGGCTTGAGAGAGCACTGGTAAGCATGGGCTAGGGTGCTAAAGCGAGGAAGACCCGCGTGTGTTTGTGGGAGCAATCAGGAATGCTGTCCCAGGTCAGGTTGGAAGACCAGACTCTGGTCTCCTCGTCCCGGGAGGAGCTGACTCAGACAGATGGTGCTCCTTGCTTGCCCTGCTCTTGTCTTGAGTTGGGACTCGGGGTGGGGGCTGGGGCAGTGGAACCAAGGGCACAAAGCTCTCTCTGTGTCAGAGATAAGTCACAGCACTGCTTCTGTTGTGTTGTCAGAGAGCAAAAATAGACCAAGTCTCTAGACGCTTTCCAGAAGGGGCCTACTGTGGGGCCCCGGCTAGGGTGCTTTCTGCACTTCGCCTTGGTGCTCAGGGCACAGGGCTTCCTTCCTCTTCCCGCTTCCCTTCCCCCCTCCTCTCAGCTCTTCCTCTCCCTCCCCCTCCTCCTTCCCCTACTCCTTTCCTTCCATGATCCAGGCCTTTTCTCCCCAGAGGCAAGTAGTAAGGGCTCTCTAGACTAGCTTCTCCACCTTTCCTTGCGGCCTCTGAGGAAAGAGATCCCCAACCTCACTGTGGGGCTTCCCTAATGAGACTTCCTGAGGTACAGAGCCACAAAACCCAGGACTTGCCCAGGGCAGAAGTCTGTAATAGTGTGGGCTCAGGCAGGAAAGAGAATCAGGGAGACACACTGGGCTCCCCTGAGGAGTTCCCTCTGTTCACACAGGAGCCTAGACCCAGAGCTGGATGCAGAGGCTGCTGGTGAATGGCCCTCCATATCTTGAGGCTCTCTTGAAGCACTTGTTGCTGTGGGCAATGGTCAATCAACAGGCCCATCAGGCACAACAGGGGATTACTGGTTATGCAGATGAGGAGACAGATACACGAGACCCACTTTCTACATCATTTCCAATCCTGTCCCTTCATGGGTATCTCATCTAAAGAGGGATGCGTTGCACTGCCTTGCCCAGAATCCACCCACTAAGCGCACTGGCTCCCTACTATATGCTAGGCATATGAGGGAGCAGAAGGGCCTAACATATGGCCCCCAGACACAAGTTACATCAGAAGGTGCAGAAGGCAGATCAGGGATGGTATGTATAGTCATAGACTGAGAGACTAGCTGCATACCTGGAGAGAGGTATGGTGTAAAGCCATGGTGAAGGTCATGAGCTGTCTGAGGCATGATGGGGCCTTACCTAGGAGTTCAGATGGAAGCATCTGTCAACGTTCCCTCAGGGCTTTCTAGAAGAGGCGACACAGCTGGGAAGGAGCTAAGGTTGAGTGCTGGCCCCTAGCGCAGGTGTCAGGGCACAAATGGTGCGGGAGCATAAAGTCCAGCCGTGTCATGCTCAGAACATGGATGTGGAGTCTGTGGAATTGGGCACCAGTGAGGGACTCCCCAGGAAGTGGTTGAGGCTGAGGTAGCTAGGCCAGGAGGGCAGCCCCAGTTATACCTTGCTGGTAGCTGGGTGGCAAAATGAGTTGGAAAGATGCTGGCCACACTGCCTTGTCCTCCGTCACCCAAGGGCCATTCAGGCAGCCACAGGATGGTGGTGGCAAAGTAGGAGCTGTCTTCCCTCGCCATGGAGTGGTCTCAGGGTGGGGACCCAACAAAAGGGACAAGGGGAGGGACTGGCCTCCTGCACAGTGACACTATTCTATCACTGGCTGCTTTTGTTCTGAAGCTGCCTAGAGCTGTTTGCTCAGACCTGGGCCAGCTCCTTTGTCTTCTGGGAATTCTCTCAACTGCCCGGTAACCCCTTAGAGGGTGAGGAGGCATGGCAGACAGAGAGGATTCTGCCCCTCAGGGTAGGGTTGAGACTTCAGCACACCATGGTTCAGAACCACACATGATGGGGGACTCCACTGGAAAGCTGGGCGCTCTTCTAACAACCAGGAGGCTGCAGAGACTGAGTGTGGAGCAGGAAGAGGCCCAGATAGAGCTGGGTGGGGCAATTTCATGTCTGAGGGCTATGGAGCTGAGCTGGGGGTAAGGCCATCATACTCCTAATGGCCAGTGGATGCGCTCGAACCTTCTGTCCGTACTCGCGCTGACCCACACCCTGTACCCTGGCACGCTTGTTCCCCTCTCTTCTGTAGCACATTTCAGAGGTGGATGTAAAGAAAATTCTGATCTTTTAAAATAGATTTCACAGGGGAGGGAGAGACAGGGATGAATCCTCCAGTAGACCGCTTTAAAATAGGCCAGTGTGCACCTCGGGTGTTTGCCTTTGGTGCCAGCTCCAAGGACAGCCCTTTCTGAGAAGGCCACATGCTATTTCTACGCCTTTGACTCTCAAACCTGAGGGGAACTTGGTCTAATAATGATACTCGTGGTTGGATGTGTGTGGGGAGATGAGTGAGCCAGACAGAGAGAGAGAGAGAGAGAGAGAGAGAGAGAGAGAGAGAGAGAGAGAGAGATTGAGAGAGAGAGATATAAACTGAATACAGAGTGGTTTCTGAATTACCCTCAAATGTGAACCATCATGAGTGGGCAGGCACAATGTGGGCTGTCTGGAACTGACCAGTGAGTGGCCTCTGTGTTGGTCAATAACTCGCCACACCCCTAGGTCATGTGCAGGCTCAAGCCATTCCTAGTGAGCTGACTGGAGAGGTTTGCAACTGTGTAGAGCTCAGGGCTGTGTGGGAGGAGCAGATAGAGACTCAGGGGGTGGCCATCTTGATAATTCACAGCATCGGGTGGGGTTTCCTGACTGGAGGCACCCCTACCTTTGTGAGTCCTGATCTCACCTGTGGACAGTGCAGGAACTTGACAGAGGAAGTTCCACCCCCGTGGGAAAGTAACTTCTTCCTTCTCACTGCTTCATCAACCAGAGAGAGCAAGCAGGCCAGCAGGTGTAATCCAGCCCCTGTGAGGAAGGTCTTAATGGTCGGAAACAATCCTGTGGGAGGAATGGCCCGTCTTCGGTTTGCTGTTGCTTTGTTTTACTATGTGTTTTTCTAACAGGGCCTTATATAGTCTAAGGTGGCATTAACCCCCGTGCCAAGGATTCCAGAACGTTCTGACAGTTCTGCCTTCAACTTCTGAGCTCCCGGGTCAGGAGCATGCACTACCACACCTGTTTTGTGTTGTACTCCGGATGGAAACCAGGGGCAGGACATGGCGCATAAGCACGGCCACACCCCCAACCCAGACATCATCTTTAAAACCTGAAATGGGGCAGTCACCTGTTTTATACAAGTGGCAAATGTAGGGAGAGATATAGCTGTGTTCAGAAGGTCAAAGCGTGTGAGGTGGCAAACACCAGAGAGTCTGTCTGTCTGTCTCTCTGCTTTGCATTGCTTTGCGTTTAAGTTAGCCATCTCCAGGGAAGCACTATTGGCTCTGAGAACATTCCCAGATTTCTAAGTCATCTCTCAGACAGATTAGCCTTTTGGGGTCCAGGTACCCTATTTTGGACCAGACAGTATCTTAGGCTGGACAGAGCCTGGGTCTCGTGTCCACTGCTGTTAACAGATCATCCAGTGCTGATGGTCTCTAGAGAGAGACACAAAGATTCAATCCCACTGCTCACAGCCACACCACGGGTCTGAAGGCCCTAGGGAGAGAAAGTACGCTAGCTGGTTTTTATCCACTTGACACAAGCTAGAATTATCTAGGAAGCGGAACTTCAATTGAGAAAACACCTCCGTCAGATTGCCTGTGGGCAAACCTGTAGGGCGTTTTCTTGATTAACAATTGGTGTGGGAGGGCCCAGCCCACGGAGGCTGGTGTCATCCTTGGACAACTGAAAGCAGGCCGAACAAGCCATGAAGCAAGCCAGCCCGCAAGCAGCTCTTCTCCATGGCTTCTGTTTCAGTTCTTGCCTCGGGTTCCTACCCTGATTTTCCTCAGTGATGGGCAGTCAGTTACTGGCAGCTATAAGGCGTGATAACCTTTCTTCCTCGTGTCTCTTTTAGTCACCGTGTCTTATCACAGTAACAGAAGCCCTGAGACAGAAAGTTCCTTAATATTTGCTCTGAAGCTCCAGGTACACTCCTCAGCTTCTTTCTGCTGGAGGGATAAACAACAAAAACAACAACAATAACAACAACAACAACAACAATAATCCAAAGCTGTAGTTTCTGGGATCTGCTTGGCTAAGACCTGGGAAAGGTTCAAAGAGGCCTGTCCAGTTTGCTGGCTTTGATCTGGGATGGGAAACTGGCTGGAAACACAATCATAAGGAATGTGTGTGATCCCAGGTATGTGCAGGTATCTGGGACAGAGGGTGGCTTTCGGAGGAGTCTCCTGAGGAGGTTTAACTGCCCCCCAAGCACCTTCCTTTCTAGGTTGCAGCTGGTGAGCACGTCTACCTTTGCTTTACTTATCTGGAGTCCCTAGAAGATGAAAGCACTCAGGGTCACCCGGGGCCCACGGGAGGGTCTGGTGACAGTAGAACAATCTCAGGACAGCTGCCGCTGGGAGCTCTGGGTTTGGGTGGTCCTGACTCAGCTAGACTGTTCCTTGTCTTTGGGTAAGTCGTGTTTCATTCCTGGGTCCCAGTTTTAGCTGTCTCTAGCTTCCTGGCAGGACACAGGTTTTTGGGGTAGCCTTCTACTCTGATGTTGGCTGAAATTCAGGAGATCAAGTGGAGAGCAGTTTATAGTCATTTCCAAAAGCCAGACATCCAAATCCCCAGGTCCTTCCTGGGCTCAGAGGATCAGACTAAAGGCTCTACAAGAAGGACCTTCAGGCAGAAGGATAGCCACGGGATGCAGGGTTGAGGGGCAGCAGCCAGCGGGATCTGGACTTGAGGTGGGAAGTTTTGAGGAAAAGAAGATGCTCTCAGGCAGCCAAATGACAAGGGTGGAGGAGCCAGGACAGGGCATGGTAGGGACACAGGGATGAGGCAAGGATCAGCGGAGCGAGGCTGTGACTAGAGTCAGGGCGGATGGCCCATCCCTCTTGCCCTTGCCCTCTTCATGGGCAGACATGTAGCACTTTCACCCTTGACTGTCAGTCAAATGGGAGTCAGGGTCCTGGCTGGTGGGACCAGTGAAGGGTGGTAATTCCGAGTACTGTGTCGCTCCATCTGGTGACCCTACAGAGTCAGAAATGCTTGCACTGTGCTCCAGGGCTTGGGTTGGGGAACAGCGCTTGGCTGATGAGGATCCTTAAAGGCAGAGGCAGAAAGACAGGCAGACACCGTGCTGGGTTTTGCAGGGCCCCATGTGCCTCTGAGCACCAGGGCAGGCCTAGGATCATGGCAAGGAGATTGTGTCCTGTCACTCATAGGATCTGGGTCTGGAGTGGCAGAAATCTTCCCAGACTCACCTAGTTGGCTAATGGGACTCGAGGCTACGGGCCAAAGCCACAGTCTTGGCAGGGGGTTGTGCTCAGGATCTGGTATCTCTCTCAGTGCTACGCTCACCTGTGGGTGGTCTCCACGCTTCTGAGTTTAAAGCTTCGCCCCTTCAGACCTTGACCTTCTGAAGGTCGTGCTCTACAGACTCTGGGCAAGAATCTCAGCCTTCTCCCAAACCAGGGCACATTCTCCTCCACCCTTCTTAGAGGCATGATGACTCTGCCGGCTCCTGCAGTAGATCCCGGGAGCAACCGGGAGCAACCGGAAGCTTACATTCCTCTGTGGATCAGACTGGAGAACTCACACAGGAGACCCAGCTTTGAGAGAGAAATTCAATTTCCTTCACAGTTCGAAGCCTTAGTCTCAGCTCAGGTGTCAGCAGAAAGACCGGGGAACTGGCCTCTGGAGGAGCCATCCAGGGCAGGAAATTAGATCAGGTGCAGGAAGGGGCAATCAGAAAGAAGCAGCCACGGCTCCCTTCACTGGGTGGGAGGATGGGACTAGCCCGCAGCTTAGAGGGCTTTCAGATAAAATCAATTCCCTTTAAATCACTGGCTAATTTCGTTGGCAATTCCTTTCAGCTCGAGTAGAACGGCAATAAATCCAGGCATTCTGGTGTGAGGCCTGGAGGGGCAGTGAAAGTGACTCTTCCAGCCTCTCAGAAGGATGGGCCAGCTTCGTTCTGCCCAGAGGCGCCCACTGAGGCTCGAGAACTAATAAGTCCCCCACTCAGTACATGGGGAAAAGATGCTCTCCATCCACCTGGTTCTAATTCTTGTCCCGATTCTGCCTTTAGGACACTGAACCCTGGCGTCTGTGCAAAAGAGTTGCCTGCTGCAGAAAGACGGGTACATGGAGTGCTCAGTTCATTTTACCCTTGGGGCTTCCTGGGAAGCAAAGTGGGTTAAAGAGTCTCCCTCACCCCCCAGCCCCGCAGTTACTCCTAAACCCCGTACCTGCGAGCATGATCCTATTTAGTGTCCACAGAGGCCATTAGGGATCTGGAGATGTGATCATCTTGCAATGAGGACAGTCTTTAATCTACTGCCAGGGTCTGAAAGAGAAAGGGAAGAAGCCCTAAGCTGTAGCAAGACATGGAGAGAAGGCCAGACGAGACCCAAGAAGACCAGAGAAGTGTATCATAACCCAGAGTCATCTGGAACTTGAGAGCAGGGAGGCTTCTGCAGCCCTGACCCCCTCTGGGTCCTCAGAGCCCTTGCAGCTAGAGCCATATGGAGGTGGAGAGGTGAGGGAGGGTGGCTCCTGTAGCTGTGCCCCGCTCCCTCACATCCTGGGTCCTCAGAGCCCTTGCAGCTAGAGGGATTCTGTTCTAGATAATTCAGGCCCCATCTAGCAACTTCGATACCCCTCTGCAACTAACTGGATGTCTAGCCCACCCAGGCAGGCTCAGGTCACTCTGCAGTCTATAAAGGAAAGGCTTGCAGCCTAAGGTGGTGGCGTACCAGTTTGTTTCTCTGTTGCTGTGATTAATCATTGATCAAAAGCAACTATGAGGAGAAGGGGTGTATTGGGCCTATACAAGAGCTTAGATCAAAGGTTCTATACAGTCCACTGTTGAAGGGAACAGAGACACCAAAGGAATGCTGACAGATCAGTCTGCTTGTTTTTAAAAAATATAACCCGGGACTGCCTGCCCAGGGGGTGGTGTAGCCCATAGTGGGCTGGGCTATCTCACATCAATCAAGAACATGCCTCCACAGACTTGCCTACAGCCAATCTAATGGCAGCATTTGCTCAAGATGACTCTGGCTTGTGTTAATTTAACAGAACAGAACCCAAGCATCTCAGACACAGAGGACTCTGGTGAAGGCACAAGGGTCCCAGTGAGGTCACACAGCAGCGAGCTAAGGGCAGACTGAGCCTGGCCAGTTAGCTCAGGTTGCAGTCCAAGTCTGCAGCCATGGGCTGTTGCTGCTCTTAGGGGTCTGGGCTTGGTGTGTGGCTCCCAGGCTGTCCCTAGCCAGCATCTCTCAAAATTAGGGCTCTCTCTGTGGAGGAAACCTTCCCCGTTTTGAAGTACTATGACTTCCTTGCTCCTGACTCAATGGCCTTGTGGCCACCATTTTGTAATTCTTCCAGGACATGAAGGTCAGGGTCACATCTCAGTAAGTTCTGTGCATCCCAACTGTGAACCTGGAGTTCATTTAGGGTGTGCTCCTCAAATATGGCTGTGTCTGGTGCATCCTATGCATACCCCACAGTGGAAGGCAACACAAGCGCTTAGACCAAAGGTTCTTTTTTTTTCTTTCTTTCTTTTTTCTTTTTTTTCGGAGCTGGGGACCGAACCCAGGGCCTTGTGCTTGCTAGGCAAACGCTCTACCACTGAGCTAAATCCCCAACCCCTAGACCAAAGGTTCTTAAGCGCAATGACTTTGGTCAGCTGTGTGCTGTGCTCTCTGAACTCAGGGCCCAGCAACTACACCAGTAGCTACTGCAGTGCTGGCCTTGGTTTGGGACATTTGGTGTCAGATGTTACCTTCTTTACAGTTCTGGGGAGGGTTGGGGACTGTGCCACCTCCCAGGGTTGGGAGACGTGGCTTCCCACTGTCTCGTCAGCCGCAACCCACCCATATTTTGCAAATGTTAATTTCTCAGGTGTCTGAACAGGGATGTGTGAACCAGCACCCTCTTGGCCATTTGACTCATCCGAGTATTGTCACCTGATAATTATAATTAAGTCTTTCACAAGATGCTGCTTATCTTCTTAATTAAAATAATTATGATAGCTGGAGATAGAGTAGGGGCATCTAACTCCAATAATGTGGAAGGTGCTGGTGCCCTGTCACCATCGAGCAATCGCTAGCCCATGGTCAGCTCCAGTGAGCTCTAGCTCACTTCAGACGCTCGGAGCCAGCACCCCTCTCCTGTACTATAGGGACTGCCTCCTCCGGCAGGAAGTGTGTTCCCACTGGCTCTTGTGTAGGTGGTATTGGAAGGCTTGGTTGTCCACAAGCTGGCTGTGACCCATGACCCTGGTCCCCCGCTCCTCTGTTTGTCTCAGCCTGTTATGAATGAACGGCTGAACACAGTCACTCAGCGCTTCCCAATGTGCAAAGTCCTGGATGAATAACAGTATTTTACAGTGTACGAGATCCTGTGTGAATCATAATGTTTCAGTTATAGAATCAAGGAGGAACCACAGCGCTTCACAGGCCTGGTCGCCATGCCCCCTCCCACAGGGACTGAGTTGTGACTTAGGGAGAAGCTGGAGGCGGGGGCTTGCCCACCAGGAATGGTGAGTCACAGCTTAGTGGGAACACAGCCCCAGCCTTTCCAGCTTCCCCCACCCTCCAACACAAGAGCGTAGCACCTCGCCTGCAAGAAGCAGAAGGCTAGCTATTACAGGATTATACCCCCATCCCTAAGCCTTAGTTCTCTTGGGGTAGAATAGAGGGATAGGGTGGTCTTTGAGGTCACTGGGCCTTGTGATGGGGAAAGACACTAGAGACAGAAAAAGGTCTAACTTGAGTCACAGTCTCAGGCTAAGCTGTCCCCTCAGGGCTGTGGGCTTAGTTATCTCCCAGCCTGGAGATAACATTTGGTCCAAGGGACAGTGTCCTTACCTTACAGCGCTGGTGAGAAAACAGGACAGGATTTAGCCCCGCAAGTCCTGGTTAGGGCCCTTTGGAGAATAGGTGAGCTGTGACAGCTGGGCCAGGTTGTCCTGAGGGGACCTGGGATGGGTGGTGACCACTGATGGGCACATGCCACACCCTTTCCTGTAGATGTTATCATAGATCTTAACTCCTCACTCTGGGCACTGACATGTGCTGAGAAGGAGACCTCAAGAGGAAAGACATGGGAGGCCATCTTTTCCAAATAAGTACAGAGATCTACTCCACCAGAAATGGGACTAGGTGCCTGGTCTCTGGGGGCATCTGCCTCCTGCAGGGAGCGTTTCCAATAGGGAGGGGACTGAGTGTGACTGCTGCCTGTAAAGACCCTTTCTGGGGTGAGGGAAGCCAGAAGGAGAGGACAGGCTGAGCCTGGGCCTGTGTCCTAGAATCTATGCAGCTCCTCCTTTTAGCTATGGGCTCATTCTTGGGGAAACGAGGTGGGTGACAGGGCCGTTTGTGCTGACTTGACCTTGTTCCACAGGCTCAGGCAGAGTTGTTGGGCTGTCCTGTGGGGGGACCTTGTCAGCTTCTTAAGACTAAGAGGCGAAAACTTAGCATCTCCACCCCATGAATGGACAGGCAGAAGGGGAAAATGGCTAGGACCATCGGGCATGCTCCAGGAAGAGTGATCCCAGAAAGAGTGTGCACTGCATAGACAGACCCTCCTTGTGACACCCAGCCTCACTTAGCTCCCCAAGAAACACTGGGACACCGAAGGTACAGAAGGACAGGACTGCTCAGGACCAGTATTGACTCTCAAGGTGGCCATCTTAGTGGGGTCAGCCCTCTGCCTTCTCCTGTACTGTTTGTTGGTCTTGGCCTCTGGAATCCAGAGATCCCTAGGCCCTTCCTCTTCGTATCCTCTCCAAGAGAGCACCTGCCAGGTTGGGCTCTTCCCACATGTTCAGGAGGACGTCTCTCAGAATCTGCAGACACATATTTGCCCTTGTAGAAAAACAATGAGAAAACAAAAACACAGGGATGGCTAAAGGTTCTAGAAGCTTGTGATCCCAGCAGGCCTGCATACCAAAAATGAGCTCACATAGATGAGTTGAACCCCAGGAATACTAGGAGTCCATCAGTCTCCTTGGAACAGGTGGGCACGTTCCTCACTAAGCATAGTAAGAAGGCAGGTCCTCGGAGGAGGAAGCCCCCTCCTCTGTCCTGAGTGGTTGGGCGTGTGAGCCAGACAAGTGGCTGTCCAATGTGGTATCGAAGCCCAGCCTCAAGGCAACAGCCTCCAAACAGCCTTCAGGGTCCTCCTCCTTCACAACAGTGTTGGTCCTCTTGGTACTGTCTGGTTCGCTGCCTCAGGAAGAAATGCTCATAGCTCTTCTGACAGGGCAATGACCTCTCATCCCCGAATTGGGCCACAGTGGGTTTTAGCAAATCTAGGTGAGAGGCTGCCCGTGGGTGGACTTGGGACTGTCTCTGCAGGGACTCGCTCCTCAGCTGGGCATACAAGCCAGGGTAGACTAGCAGTGACCTGGCAAAGGCCAGCAGAGGAGAGAAGGTAGCAGCTGCAAGCATCCTCACTCTCTGCTGGCTCTGAGCAATCGGGACCGATCCCTAGTTGCTGGTGCTCCTCCAGCGCTGGACATCGGCTTCTAGGGTATGAGGACACAGCAGGAAGGACATCACAGCAAGGAGAGGTGACATTATAGTATCAGCTATTCTGCATTCTCTGCCTTTTGTTCAGGGAGGACCACGCGACAAGCCTTGGTCACTGGACATGGGTCAAAGTGACATGTGTCTGAAGCCTTAGGATAGATAGAATTGGTCCTCCTTGGCATCTTATGGCTGCCTCTCTAACCCAGTGGTTCTCAACCTCCCTAATGTTGAGACCCTTTATTTATACAGTTCTTCATGCTATGGTGATCCCCCAACCACGAAGTTATTTTGGTTGCTTCTTCAATATTGGTTGCTTCTTCAAAACCATAATTTTGCTACTGTTATGAATCAGAAATATCTGTATTTTCCAATGGTCTTAGGCGACCCCTGTGAAAGGGTTGTTTGACCCATCCCCATTAAAGGGTCATGACCCACAGGTTGAGAATCACTGCCCTAACCCAACACTTTGATACTTGATCCACAGGGTAGGTGCACTGAGGCCTTTGTGCCACCTCTGACTGCAGGCATAATCCTGAGGCAGGGATCAGAAAGTCCCCGTGGAATGATCTTATACGAGCTTTATACGATGAGACTTTCTGAGGGAAGGGCCCTCCAGGGGAAGGGAACACGAGGGAAGGGACCCCAAATCAAAGAGCCCATGCATCAGGGGCAAGGGACAGAGAGCAGTAAGCTGAACAGGAGCCTGTCTCCTGAACACTATCCTCTCTGGCCTTGAGGGAGAATGGGTAATGTCCCTAAGATGTGCCGTCCAGGGGAGGTCTGAATTGAATGACAGGACCTGATGCTTCTTGGTAGAAAGACTCCAGGCCAGCATGGGCCAGCACTTTGATGCCACCTCAACTCGGGATCTGAGTATATGGGCCTGTGAGACAGAGCTCAAGGTGCCAGCTTCTACTGAGCCAGCCAGCCATGTGTTGGGCAGGAAGAGAAGTGGTCCGGTCTGATGACATCAAGCTTTCGGCATTGGCTCTGAACTCAGACCCTGGGAAGATGACGAGACGAGGAGCTTGCCTCCAGAGGGGTCGCAGAGGTCTGGGCGGTTCTGTATATGCATGAGTTGGTCTATTCCTGGGAGCTGCTGACTGCTGGCCGGGGGCCAAAAGGACATCCAGTGCAGTGCAGGTGGGGGAGGGGTGGAAGTGGGACTGTCGAGGGGTTAAACAAAAGTGGATTTGGAACAGGCCTGGGACATGTGCCTCTCATCACAGCTGAGGTAAGAACACTTGAGCCTAGGAATTTGGGACCAGCTTGGGCAATATAGTAAGATTTGAAAAGAAAATAACAAAAAAAAGTATCTCTCTTCCCCATTGGCCTGGGTACACATGTGCTTGCCTGTGTGCCCGTGTGTGTATGAAGGTTCTGGAGTACACAGCCACAGCATCTATATGGGCCGTGACCCTTTATCTCACCAAGCTAAGTTCTGCCTTCTCCTTAGGGTCTGCAGAACCTGCCTTCCCCATACCTAGCTTTGCTGGAGGCTAGCCCTACAGGTAAGCAGAGGGACCAGGACTGCAGACACCACAGCAGTCATGTGTGTAGCCATATGAGCGTTGCAGACACAGCATGCGTAAATCCGACCACATGAGCTTCCCCCGGGCAGCGGAGTGGCCCCCATCCATGTGTTTTGTGGCCACCACAAGTTGCAGCTCTCCCGTCCCTCTCATATGACCCCATGATCCAGCTGCTGGGAAATGTCTTTCCCCTCCAACAGCTGCATGTCACCACGTGTCCCAGGAGAGCTCAGCCCCAGTGCTGAGCCCCATGAGGGCAGCAGATGTGTTTGTCCCACCAGCATTGTTTATTTTCTTGTGGAAACAGCTATTTAGAGGGACATTTGCCAGAGACAACTGGAATGGCGAAGAAAGGATCCTTAGATTAGGGGCTCAGTGCTTCTCAGAGGTATTTAAATGGGCTTCTGGCTCAAGAACAAACTTGGCGGTCAGTTAGCTCAACTTCTCAGTTTATAGATTCCCTAGCCTTGGTTCAGAGAGGTTCCCGGTGCTCAGCGATCCCACAGCCCTAACACTGTTAGCAGATAAACTCCTCAGAACCAAGCCCTGTGTGCCCCAGGGGCACAGGTGGGTCATACAGCATCCATGCGGGGCGGCTCACAACTCCAGCTCCTGGTATTCTGGTGCCCTCTTCTGGCCTCCATGGGTACTGTTCACACACACACACACACACACACACACACACACACACACACACACACACACACACACACACACACACACACACACACTGGCTGCGTTTATAGTTTTTCATTTGATGATCCACAAGCTCTGGTGCGTCCTTCTTCATTCATATCACAGACTCATAGAATTAGGCTTACCTGTGCAAGCAAGATCAAGTCAATAAAGTGCCATTGTAGATGTGGCAGATCTTCTCCAGGCCAGCCTGGTCTACAGAGTGAGTCCTGGGACAGTCAGAGCTCCATAGAGAAACCCTGTCTTGAAAAACCAAAACGAAAAAAAAAAATTAATGAAAAAAATGCCATTATGGTGATGGATCTGAGGACTAAATATCATCCACGTTGGTGGGGGCAGGGTAGACAGACGACACACTGTGAAGAAATCCATAGCTTTTTGAAAATGTATTATTTAATTGAATAGTTTATTTTAAGAAAATAATTAAAGGCCAGGCCAAGTGGTGCATGCCTTTAATCCCAGAACTCAAGAGGCAGCAGAAGGCAGATCTCTGTGAGTTTGAGACCAGCCTGGCCTACATAGCAAACTCTGCCAGAAAGAGAGAGAATTAAAGAAATTCAAAGCAAAGGAAAAGGTTTTATGAGCAAGCATTCGGGAAGGCAGGACAAGGTGTCCTGGAGGCATCGGGTGGGACACAGCCTGGCACAGTCACAGACCAGAACGCAGAGAGGTGGTTGTGCACTGTGCGGACTGATCAGGCTCATACAGCCGGGAGCTCACCAACAAGCCTAGAGAGGTCATGTCACCATCGACAGACATTCTGTGTTTCCCAAACTAGCAGAGCGGCATGAGGAATGGGCTCATTTAGGTTCAAACCTGGTCATCATGAGCGACGCCTGCTGAGAGGGAATGCTGTGGCTTTCTTTGTGTTGTAGAATCCACATTTTTAATTTTAAGATGTGTGTCACTTTCAGAATCTGAGAAGCACACAAGACACCCTTTTGAAAGAAACAGTCCTTTGAACACGAGTTGGAAATGGATATGAAAGAATGCAGTTCAGTTCCTTCGCTGAACACGGCTTAGGCATCAAGGCCAGACTCCACCTCAACACACAAACTAAAGCTTTTTAACAGTCTGAGAAGATACAGGAATACACCTTGATGGCTTTGGGTTTACAAATCAATAGAAACGAAAACTTCTTATATAAAGATTAAAAAGGCACAAGCGAAAGGAGAGACAGATGAATAGGAATCTATCAAACTGAAAACTGCTGTAAAAAGTACCCTCAAATGGTGGGGTAAGGGGACCTGGGGTTGGGGGAGCTGGCTCATTGGTAAAGTGCTTGTCCCACAACCCTGAGGACCTGGTGTCCTGGTCCAGTTCGGATCTGTAAAAAGCCAGGCATGGTGGTGTATCCCTGTAATTCCAGCACTGGGAAGGTGGAGATGGAATCTCTGGGGCTTGCTAGCCAGTCATTCGTTTTGAATCAGTGAGAGTTCTGACAAAACAAAAACAAAAACAGTTCTCGCTTTAGAAAAAATGAAAGGTGGAGAGCAATTGACAAGTACATTCAGTGTTGATCTCTAACCTCTACCCACTATGCTCACACACACCACACAAACAGGGACAGATGTACAGTGTAAGGAAAGCACGCAGAATGGGAGGAAACATGCAGAATTTATAAAGTTCCCTTGCATCTCAGTAATAGAAAGACCACTGTTCTAACCTCGTTCCTGTTGCTATGACAAAACACTCTGGCCAAAAGCACTGTGGTGGAGAAAAACATTTATTTGGATCACACCTCTCTGTCATGGACCATCATGGAGGGAAGCCAGGGCAGGAACCTGAAAGCAGAAACCGTAGAGGAATATTGCTTGATGGCTCACTGTGGGCTCACACTTAGTGGGGGTTGGTGCTGCCCACAGTGGGCTGGGCCCTCCTACATCAGTTAATGATCAAGACAGTCCCCTACAGATATGCCTGAAGGCCAATCTGAGCTAGGCAATTCCTCAATCTAGGATTTCATCTCAGATGACTCAAGACATGTCAAGTTGACAGTTAAAGCTAACCAGGACATTAAACTACCTAGAAAATGGCCAAAGATCAGAAATGAAAATCTCTCCAAGGAAGATACAAAGTATCCACTGAATGCAGGAAAAGACACTCAAGATCATAAGACTTTAAAGAAATGAAAACTGGCTGACATCACACAGTGCTTCAGACACAGGAGGGTGGCCACAGCCATTACCAAGTGTTGACGAGATGTGAACACATGGGTCAGCCAGGTCTTGCTGATGGAAAAATAAAATGCAGCTTAGACTGTAGAGCACCGAGGTGCCTATGGCTTGGCAGCAAGAACCTATAAATGAGTGCTCCCGACAGCTGGAGCAGCAGCTCAGAGAGCAGCATTAGTCACCATATCCCAACCGGGAAACTACCCAACTTTCCACCGGCCGATGCGAGGATGAATTACGTGTGGCATCATGATCGTGCAATGCAATATTATTTGGCAGTGAAGAGGACGAAGGCCTGACACGGGCTAGACATGGAAGACCTTGAAAACATTCCACGGAGGATAGAGGGCAGTCACGGCAAACTGCACCACATGATCCCACTTCTGTGAAATGTCCCAACTAGGGAAATCTGCAGAGACAGAAAGTGGATTAGTGGTTGCCGAGGGCTGGAGGAGGAGGGAGGTGGAGGGACTGTTCACAGGACGTGGTTTTGGGAGTGGATGAAAAAGTTCTAAAATTAGATCGGGCTGATGGCTGCACGACCCTGCGACAGAGTGAACCCAGGGAAGCTCCCAGTTTAAGGGGTGAATGCATGGCTCACTAGCCACACCGCTGAGGCTGTTACAGATGGAAAAGCAGGGATATTGAGTGACAGGAAGGGAAAGAAGGGGAGGGAAAGGCTGGAGCGGGGAGAGGGGAGCAGGGAAGGAGGATGATAAAAGCTTTTGAGCTGCTACTGAGCTCCACACCCGAGGGCAGGCCTCACATCTCCATCTTGTCTGTAAAGATTGGGACATTGTGTCTGGAGGTGACGGCTCCATCCATCCCACTAGGCCTGGCCTGTGCCTGGGTACCACCTGTCTCCTGCTTCCTGTTATAGCAGCTGGAGGTTGGCTGGGATGGGAGAGTGAGAAACAGGCTCAGCAGGCAACAGGGTCTCTCTTGCCAAAGCCGTCTTTCCAGAGAATCTCAGGGCTGGACACAGGCCGCTGGCCCTGTGGGCTTAAGAGGCCTGACGCTATGGCCACAGGCCACCTTGTAGTTCCCCTCAGCCTAAGCACCCAGAGTCTTGAGTCCAAGAGATTCCCTTGCTGCCCTAGGCCTTGTCATCATGGTGACCACCTCAGTCTGTGCAGGACAGGATATTGTCAGAGTGTCAATCTGTCCTCACAGAGCTCTGGCCCAGAAGGGGCTAAACTCCTCCGGTGCATTCTCAGTGATATTCTCTGGGAGCAGGGAGAAAGTGGGGGCCATACAGGGTTAGAAACTGGGAATTAGACTCACAAGGATGGACGGGAGCAAAGTGATATCCCAAGAATGTGGAGAAGACAAACTTTTTTTTGTTTCTTTGTTCATTTCTTTGTTTGTTTCGTTTCTTTGTTTTTTTTCCTTCTGTTTCTTTCTCTTTCTTTCTCTCTTTCTTTCTTTCTTTCTTTCTTTCTTTCTTTCTTTCTTTCTTTCTTTCTTTCTTTCACAGTGTTTCTCTGTGTCACCCTGGCTGCCCTGTCCTGAAACTGGCTCTGTAGACCAGGTTGGCCTTGAACTCAAGAGATCTGCCTGTCTCTGCCTCCCAAGTGCCTGAATTAAAAGCCTGCACTACCATGCCCAGAGAAGACAAACTTTTTAACATAGGCTCAGGACCATTGATGGAGACAGACAAGACCTTAGGAGGGTCAGCAAGAGGGCCATGCAAGGCTAGACACATACCAAACCCTCCTTTACACTTGAGACAATGGGAACCTTTCAGCTGTACCCTGATCCTAGGTGCAGGGAGACAAAAATGAGGTGAACTCACCAGTAGAGACTCATGTGGGCAAAACACACCATTATTTACTGGGCATGTCTGGCCATTGACCTGCAGCCCACACACAGCTCAGGACTGCTGAGAATGAAACCCAATGGAACATCGTAAGCTTAGTCAGAACATTATAATTTTTTTTAATTATAAGCTTTATTGTGTGGTTCTTGAGCATGAACACTTTAGATGACAATGTTACGTCCTCACGTCAAAGCTCACCCCCAACCCCCCAAGACTGACACTCATGGCTCAGGTCAAGGGCTTATGTCACTGATAGGCTGCAAAAGAAAAAACTGTGAAAAAGCTGGC
Source organism: Rattus rattus (assembly GCF_011064425.1). NCBI lineage: Eukaryota > Metazoa > Chordata > Mammalia > Rodentia > Muridae > Rattus > Rattus rattus. Next base: position 164,669,514 of record NC_046157.1, on the reverse strand, counting down.
AGAGGATGTGAACAGAAAAGAGTGCAAAGTCCCCCACATGTGTGAAAAGGGCCCTGATCCCATTCCAAAGACATAAAGCTGAATTTAAGCAGCCCCATGAATCCATGTCTTTGGATAACAACTTCACCTGCAGATGCACTCAGAGGTAGGTGTCCGTATGCTGGTTGATCAGAGTGAGCACTGTTCCTTAGGAGCAGAGGGACTCACAGGGGCCCACAGAGGCTCATGGAGGTTCATGGGGGCCTGCAGGGAGCCACAGGACCTCACAAGGGTTCACAAGAGCATTCATGGGCTCACAGAGGCTCACAAGGGCATGAAGAGTTTCACAGGGACTCACAGGGTTATGCAGGGTCTCACAGGGGCTCAAATGTCTGACCCAATCACATGTAAAAGTGGCTTTGCCCCACTGATGCCATGTCTCTGCCAAGGGCATGCTAGGAGCACACAGTATCATTCCTCTAAGCTGTTTACTGTGGTTATTCACAGAGATAGCAAAACTGAAAAAACCCTAAGTTTCTTGTGTAGCGCTGGCCCATACCACAAGGTGTGGGGTGTAGCCTCAGGGGGTGGAGAGAGCAAGAGGCTGACCTATCTTGATGCCTTCTGAGCAAGTATGTGCAGGGTAGTGCCTGGGAGGCTCTGAGGTAAATTTGTTTGTGCTTCTGGTGTTTTCCAGAATCACCGGGAAGGTAATTCCCAAAGTAATTATGGAAGTCGTTCATGGGTGTGGGGGTGAGAAGAGCAAGGAAGCTATGAATAGCTGACCTTGGCCTTCCTGTGGGTGGTGTTTACCCTACAAGAGAGCTTTATTGAAGAAAAATAAATACATTGGAGACAGACAGGAATAAGACGATCCAAGTGGTGGTCACACTGGTGTGAGGAATTCAGTCGTTTACATCCCTACCCCCAGAGCATTTTTCAGCATTAATCTTGCTGAGACAAGTCTAAGAACAAACCAGAAAACGGACTTAGAAACATTTTAAAAGTTGAGTGTTCCTAACGTGACATCTTTATTACTCCTCCAAGGTGCAGGAGCTTGGCGAAAGGAGTTGGAAGCAGGAGGCAGAGGCTAGGGAGGAGTGCTGAGAAATGATGTCTTCCAGGCATGGAATGGCTGCTGCACACTCCATATCCCACAGTCCATCGCGGATGGGGCGGAGCTTATGAGGCCCCAGCCCTTCTCTAGATGCTAAAGGCTATTCATGGCTGCTGAAGGAGGGGAAGTTGCTTTCTTTAATGGTGTAGCCAGTGGTAAGTTGTCCTGCTCAAATAGATAACCCCAACCCATTCATGCTTATGTAAACAAGCCTGACTAAAGTCAGAGGGACTCACACACACACACACACACACACACACACACACACACACACACACACACACAGAGAAAAAACAGAGAGACACATGCACACACAGTCACACACAGAGACAGACAGAGACAGAGACAGACAGAAAAACAGAGAGACACTAAGAGAAACACACACAGAGACAGAGACAGCAAAACAGAGACACATGCACACACAGATACACACACACACATACTGAGAGAGAGAGAGAGAGAGAGAGAGAGAGAGAGAGAGAGAGAGAGGACAGAAAGACAGAGATACACAGACACACTGAGAAAGAAATACAGGCAGACAGAGACAGAGACAGAAAGAGATTGAGAGATATACAGATGCATAGACACACACAGAGAGACAGAAAGACAGAGAGAGACTGAGAGAGCTACACAGACACACATACACAAACACACAGACACACACACACATAACACAGATACACACACAGACACACACAGAGACACACTCTCACACACACACACAGACATACACACATACACACACAGACACAGATACACACACAGACACACACACATACACATACACACAGACACACACATACACAGATACACACATACAGGGGTAGGGGGCAGAGAAAGATACAGAGAGAAGTGGGGGGAGCTAGTACATGCTTGTTCTTTCAATATTCCAGAGGCAAAGACAGAAGGTTTTCTGCATGTTAAAAGGATGCCTGGTCTACATAAAGAGTTCTGGGCCAACCTAGTCTACATTAGGAGTTTTGGGTCAGCCTGGTCTGCATAAGGCATTTCAGGCCAGTCAGGGCTACACAGTGAGATTATGCTTTAAAGAAATGTTTTCCAAGGTAAAAAGGACCAGCAGGAGAGACAGTAAGGGGACACTGTCTTTCCTGATGGGAGACAGCATTTCTCCGAATCTTGCTGAAGAGGCAAAAGGAGGGCAGCCTGGCCTGCTGCTGAGATGGAGATGGTATTGGCTGCATCTGGCCAGCACACAGCAGGAGGTTCTGTGGCTCTGAGCTCACTCCCAGAATTCTGTGCTCTGGATGGAGCACCTCATAAGAGTGATTATGCACAGGGAAGACTGTGGAGAACCAGGGAGAGCTGAGTGCTGAGCTCGGGCAATTGTGGGATCCCTGAGGGACAGACACTGGTGACCTACCCCAAGCCCATGGTCCCGATGACACGTCCGGGACAGCTAGAGATATAAGCTTTAGCAGAACAACTGCTGTTCATTGGAGAGGCTAGAATGGAGGGAATAAAGAAAGGGGGTGCAAAAGGAGACCAGGGCCACTTAACAGGACCTAGGGTGCCTTTTCTTGTTGCTTGACTCTGCCCAGAGCTCCACACCTCCTCCAGCCCACATCCGCAAATACCCAGCAGCAGGGGCAGCACCTCTCGGGGACTCCAAGTTGGTGAGCCTCTGAATACATTTGATGGTAGTAGGACATGCTAGGGGCTGCATTTGCGACCACAGCCTGGCGCAGGGCCATTTGGGGCTGTGAGACACCCACTGCAGCCCAGTGGGGAGAGCCGCAGCTCCTCCCAAACAGGCAGCTACTTCAGCTCAGCTCAGCAGGCAGGGCAGAAAGGATGACAGGTGCCACCGCCCCGTCTGCCTGTCACTGGGAGCCAGCTGCCTCCTGTCAGCAGCTCATCAGGCCCGAGGACCAGGACAAACAGTCCTGCTGAGCTGCCGCTCCCTGACCTGCCCCCAGCAGGCCTTTTTCTGCGGCCAGCACGTGCTTCTGCGGCCAGCACGTGCTTCTGTCCTGTTGGCTCTAGGGTCTGGCCTGAACAGGCACTGCACGAAGGAGAGAAGGAGGTCATGATAGGGTGAAGAAGCTAGAAAGATGCTCTCAGGAAGAGGGCTGCTGATGGAGGACCGTGGGAGGGCTTCTTGGAGGAGGAGGCAGTGGGAAGAGAAGGGATGAGGTGCATTGGGGGAGCTGGAGTGCAGGTAGGAGGAGTGTCTTAGGTCCACGAGGGCAAGTCCTGAGTAGGTCTAAGATGGCTGCAACTTAGAAAAGTTAGGTGTTCCTACGGGTTCTGGGCTGGGAGCACCCCCAGTAGAGCTGAGTTAGGGCCAGCCGAGGTCCCCACTTCACACCAGGAGAAAGAAGAAGCAGAGGCAAGAGCGACATTGAGGTACCCAGCTCCCACACACCGCACCAGCCAATGCTGATTTCCCCACCCAGGTACCCTTCTGCCGCTGCTTTGCACAGCAAGTTACAGCAACGTTGGCAGGACCGTGGTTCTGTCCCAGTGAGGCCCTGGCCCCTTCTGACCACTAAAGCACTGGGAGCATAATGGCCATCCTGGCAGACAGAGTGTCATCTTCATATTGCTTTCGTTTTTCTGTGATGTTTCCTCTGGGGTGCTACGTATTTCTGTTTAAACCGCTTATGCTCATTCTGAGACTGAGTGCAGTTTTCCATCTGCTGTGGGCTGTGGTGTAAGGAAACTCAGCTTACTACTCACTCTAGAGCAGGGGACTGCTGAGGGCCAGAGAGGGTGGCACAGGGAGTCACAGAGACCAGCCTGTGACCTCTGCACCACCAGGAACCACAATCATACCAGGACTGCCAGTCTAGTAGCAGGGGCTACTCTTAGCTGTCCTTGCAGGCAACCCCAACTAGAGCCAACCAGGTACAACCTTGTCCTCTCAAGCAAAGAGCTCAAGTCAAGGGGGTAGACCCTGATCATGATGTGACTGGGCTTCATCCCTCTCCCCTCAGCTGCCTTCCCAGAACTGGCCCTGAGAACCAGCCTTATCCTAAGGGGTGTGTGCCAGGGCCTGAATTTGAGCTCTGTTTGGACACATAGCCTACAGCATGGGGCTCAAGAGGGCTAGGAGGGGACATTCTGAGGCCAAGCATGTACACTCAGTGATGCCGGTTGGGCTGTGTCCCTGTGGTCTCTCGTTCTCCTGAGTGCTCCCCTATCTGTCCTTTGTTCTCATCCTGCTCAGTGGAGAGCTGAGACCTATAGGTGAGTTCACAGCCCGTGGAGCCTCTGAGCTCTGAAAAGCCATCCCGGAAGAGCACACAGATCCCCCAACCTTTTTGGAGCCCCAGTGGAACACTGAAAGAGCCCAGCGCATAAGGGAACTCAGAAACATTCTGCCCAAGGCTGGCATCCAGTGTTGTGTTTTTTCAGGCTGCGGGATTCCACACATATTTCCTGAAGCTTCCATGAGCATGCTAAAACAATAAATTGGGGTCCACAGAGGTCAGTCAGGATATCACCCCGAGAAGCCTGTGCATTCATGTGTCCTACCTCACTCATTCTTAGCATCAGGCCTGGAGAGCTCAGATTCTGGGATCATCAAGGAGGTTTCAAGTAGAGAGAACAGTTGGGGGCCTGGAGCCACTTACTGTCTGCTGTGGGTTTGCAAAGTTACTTGCTCTCAGGACTGCCCCTTAACTCTCAGACCAGGGAGCAGTACAGCTTAAATATATGCCTGTCTATAAAGGGTACCATGATTTACCCCAGCCAAGCCTGGGTAACTGGGATGCAGCCAGGGTGGAATGGACAGGCCCCACTTGAATCTTGTATCTGTTGACATGTTGGGCATGTCTGCTAAGTCCTAAGGCCTCTATACCCAAGCCAAAAAAAAAAAAAAAAAAAAAAAAAAAAAAGGCCTGATCTTGTCCTGCCTGGATGTAGATAAGGGAGTCCCAACCGGTCTAGATAAGTTAGGGTATAGCTCCTTAGCAAGTTAACATTGGTAGCTGGGATAAGGGCGTGGTTGGGCCTGTAAACAGGGATCCAGAGACTGGCAGAGTTCTTATAGAGTGTGTCTGAGCCATCCTCAGAGGTCTTTCTTGAGCTTCAGCGCCCCCTGGTGGTGGGAGGCCACCACTTACAGTAGGCTGTGAGTGCTTCATTTTCGCCTTCCCCAGTCCACTGGATTTTAGGATTTGAACTCTGCTAGGAATCTCACATCTGAGAAATGATTAAGAATCTGGACCTGGAATCAGAAACTAAGGGATGCAGGCAAGGGGAGGGGTAGGTATTGTAAAGAAAACCGGCCTCCTAGACCACCGTTTCTCGTCCCCACACAGGGCAAGCCTGGCACCTTCTTCACAGGCCCGCTTCTCTGCAGGTTGACTTGGAATGGCTCTCTGTGGGTGTTGGGCTATATTCAGCCTAACAACGGGGTTGTCTGGGGAGGGGTGTGTGTCAGCTGTGTCAGGACATGTGGCATGTCACTTTGGATACACAGGCCAGGGCATGCTCTACCTGTCTGTCCCTGTGTGACTCTCCCTGGAAAACAGAAGCCCCCACACAGGGGCACCTGGAGGGACATAGGGAGAGGCTACTGTTTGGACGGGAGGCTGAGCTGGGTGTCTTCCAGACATTTGTCCTGCAGCCGGGCTCACATGCGCTGAACTTGCTGACATGACCTGGGGAGTGAAGACCGGGGATTACCGATTAGAAAGGGCTCTGACCAGCTTGGCCCCAGGGGTTCTTGGGTTATTAAACTCACCCACTCATGTCAAGCGTGGTATTTCTCTGATGTGAAAAATCCCTGTGTATATTGTAGATACTTGAACACTGTGGGTAAGCATCCAGACAAGAGGCCTCTAGGGGCCTTTCTGACACCCCTCGCTACCCTCCCCACTGGCTCTGAGCATCTCCATGTCCAGTATGGTGTTTCTCGGGGTTAGTTCATGATCAACTTGTCTCTGTTTACTGCAAGTTGTGTCTCTGTGTTTAATTCTGAGTGATGTCATTGTTTTCCTCATGAGTCGCTCTCTGTAAACTTCTGGGATTGCGAACGCATGAAAACGGATTTGATGGGCATTGTGGTGGTTTGAATAAGAATGGCCCCCATATAGGCTCGTGTGTTTGAACGCTTAGTCACCAGACAGTGGGACTCTGATAGGTTTAAAGTGATTAGGAGGTGTGGCCTTGTGGGAGGAAGTGTGTCATTGGGGATGGGCTTTGAGGTTTCAAAAAGCCCATGCCTGGCCAAGTCTTTTGGCTTGTGGATCAGGATGTAGCTCTCAGCTCCTGCTCCATCGCTGTGAGTGTCGCCATGGTGATAGGGTGATCGGTCACGGTGTCTCTTCACAGCAATAGAACAGCAAATGAGACTGGCATATAGAGAGAGGTTCAGAGTCTGACATTGTTCCTTTAGCGTAGATTCCTTTGAGTTCCAGCACTGTCCTCTTTTTGCTGGCTTTGCGATTGTTTGAGTTAAAGCCTCATATTATAGCCCAGGCTGGACTTGAACTTACTTACCATATAGCCCAGGCTAGACTTGAACTTACCATATAGCCCAGGCTGGACTTGAAATTACCGTATAGCCCAGGCTAAACTTGAACTTACCATATAGCCCAGGCTGGACTTGAACTACTTTCTCAAGAGTACTGACATTGCAGTCATGAGCCACTGTGCCTGGCTGTTCACATGGCTCCCAGGAAGTGCCCATTTCTTCTAGTCCTCACCAGTAGCCAAAGCTCAGAGACCATTGGTGTCTCCAAAAAGGGACAGTTTTGTCAAACTGGGCACTTTGTGAAGTAGCCAGCTAAACTATCATTTTTAGCGTATCTTTTCAAATTCTTCCAGATTAATACATTTTATTAATCTGTTGATTTTCAAATCTCTTATTTAGCAGTTCTCTCTCTCTCTCTCTCTCTCTCTCTCTCTCTCTCTCTCTCTGTGTGTGTGTGTGTGTGTGTGTGTGTGTGTGTGTGTGTGTCAGAGTGATGCCAGGTCAATTTCACTTTATTTGTTGAAGCAAAGTTCTGCCCTCCTTGTCCCCCTCCCCCAATCTGGAGCTTACTAGTTTGGGTTAGCCTCTCTTGTCCTGGGATGCTGTGAGTTCTGGGGATCTGAACTCTGTTCCTCATGCTTATGTAGCAAGTCTTCACCCATAGAGTCATCTCTCTGGCCCCTAATTTACCAGGCTTATTCATTAATGTATTCTTTTAATTTGATGGGCTTATATCACTGAGGTTCAATACACCGTTTTCCCTCCCCTCCATCCCTGCCAGTACTTTGCATATTGAAAATTCACCCTTAACCTCTGCCCCGCTGTCTTGTTGTTTAGTAGCCTGAGTTTTGTATCTCAGGATTTCTGCTGTGTGGCATGAAGTGTTCTGACCCATGTAGCTGATGGATGGTCCCCAAGTCCCCCACGTCACCCTCACAGGCCTGCAGTGAGATCCAGCTTCCTTAGAGTCTGGATTTTATCCCTAGACGCTTCCCCAGTGTGCGATTTGTCTCACTGGTCCCAGTGTATGTCTGACTTAATTCCTTATAGTTTTAAATATAAAATAGCTTATTAGCATGACAAAGTATTTTGCTTAGTATTTTTCAAATAAATTTTGGGATGTTTTATTTTTAAAATTATCTCCTGATTTTTTTCTTTTTTGCTAATATGTTGAACATGAGGGTTCAACACGTGAGTTATTTTGCAAAGAATTAGCAACTCTGACCCGGTTTGTCTACCACTTGGGGACATGACAATGCCACTTGTCCCCATTTATTCTGACGTACACCCCACCCCCAGATGGGACCCTTCATAGTGCTTTGGTTTGCTTCTGCTCATTTTGGGATCTTGATGCAATTATGAGTTATTTTTGTGTCGTATTATCGGCTGTGCCAGGCTGTGTCAGCCTCGGGGAGCGTCTTTGGTTATTGGATTTCTTTTCACACCCTACTTCTTTGTTGGAACTTCTTATTAACCCTGAAATTTCTGCCAATTGTTTTAAGGCTTAAAATGGTGATGCGGGTTTTCCTGCTTCCCTGACGATGATTGAGAACCATCCTCCACCAGTCCTGCCTCTGTCCTTGTGTGTGCATGGAGGGGGGTTACACCTTTGACCCCAGCATTTGGGAGGTGGAGGCAGAGGATTAGAAGTTCAACGGCATCTGCAGCACACCACAAGTTTAAGGTCAGCCTGGACCACATGGGACTTTGTTTTAGAAGAAGAAGAAGAAGAAGAAGAAGAAGAAGAAGAAGAAGAAGAAGAAGAAGAAGAAGAAGAAGAAGAAGAAGAAAGAGGAAGAAGAAGAAAGAGGAAGAGGAGAGGAAGAAGAGGAAGGAGGAGGAGGGAAGAGAAGAGGAGAAAGAAGAAGAAAGAAGAAGAAGAAGAAGAAGGAAGAAGAAGAAGAAGAAGAAGAAGAAGAAGAGGAAGAAGAGGAAGAAGAGGAAGAAGAGGAAGAAGAAAGCAGAGTCATGCAGTTGGCCACCGAGTGCTCTCACATACTGGGATCTAATGTCAAGGAGGCATAGTTTGAAGATATTCCCCATGTGCCTTGATTATTTGCTGTCCCAGCCAGAGATGTTTCCACACCATCCTGGCCCATCCAGGGTGGTGTTGGCTTCTTTCCCTTCCTAGAAGCTCCTCTACCTCACTTCCTGTTCTTGAACCCCAACACAGTGTGACCCACTGCCAGCTCTCACTCATGCAGGAGTCCCAGGAAAGGGGGAATGGCTGCTCCCATGGAAAAATACAGGGCCTTCCCAGTAATCTACCCTACCTATTCAATGTAGCCCTGGACCCCTCCTTGGCTGTAGCTGTTACTTTGAGGTTGGTGACCCCTGCTGAGTTACTGCTTTCTAACTCATAATCTTCCAGATATGCTCATCTGTCCCTTCCCCAGACACTGGGGGTGGGGGTGCTGCTCTGAGACTCCAAGTAGCAGCCTTTTCGGCCACTGCAGTGACACTTACCAAGGTTCTGGTTCTGTCTCCCCCTCCCCCTCCATAAACTCTGCTGAGAGTGGAGATGCCTTTCCTCGGGATGGTGTCTGCTCCTCGGACGATTCCTTTAACCAAACTTCCTTCTGTCACTTCTTCCTCTGGTCTAGTCAGTGGCCTATCACCTGGACCAATCCTGTCCATAGTTCATCACCATAGCCCCGTTATTCTTCCTTCGACTACACTTGGAAAAGTCTGTTTCTTAGATCATTTCAGACCTTTGCCTAGAAAGTCACCCAAACCACCTGTCATTAGAGCTTCCTGCCACCTGCACTGGGCACTCCTGAGATCTAGTTTTAATGGCCACCTTTGAAGAACCAGCTCTGCCTCTACTGGTGGGTCCCAAGACCCACCTCTCCACCCACATCTACCCACACTACCAACTGAGAAGCAGGCAGATACATTGCTTGGGGGACTCTTGACCTATGCCTGTACCCAGCTGCAAGGCAGTCTGGGAAGTGTACTGTTAGCTGCAAGACAAGCTGGCTGACGATCATAATAGATTCAGAACAGGTAAACGGTGGGGTTGGATACCTGTAGCCTCTGTGCTGTGGGTCCTGGTGGGGCTTAGTTAGTCTGTGTCCTGGCTCTCATGAGCTTCTAGGGTCTTGAGGTTTATGTCTGCCTGCCAATGTATTTCTTCTCCCTGGTGAGGAGTCTCCTCTTCCAGGTCTGCATTGTTTTATGTTGGACCGTGTTGTGTCCTCTGAACCACTTCTCTCATTCTTCAGGCTTTTCATCTCTTCACATCTTTCTGCGTCATGTTCTAGATAATCTACTACACTGGCCCTGTGTACCCATTAAGACTACGGTAGCAAGGACTGCAGACTGGGTGGATGAACCCATCAAGATTGAATCCCAAGGTCAAACTTGATAGGGTTGGTTCCTTCTGAAGGGAGGAACATGCACATATATGCACATGCACACACAAAATCTCTCCTCCATGAGTAGATGGCCATCTCGTGCCTGTGCCTTCACGCGGTTATCCTTCTTTGTCCTTTTGTGTTTGTCCCAATCTCTTCTTTACAGACACCAATCCTTGGACTAGGGCCCATGGTAACGAACTGACCTCAATCACCTCATTAATACTGACTCTAGACAGTCAGATTCTGAGGTACTGGAGTGTGGTTGGTTTTAGTTGTCAAGATGACACAAGCTAGAATCACCAGGGAAGAGAGTCTCAAAGAAGAACTACCTAGATCAGGTTGGCCTGTGATCGTGTATTTGGGGAATTGTCTTGAAAATATTAATTGATGTGAGAAGACCCAGTCCACCATGGGTGGCACTATTCCCTAGGCTTGGGTCCTGGACTGTGAAAAAGTGGAGAAAGTGAGATGAATACTAGCATGGGACATTCATTCTCTACTCCTGACTGTGGATGTTAACAGCTACTTCAAGTTCACACAATCTTGGCTCCCCTGCTGACTGACACTCATCAGGAACTGTGAACTAAATAAACCTTTTGTCCCCTAAGTTGCATCGCTTCAGAGCATTTTATCCTAGTAACAGGAGACAAAACTAACACTTAGGGGTTAAGACTTGAAAATATAAAAGTGGAGGGATACAACTTGGCCCAAACCATTTATTTCCTATTTACTCCGTAGCAGGATTGTGTGTGTGTGTGTGTGTGTGTGTGTGTGTGTGTGTGTGTGTGTTGCATTGCACAGAAAGGACAATTTTGACATGGCTCTCACCTTATCCTTTGAGTCAGGTTCTCTCATTGAACCTGAAGCTTGCTGCTTCAGTAGACACGATGGCTTCTTTTCTCTACTCCTGCCCCTAGCGCTGGAGTTACACGTGCGTTCTGCCATGCTCAGCTCTTTATGTGTGTTCTAGGGATCCAAACTCAGGCTCCCATGCTTGCACACTAAGCACTTTACCAACTGAGCCACCTCCCCAGACCCATTAATTTGCTCTTTGGTTCTTGTATTGAGTTTCATACAATTCCCCCTAAACACACATGCATGCACACACATACATATGTGTACACACATGTACTTTGTTGGGAGCCCGGAGAGCTGGATTTAAATTCGAACCTCTGGTAAGGGCTTTGCGTTTGTTTCTTAGCTTAGCGGGGCATAATCCAATCAGATGGAGACAAGAATGCACCCACTTCAGAGCTGATGGTAAAACCTGCTAGTCAATTTTCAGTCACTAATTAGCAACGTTCATGCCGGGGCCTGTGGGCCACTCCAGCAAGACCTTCACACACGGCATAGACCGGGACAGGGTGCGTGCTGTCTTCAGTCAGCTCTGTGGTGTCATTTCTTGCTGACACGTCTGTGGCATTAGCTAAATAGCTAACTGCCGACATGTGTTGAGTCTGGAGTGAGATATGGTTGGCTACGTTTTAATCTCGACTTATCTAAGCTGGTAGTTTTTATATGTTCATATAAAAATGAATAACTGCTCCTTGCTTAGTTTGATCCCAAGCTCCACATAAACCAGGCACGCTGGTTCAGCCTGTAATCTCCCCACCCAGGAAGGGGAGGCCTCTGGGTGGGAATGGGCTGTCTGAGGCTTGGGAGCCAGCCCATGCCTTGGCACGGGAGTGGGTAAGAGGCAGATGCAGCACCATAGGAATCATTGCCAGTCTAGGGCAGCTGTGCCACGGGGCACCATAAGCTGCAGGTCCCAGCTGGGCATTGAGATTCTTGATAGTAGGGTGCTGGCTCTTAAACTGTGAATGTTCTAATTCCCAGGGAGGGATGCGCCCAGGGCTACTGGAAAGGCTGGGGTGGGGGTGCGGGTATTGGGGGTAGGGAGGCAGGTGGGCTCCCTGATGACTTTGCACCGATGCTGCAGTGAACTCCATTGCATTAGACTCCAGAAGGATCTGTTCTAGGCTTGGGTATAGCTAGAACTGCAACCTTCCCCAAGGGCTGCTAGACAGTGAGGACTAGGAGAGCAGCGTGAGGTTGGCTCTATTCAGCTAAGGTGGAGGGAGGGGTCTGTCAGATGGGGATGGTCCTGGATAAGGATGCTGAAGGTGGGGTCTTCCTGGCGCAAGCTCAGGTTACTGCAGAGACTGAACGCCTTTGTAAGAACCCAGCTCCCTATCCGAGGTTCACAAGTGCTCTACCTTCCTGAACCCATAGCCTACCATAGACAGTGGTGTCTAGAATGCCCACCCCTGCCCCTGTCTTCCAGACGGTAGGGGCAGTGAGCATCAGACGAGAAGCAGAGGAGGACCCTTCCCTCCTTCTTAGATAAGGCATCCGTTCACAGAGGTGCATGGCCTCCTGAGGCCACACCTAGGAAAGAGACGGTGTGAGTAAAGGATAATTTTCCAAGTGCATTGAGACTCGAGAAGGATCCGTTCTAGGCTTGGGTAAAGGTTCTCCAGTCAGAAGGACTGACTCCTACTTCCTGAAGAGCTACCTCCAGGCTGGGGGAGCTGCTCAGCTCCTTGGCCACTCTGGACCCATTGGCCCGGGATGATTGGACTATCAAGTGTGGGTTAGATACGGGATTCTATGGACAGAGCTGAGGCTACTCCTCCACTGGGATGTGGAGCATCCCACTGGCTCAGCTAGGGCCAGCTCTCAGGGGTCTGACACTTGCCAAAGTGGACTGTGGCAGAAAAGAGCTGCTGGGGTCTGCAGGCAGGGCTGGAGTGCCTCAACTCTTCCGCCACCCTAGGTCTCAGCCAAGGAGAGGCAGGAAGTCAGAGGGGTAAGATTCACATGTCAATATTTTCTAAAGGAAATCCCAAAGCCTTCGTTTTCATTAAACAGCCATCAATACCCATTATGGAGCAAGCAGACGAAGTGAAACTTTCCGAGATGCCATGGCCACCAACCGTCCCCATACCTTGCTGTAGTTACAGCTTTTATCTTTGCATTTCCTCTGTGGTTCATGGAGCTGACGTCACCAGTGTTCATAAGCCAAAGGAAATGGTCCACTCACCACAGAGCTGTTCCTGTGTGTACATTGGAGTCCTGCTAGGGGTCAGGGCTTTCCCTCAATCCCCACATCACCCCACAGGGCCTTCAGTCACCCAGACAAGACCTGGGTGATCTGTGAGAAAGAAAGCCATGTCCTCCCCAGCATTCATCTCTGACTTCCCATAGGAGGACTCAGCATCCGAGGGGCCAACTTGGTGTGTGTCACAGGAGTCTCCATCTCCCTCTCACGTATGGGCCCTACCTGGGGTCTGCCATAGTTACCCTGTGATTGTCCTAGGAGAAGAAGCTGTTAGCAAGTCATACTCGGCACGTGGTTGGAGGAGGCCTGTGATGGTTAGTGCTAATTGTCAACTTGAGAGAATCTAGAATCACCTGGGAGAAGGGTCTCTGGGTGTGGGGACGGGGATTATGTTGATTACCTTAATTGAGGTGGGACCCCTCCCCCAACTATGGGTGACATCATTCTCTGAGCAACAGACACTGGTCAGTGTAAGCAGAGAAAGAAGCCGAGCGGCATTGTGTGGACACCATCCTCTGCTTCCTGATGGTAGAGACGATGAACTGCCACTCCACGTTCCTGCCATCTTCACCTTCCCGCTGGGGTGGACAGTCTCTTGAACAGTGAGGCAGAACAAACCCTTTCTTCTTCCAATTTCTTTTTGTCAGAGTATTTTATCGCAGTTGTAGGAAAGGATATTAAAGCAAGACAGATCGCGTCTTGGCTTTTTATTGCTGTGATAAACACCACGACCGATTTGGGAGGAAAGCGTTTATTTCGGCTTCTAGCTTAAAGTTCATCACCCAAAGAAGTCAGGGCAGAAACTCGAGGCAGAAACTGATGCAGAAGTCATGGAGGAACAATATTTACCAGCTTGTTCCCTATAGCTTGCTCAGCCTGATTCCTTATAGCACCAGGACCACCAGCTCAGGGATGGCACCACCCACAGTGATCTGGGCCCTCCTACACCAATCTCAATCAAGAAAATGCAACACAGGCTTATCCGTGTGACAAATGAGTGGGGGGCTTTTTGCAAGTGAGGTTCCCTCTTCTAAAATGATTCTAGCTTATACCAGGTTGACATAAAACTAGTCATCACAAGCAATGACTAAGAAGTGTTTCCAGGGTGATTTCTGGTACAGAAGTCTGGAAATGGGGCTCTATCCTCTGGGTGGGTAAGTACAAGGACCACCCTCCAAGAGAGCAGCTGGCTAACATAGGATGTTGGTCTCAGGCCATTTCAGCGTCACACATGAGTGGGGATGGTGTCTGGAGAGTGAAAAATCTCTAGGGGCCCGAGAATCATTTCCAATACCTTGAAAAGCTAGATAGATGTTAAATAAGGCAGCAGTCACACGTGCCTAATGTATCGCCTCCTCCTCCTCATCTTCCTCCTCCTCCTCCTCTTCCTCTTCCTCTTCCTCCTCCTCTTCCTCCTCCTCTTCCTCCTCTTCTTCTTCCTCTTCCTCCTCCTCTTCTTCCTCCTCCACCCCTCTACCTCTTCCTCCTTTCTCTTCGTTTTAGACATGGTCTCAAGGAGCCCAGGCTGGTCTTGAACTTGCAGTGTAGCCAAAGATGACCTTGGACTTCAGGTGCTCCCGTCTCCACTCCAGAAGTCTTCACTAAAGAGAAGAGTCGTTTCCACGGCTACCAGGCTGCTATGGCTAGGCAACAGGGATGACTCTGTGTGAGCACCTCTAGCCCCAGACACCTTGAACACACACTGGAAGTTCTCTGTCACCTGACAGATAAAACCAACTAACCAGCCAGTCAACCAACCAACCAGCCAGCCAACCAGCCAACCACCCAACCAGCCAGCCAGCCAACCAGCCAGCCAAACAACCACCCACCAACCAGCCAGCCAGCCAGCCAGCCAGCCAGCCAGCCAGCCAGCCAGCCAGCCAGCCAGCCAGCCAGCCAGCCAGCCAGCCAGCCAGTCAGCCAGCCAGCCAACTGACCAACCAGCCAACCAATCGAGGTCCAGACAGGACAGAACCAAGTGCATTACAAGAATTACATTCAGGACTCTGAATACTATAGTCATCACAGGCCTAGGTTCTAAGCAGTGAGGCGCACACTTCTCCTGAGACACTGTGGAACCAACCCCATACTTCCCAGAGCCTGGCCCAGCTAGTCCAGCCATAGCTCCCTACTTCTGAGGTTTATATTTTGGAGGTCTGACTGGGAATATACAGACTTAAGCAAGATCAGATGTGCACTGTCAGAGTCGGCAGTACCGGCCTGCCGTTTATTCATGAGATTTCAGAGTTATCGAAGGCCCTGCTGTAAATCTTAACGAGTAAATGTGATCCCTCAGCCCAGCACCAACGCTTCACACATTTATTTTTATACGTTGCAGGTAGGAATTGCTAAGGGGGTGGGAGAAAAGTCTCCTGACTCCTCAAGGCAAAAGTCTCCAGACACAGGGAGAGAAACCAAACATTTGAAAATGGCTGACCCACGCATTCCCAGTGATGTCATTGTGGCGGAAAGCCGAACTTCTCCAGGGAAAAGTGTGTGCGTCTTTTACAAACACAGAGCGAGGTGGGAGGTGTGAGTAGCCAGCCATAAGCTGCTCATCCCCGGAGACAGCAGCGGTGCGGAGGAGCCTGACACAGCCTCGCACATCTGTATTGACTTTGCCGAGAAGGAATGGTTCTGTGTTTATCACTGCTTCTCCAGAAAGGGCAGTGGTTACATCCCCGGCTTTACACGGAAGAGGCAAAAATACAGTTAATCTCTCTCCTCAAATGACAAGCTGAAATAAACTTTTCTGTACATGAACCACGCTGCGTTAGGCATCTTGTCACCGCGGTGAACGAGGTAACTCACCATTCAGACGGCCCCAGCAGAATTCCATCCCTCCTCTATGGCTCCTGGCATAGTGTCTTCACATAGTAGGAAAGTGTTTTTGAGCCCCCGTTCTAGATTCACCTAGCCACTCATTGAGCTCCTCCTGTGTCCTGAGCTCTGTCCCAAAACAGAAAGATGGACAGAGGGCGCAAGGCATGTGTAGCAAGGCTGACAGTCGGCAGCAGCACCGGACATTTTGGACCACTGAGGTGGGAATATAAATCTAGTCAGAGTCCTACAAGGCTTCAAGGAACAAAGGACCAGCTAGTCAAAGGTTGAACATGGTGGGCAAACGAGGGG
The DNA here is from genome assembly GCF_011064425.1 of Rattus rattus. Classification (NCBI taxonomy): domain Eukaryota; kingdom Metazoa; phylum Chordata; class Mammalia; order Rodentia; family Muridae; genus Rattus; species Rattus rattus. The sequence goes on along the minus strand of NC_046157.1, from coordinate 164,653,423 downwards.
GAAGAAGAGAAAAGCAAACTTACCAGAGTGGAGAAAGTTTCTGTTTTTTAATTCATTGGTTTTTACAACTGTTAATAAGCAGGCCCTGCCAGAGAGAGCACTGTTACATGTGCTCGAGTAAGTGCACTAGCTAGAGAGCCAGGAAGAAATCAGGACGAAAACACAGGAGTCCGAGGCTCACGGCCCTTCGTGGTCATTTCTGTAGCAGCCGCATCTCTCTCCTTTGTAAATTCTGGGCTTTCCCACACAAGCCTTGTCACACATGGCACAGGTGAGGGACAGTCCCAGGTCTGTGCCCACCAGCTTCATTCGTGCGTTAATGCTATGCTGCCCTCTCCCATCCCTGCTCACCCTCAAGGGTCCTACACAGGGTGGGCGTGCCTGTTGACGGTAAATTTCCAAACATTTGGAAGCTAATTAATATCCCATGGGTTAAAGAAAGTAAGGGGGGAAACACTAGAAAACAATTTGAACTGGTGAAGAAACACATTTTACAGTATAAATAATAAATATCCTTATAAGAGAAAAAAAGAAAATAAATCACTGATCTCAGCTTTCCTCCCCCCACTCCCCAAGAAACTAGAAAAATAGCAGCAAGTCAGACACAAGCAAACAGAGTAAATAGGAAAGAATGGAAATCGGTAAAATGGAATGTAAGTAATGGGGAGATTGATGGAACCATGGGGGTGTGTGTGTGCTCAGAACATTATTAATAACCTCCCCCACCAGACAGACCATGCCATGGCCAGTAAAATATATATGTATATGTATATATATATATTCGCCTGCCACAGGAAGAAGAGGCTGCTTTGGGCACTGAGGAAACAACTTCCAAAAGACCTCTATGCCAACAACCCAGTTGTCAGAAGAGACCAAACACTTAAAGTCCACCACACGCAAACATGCACTGGCGGAAACACACACTGTGACCAGGCGTCCATCGGAAGGACAGGTCAAAGGTGTGCGTGTGTCACAGCCCTTTCTACAAGGATGACTTCAGGGGTCTGTGCTTCCACCAATGGACTGAAACAGCATTCAAAGGTGAAATGACACTGTGGAAACAGGGCGTCAGGGCAGGGGGGACAAAGCTCTTCTACTTCTCCTGGGAGGCACCACAACCCTAACACCAAACCCCACAAAGCAACTGGAAGGTCAGTTTCCTCATAAACGGAATTTAAAACATCCTGCAACATTGTACAAATATGCCCAGCCAGATCCAGTATATTTGTATATGTATAAAAATTACATGTGTGCTTATATGTATTAAATATATAACATATATTAAGTATGTATTATATAAGTGTATGCGTAGTTCGTGCATATATATGAATAAACTTGCAACATAAGTGTATACACAGCTTACACATGATGTATGGGTAAATCTGAGACATGTAATGTTGCACGAATAGTTACCTGTTCACCCATGTGTCTTGCCTGGTCTGCACAGCAAGCCCTGTGTGGATCACTGGCCAATGCAGAATCGAATGTCAGGGAAGACAGAATGCACGCCCTGGCTGGGCTTTGAAATGCACGCATTAGTTACAGGCCGACTTCAAAGAAAGGCTGTCTCTCAACTTGCCTTAGTTCTTATCAGAGATGGGGAAATCCATTTTGGCTTTTGAGAACAGCAGCATCTTAGACACTTAGGAAATTGTACACTGTAAGACTAGATAGATCCTTCAGTGCATCTTTAGATATTTTTCCACCTCAGTCCATGGCCCCCAGTTTGATAGCTCCCTTTTTAAGTATAAAATTTACAAGCCACACCCCAAATATCTAGGTTATACAAATATTAAAATATAGATAAATATTAAAATATATAAAATTTATATAAAAATATGTACATTATACCTTCGTATCGGTATTATTCCCATATGAGTAAAATATGCCTGAAGTTTCTTTTGTACATTTAAGTACATATGCACATGGATAGACATGTGCATTTAAAAAGTACTTTGCATGTGTGTATAAGCAAGTGTTCCACAGATACATGCCTGTACTTATATGTATATATGTATATGCTTATGTGTATATGTGAATACACATTTCATGCATGCAATTCATGTATGTGTATAATATGATCAGAGTTTAACAGTAGAAACCAATCAACTCAACTCCAAAATAAATTGAGGAACCAAACGACCCCAGTAGCTGTCAAAAGCATTTAAGGAGCTGGGAGGATATCAGTGAAGTGTGCCACGCACACATGAAGACTGGAGTCTGTATTCTCAGCACACATGTTTCTCAGCACACATGTAAAAGTCAAATAGAGTGGTGTTCACCTGCAATCTCATCCCTGGGGAGGTGCAGACAAGGAGGTCCGGGGCCTTGCTGCCAGTGTGTGCCCATGCGGGAAAACACTCTACATATACCGAATAAATGCAATCCCTTTAAAGGGAAAACAAAATCCCATGTTTCAGGTCGGTTTACCGTTTTGTGTTGACCTACATTCATTGCCGTCCTGGGGCACGTGTGGCCCATGGGCAGGTTAGACATGCTTGCTAGAGCATACAGAGCAACGTGGAAAAAGAACCTTAGGAGGCCTTATAGTGATCTCAGGCTTACTATTATAGGGCTGGGTGTGGAGCTCGGTGTTATAGCAGTGCGTTTTGTACTCCCCCTCCCCCACCAACACACAGACAATTACTATAAGGCTGGGATTATGTGAGATGGTGTCTTAGGGTTCCTATTGCTGTGATGAAACGCCATGACTAAAGCAACTTGGGGAAGAGAGAGTTTCTTTCATTGTATACCTCTAGTATTAACAGTCTGCCACAGAGGGAAGGCAGAGCAGGGATTCAAACAGGGTCAGAACATGGAGGCAAGAAATGAAGCAGAAGCCATGGAGAAATGTGTCTTACTGTCTTGTTCCTCTTAGATTGGTAAGTTTGCTTTCTTATACACTCAGGACCACCCGCTCAGGGATGGGACCGCCCACAATGGCCTGGGCCTTCCTGCATCAATTGTCAGTCAAGAAAATGCGCTACAGGAAGGGTTGGGGATTTAGCTCAGTGGGAGAGGGCTTGCCAAACAACCCCAAGGCCCTGGGTTCGGTCCCCAGCTCCGGGAAAAAAAAAAAAAAAAAAAAAAAAAAAAGAAAATGCACCACAGGCCGGTTTGCCCAGCAGCCAGCATGGTGGGGGCATTTTCTCAATTGAGATTTCCTCTGCCCAAATGACTCTAGCTGTGTCAAACTGACACGAAACTAGCCAGTTTAGAGTGATATTAGCACAGGAATTAAACATGTCAAGGGGCAGGATGAAAAACCCAGAAATTGTATCTCCATTTTATGGCCACTTGGCTTTTGACACAGTCAAGAAGGAAATTTAATAGAAAAACCCCCTGGGCAAACAGTGCTAGAATAATTCATGGGAGGAATGTAAACCAGACCTAGAGCTGTGGTCAGGCAAGCGCAAGTCACATCTACTACCTGGGCTACATGTATAGGGAGAGGGGAGCATTCAGTCAAATACTCCAGAGAGACCCCACTGGTGGTGATCTGGCTGGATGGGGTCACTGACACGAACTACTTAGGACAGAGCTATGAGCTCAAGGTAAAGGGCTCATCAGTGCTTTTGGCTTTGAGGAAGGAGTACAGTGCCCCTGCTCTAGATTTTCAAATGTCTCCATACTCCCCAAGTGTCCTGGATGGTGTGGGTAGGAGTGAGCTTGTCTGTCTTGATGACTTCTGCTTATGGGAGGAGTGGCCAATGGACCCCTGGTGGCAGCATTCTGGAAAGTGGGCTGGGTTGGCTGTGGTGGGAGAAACTCTTCATTGTGACTCAGTGCAGGCTCCAGGTAGCTCCTCATGTTCCCCATCTTGTCCTGGAATAGCTGGATATGTAAGACAGCCCTGGGAGATCTTCCAAGCTCCTGCCAAGGCCTCTCAGCCTGGTATAACTAGACCATGTTTGGCTTTGTGGAGGGATCCTTCCTGCTGTGGCAGAAGAGTGAGCGGTGCCAGTGTCGTATAGAGAGAGACAAGCCATGTCCCATCCCGCCCCATCCCTTTCTGCTTAGTCATCAGCAGAGCTTCCAGGAAAACAATCACAGTTCTGCTGGAGGCTGGGGCCCAGGCAGGCACAGCTGTTAGTTACTTCGCACTGTGTGGGTAGGCCAGGGCAGTGTGACTGGTGTCAGCCTGCCTGGGAAACTTCAGGCAGAGCCAGGCACACAGCTTCAGCAGCTGGGCAGATAGCTCGCTGTAGAACTGGAACTAACTCCTTCTCAGGCTGTGCTGACCCACAGGTACAGCCCTTAGCTCCTCCTGTGAGACCTGGCCTGAGCCTGCAAAGAAAGTGACTGTCAGGAAGAACAAGCACTCAGCAGGGAAGGCGGCATAAGCCTAGATGCCTAGTGTGGTAGCATCGGGAGGTGGGTGAGTTGATAGCCTTGGCCATCTCAGAATCCTTGTCTGCTAACATTGCAGTAGCCATTTGCCTTCTGAGCCTGGGAAGTCTTTGGCAGAAGATGAGGAGGAGGAGGCAACCTGGTTGGGAGACCTCACTGTTCACTATGCCTGCCTTTCCTGAAGCCCCCTATCCCTCTCTCTAGAGCAGGGGAACCATCATCCATGAGCCTAGGAGGAGAGATGGGCTCGCTTTGAGGGTCACCAAGTCTTGGCTCTGAGCTGTCTGTTCCTCCCATTCCTTGTGAACTCTTACTGAGGTGCTGCTGAGGCTCCTAGGGTCCTGGGAGAAAGTCCTGAAGGACAGTTGAACGTAAAGGGTAGAAAAGCTGTGTCAAGGTCAAAAGAAGGATGTTAGCAAGTCACTATCTAAGGCTGGAGATTTCTGGGGCACAGCAGCAGATAGGGATCTACCTCGTTATAAAATTTAAGGTTCTAAGTGGACACAGGCACATGATCAGGGAAGCAAACATTCCTCAAAGCCACGTATTAGATGCACAAGGATGAAGAGCAGTAAATCTGTAGTGGTCTCCTCTGCTCAGTTTTGCTGGGAAGGTCCCCTTCCCCATCCTGGAGACCATACCTCTGTTCTGCCAATCTCCAGGACTGTACCCTTGCCAGTGGGGTCTCCTTTAAGAGCCTGGGTACCGCTTGCTGAGGGAGCACATTCTACTACAGCTGTGGGTGGGAGCTAAGGGTGTCCAGCTCACACCGAGTTGGGGAACAGATCCCCCTCCCAGACTTGGCACACGCCCACCTTCCAGCTCCCTGCCCTTGATGGAACTCAGAAGCCCAGTCCCACTCAACACAGAGCAGGAGAAGGGACCCCTGACTGACGAGGGTGGAGGTGACAGGAGGTGGGGTTGTGACAGATCTAAAGGAAGGGGCACCTGTAGGGTGAGGCCCATGAGGGTTGCACACTGACTCTTGCAGAATGAGGTCAGTGGGCAGGACTTGTCTACCACATGCAAATCAAAAATGTACCCCCAAACGAATGGCAGGAAGGATGGAGTGTGGCCATAGGGCTGGCAGGGAGTGGGTGGTTGCCCAGGTCCTGCCAGGACAGCAAAGTCAAAAGACAAATAGATAAGGGGTATGCCCTGGGACATCCTGACCAAGGGCTTAAATTAGGGCAATAGATTCTATGATTTCTCTCTTGATTCAGCAGGTTTCTGTTGCTCAAAACTTGTCCAACATTTTGAAGAAGGCATTTGCTCTGCATCCTTCCCAACACCCTGCAGCCATGAGACCTGCTATGGAGCAGAAGATACAAGGCTACTTCTTGGCATTCAGGCCAGGCTGCAGGCCAGGACATAGCTGAGGGCCTGGGACTGTGGGCTGTCAGGGGTCTCAAGTGAAAAACACAAGTTCTAGCTCGTTCTAGAAACCTACAGAGAATCCAAAGCAAGCCAAGATGAGTACTATTGGCCCGTGTGGAACACTATAACCCACTGTAGGAGGACCTCGAATGTGACCAAAACACCCTTGCTCAGTACCCTGCCAGGGTGCACCTAGAGGAAATGTCCCCAAGCACTTCTGCAGAGACAGTCAAGAAGTCTATCCTCCCTGGGAGGAGGAACAGGAAAGTCACCACCATCTGATGGCATGCAACTGTCACTGCCATTGCTATTCACAAGGTCCTGTCCCTGTGAGGTGGTCGGGGGAGCTGGCCTCTGCCCAGGAGACCCAGTGGAGTGTGGCAGCTGCCCATGTGGTAGGGAGGGAAGGTTGTTTGTCAAGCAATCTCTTTTGTTCAGGGGGAAGCCTCCTGTAATCTTGTATTGTCGGGGAGTAAATTCAGATGAAAAGCAGCCACACTCTGAGTTTGATGGCACCGCCCTGGGGAGGACAGCAGCAAGATGACAGGGCTGAGTTTCAGGGGCTGAATGGTAATGAGCTTCCCAGTAAGTGGTGTTTATGGGCACCAGCTGCAGGTGTATTTCTCCCACCCTTTGCCCTGCCTGTCAGAGCTGGCCCCGCTCACTGCCTCCCCCCCCCCCGCACTTTGATTAAGGCAGTGAAGACACCAGATGCTCTATGATCTCTGGGCTGAGGGGAAGCCATGCAGCTTCTGGTGGTTTCTGAATGGAAATGCCCAGGCGGAAACTATTTTTAGAGGGTGATGCTGGGGCTGATGGGGGGTACTCACAGCTGCAGTCCCTTTGTTGGAAATGGGGTATCACGGGGGCAGAAGACACCCGTGGAATACTCCCGTTGGGATCTAGCAACAAGAACTCATTTGGGGCACAAGGTAGCACTCTGGGAAGTCAGTGCTTAAGAGCCAAGGAGGAGCCGGAAATTGATCACAGATCCAAACTGGGCCTGAAATCAATCACAGATACAAACTGTGCCTGCTTCCCTTACGGGAGTGAGATTTTTGGATCCTCGTTGAGCAATCCTATATTGGGGTTCTCTGCCTTCTCTAAATATCAGACTCTAGACGGTGGACCCCACGGGTCCACCTAGACCTACGTATGGGCTGGAATCTGGAATTCTCTGCTACAGAAGCTGCACAGAAACATCTGTCCCCTGCCCATTCCCCAGGCGAGACCCTGACACCCAGCTGGCAACACACCAGATTGCTCAGGGCCGGAGGTGGAGGAGCACGGGAAGCCTCATTACTCGGGGTTCTAGCGGCTGGTTGTGCAGTGTAGCATATACTTGGAGGACAGAGGGGAAACCGTCTTTGAAGAAGGGAATGGGGCCTCCCTGCTGTACGTGGCCAAGCTCTGTGCCACATGAGGTCCAGTGTAGGCGGGACCAGAAAGGCAAGGGTATCGCTGCTCACATGGCGCCAGACCCAGAATGTTCATCTGAGGGTCACAGGGACTGGTGGATCCCTACACCAACCCCTTCTTCCTCTGGGCTCAGAAAGGCTAGGAGCCAAAGTTTGAGGCCTAGCAGGTCTCCACTGGCTTTAGGCATCGCTAGGCATCACCCGCCAGCCCCAGGAGGCAGCAAGAAGAAGTACCACTCTGGCTTCCAACGGGTGCTCTTCGGCCATGGTGCCTTTGAAGATGGTACAGAGACGGACGGGCTGACTTCAGAATGAGAGGAGAGAACCCCCCTACGCCTTTGAGTGACGCCCTCAATGGCGGTGACTCCAGAAAATGCAATCCACAGCACTCCCAGGTAGCCTAGGAACTCTCAGAAAGGAAGGCCTACCTTTGCATGGGGCCTGGGGTGGAATACAACTGGTATTACCCGTCCTGTGCAGCTCCCTTTGAATCCCCAGGCTGATGAGGCCTGAAATACACAAGGGGCAAACACACATGCGTACGTATAAATTATAGATGTAAATTACATCTTGTGTTATGTATCAATTGTTTGTGAATTATACATACATAATTCATACATAAATTATGCATCACATCTATATAAATACATAAATACTTTATTCATATTTATGTCTCACGTATTTAGATATTAATATACTCCTGCCTTTCAGCTTTCCAGTTTCATTTAATAAATGATGCTGAGATCCTTCCCATGTAGGACACACAGATCTAATTCTTTCAGATGGCTGCATACCAGGCCATCCCGAGGACCGTCTATCACTAATTCATCCACTCCATCCACTTTTGATGTGTGTTTGGTTCACAGACAGCTTTTGACTGGCTGTAAGACATGCTGCAATGGAAGTGGGGTTTCCTCCTTTTTACCCTTAATATATGAATTGCGTAGACGTCTTAACATCGAACCATCCTTGCATTCTCTGGATGAGTAAGGCAGGACTTAGATTTTCAGCATCCCGGGAAATCCCAGACCCTAATACTTTTGCTTCATCAGAAGCCCGTGGTTTTCCTTTTCTGTAAGTGCCTGATAGATTTAAGTAGAAAGTGATCTCAGCTTCAAAAAGAAGTCTTGAAGGCGTGTGCACTCAGCCTGTACACAGTGAGTGCAGATGGAGAAGTTGAACCTCACGCCTGCAAATGCTAATGTCACAGCTACAGTAGGCCTACTATGTTCTACATCTGCATCATATTTTGATTAATAATTTATAGACAAATCAATAGATATCTATATACAGGGCCTAAAGAAAATGTTGAGACCTCATCGATTCAACACCCAAGCCTGTGTTTGTAAATATTCCCCTGATGTGTAAATGAATACATTTTTTTTGTCCACAGGATCCCTATATAACCCAAAGTGTTTGATTATCATTAATTTTAACGTTAATATGCCGAGCAATTCCTGAATTGCTCTTAAATCCACTTACTCTGTTAAGGATTGCAAAATGCCTCTTACTTCATTGGAGTAAAAGTAAAACTTTGTGGGTTTTTCTATGAATAGCTTCTGATTGTTGTTTACCTGTAGTTCCCAGTGGGCTGGAGAAACCTGAGCAGGTGAACTTGTTGAGTGAAGCGGGAGTCGGCATCTTCCAGGGTTCAACTCCAGGGTCAGAGCCTGGAGGATGAGCTAGCTTAGGGAAGAGTGTAGGGGGTGGGGCAAGCCCAGAGGCAATGACAAATGGGGTTTTCCAATGGACTTGCTGTGACTCAGGGTCCACAGCCATCACCCCAGAGCCCAGTCAGATGACATACTGAGTCTTGGGAAGCATAGGGCCCAACCACACCTGCGTTTGTTTTCCCAGTACTAACTAGAAAGGAGAGGAAGCATCAGAACTTCACCTAGGTTCCAGAAGCTGCTTAATTATTAAAGACAGTTCCATTATCCATAATCAAATTATTGTGTGCTGTCAGAAGAGGAGATCGCCACATAGAATTGTGGCTTAGGCCTCTAAAATGGTTCATGGAAATACATCAAATACATCCCAGAGAGGGAAAGAACACCCCAGAGAGAGGAGGGGAGCATCCTCGGAGGGAAGGAGGTTCTGGTCATCCATTCCTTGTAGTCTTTTCTCTGAGAAGCGGCTGGAGGAGCAGAGCGGTGAGGTGGATTAGCTGTGCCTGTGTGGGTGGGAAGGGCAGGTCTTAACTGTGGACCTCAGAGCTCTAGAAACCAGAGAACTGAAGTTTTCAAAGCATTGGGTGGGCACTGCATTGAGCATGTGCACAGGCAGCCAGTGGCAAGCAAGAGAATGGGGTTTTTCTCCTGGCACAGGAGAAGGGTCAGGACAGATGACGTGACAGAAGGCACAGGGCTCTCCAGTGGGCAGCACCATGTCACAACTCATCCCTGACCACCATGAATAACAGGTATACACCCCCACACTTCTTTCTCTGCCCAGGCTTCCTCCTCCCACTTTTTGGGATTTACAGTTGAGATGGACTCCGTATTGGGGCTGTGAGAGCTGATCCAGGCAGACCAAAGAAATGGGCCAGAGGGAACAGGAGGACAAAGAAGTGGATTCTGCTGCTAATTAAGATTACGTTGGCTCTGGAGCAGGGGATGAGAAAGGTGTCAAACTGGAGGTTTCTGCCTGAGTTATTGCCAATTTAATTTTTATGTAATTAACAGCTGTGCGCTGTGTGGTTAATAAGATTTCCCCGATGAGGTCTCTGCCTGATGCCTCCTCCCCCCTGCAACTCCCTTCAATGTTTCTGCTTTCCTGTTGACGCATGAATCCTCAAATATTTGTGTGTGTCATTGGTCAGTGGGACCAACAGCTGCCCTTGCGTTCTGCCACCTTTCAGAAGTCACATGTGTGACCATGGAGAGAAACATTCTGAAACACTCTGGGCTTATGTGCTGGGGTATCACACCTGTCTATAGTCCCAGTTACTGAGGTGCTGGATGTCCTGCCGTCTGAAGATCCCAGCACAAAGTGGAGCTCAGTGAGTGTGCCTGGAGAGGTTTCCCTAAGCTGTGGGGACAGCTGCACACAGCTGTCAGCCAGCCATGGTTCCTCACACATTGTGGGTCTCTGCATTCTTTATTGCATGGGCCTATTGCAAGGTAGCATCTGAGGTTTAGAGCAAGAGACAACAAATGGAAGAGTCAAGAACAGCCCAAGACCAATGCTAAGTCTTTCTGAATCCTACCCCTCAGCTGTCCCTGCTGCTTCCCACTTCTGTGAGAATTAGGACTCTGGGGCCAGCCACATTCGACAGACAGGAAACAGCTCCACATTTTGGGCAGTGCCTCAAAGATTACGGAACTCTTTCCAAGACACCCCCACAGCTCCTGCTGACCATACTTCCCAAAAGATGTAGGATGTGAGAGGACCATTCTCGATCCAATCTGGATTACACATCACTTAATGAGTTACTTTTCTCATAGTTACTGACCAAAATACCCAACTAAAGGTCACTTAGAAGAGGAAGGAAGCTTCTCCACAGACAACTAAGAGACGCGTCTCCTCGATCATCCCCAATCCAGTCACCTTGACAATGGAGATGAACCACCACATGTATCGTCAGGAACCAGCAGCAAAACCACACTAAATGCATGCTGGGAGTGTGAAGGGCATACTGCTTGGCAAAACAATGTGAACTCAAGGCACAGCACAAATCACATTAGCATGGTGGTCAGGGCCATAGGCAGGCAAGAAAGTGAACACTGGTGGGGATGACACTTTCCAAGATGAAAGACCATTTTTTGTTCTGGAGAAGCTCCTCTACTCATGATGCCCTTGATGGTGAGGGACAGGTCCTCCATCCCTCTGCAAAACTATCTCAGAAAGCTGGGGAGACTTGGGAAGTGGTTGTTAGAGTCAAGAGCCACCTGCCCAGCCTTGGCTCCAATGGTCTCACTCTTCTGTGTGCCTGTTAGATGTGGGTGATGAACATCCACTGTGGGGAGAGCAGTGCTGGCCAGTGTGGAAGGTCTTGGTGGCTAGAGACAAAGACTTGGGTGTCAATGAATGTGACTATCTCTGCCCCTACTGAGTATGGAGCATGTGGCCATTCAAACCCTGCCTACATACCTGGGAGTAGGCAGGGCTCACACAGCTACCCACAGGGTCTCTGAAGATTTGATTTACCTGGAATCTCTAGATGCTGACACTGAAGAGAGGTTGATCATCACATGGCTGAGTAGGGTCTATGTGGGAAAAGGGCAAACAATAGCTCTTCATACAGCTGGTTGTTGACGGTCTGTGCCAGCAGCTCCTGTTCAACTGTCCCGTGAGGCATCAAACATCAGATAACTACCAGATAAACTACCCAGCAAACTTTGCATAGGTATGGGACAGAAGGGATGGCCTGTGACACTGAGGCAGGAGTGGGGTGAGGGCAGCAAGCACAACAGTGGGAGGTCTCCAGGCTCGAGGGCTAGGGTATGTGATGAAGCACCCCTACTCACACCAAGGACACTCATGGACCATGGTTTTCTCATGGGGGCCTGCACATTTGGAGACAGTGATCTGGGTAGGTTTGAGCTGACCCTTGGGGGCCCAGTAAGGGGCTGTCCAAGTCTGTCTGTAAGAGACATAGGCTTAGGGGCATGGCAACCCCGCCTAGGTGCCTAAGAGAAGCCAGGGTAAAAGGGAAAGTATCAGCTCAGGACCCTCAAGACCAAGTCTCAGATCAAGACCTCAGAATAAAGGAATTTATTTACCCCAAAGGGACAGAGGGCAGGGAATAAGGGACACAGACAGGACATAGGGGAAGATGGAGAAGGGGAAGGGAACAAGGGAGAGGGGGGACGGACAATTGTCCTGGAGGAAAAGGGACTGACTCTGGGTAGAGGAGTCAGGAAAATGGCAAGTTATAATGGTAAAAGAGGAGCTGGAGAGATGGCTCAGTGGTTAAGAGCACTGACCGCTCTTCCAGAAGTCCTGAGTTCAATTCCCAGCAACCACATGGTGGCTCACAACATCTGTAATGGGCATCTGATGCCCACTTCTGGTGTGTCTAAAACCAGCTACAGTGTACTTATATGTAATAAAGAAATAATCTTTAAAAAAATTAAAGGTAAAAGTGGAAACTCTGTGTTAGGATGTGTGTTTAATTTTGATCAGGCATGTTAATCATGATCCATGGGCCACAGGGGGCTTTCGATTGCTGGACTTCAACACTTCGATAGCTGGACCTAATAATGGAATAGACCTTGGTGGCTAGCTGACAATTTTTTAGCAAGGCTGAAGGAATGGAGGAGAAGGACAGGGCCTGCCAGAGCCATGCTTGCCACCCTTGAGCTGGCCAGGGTCCATTCATAGGGTTCACAGTGTCCCTAGCAGACAGTCCACACTGTGGTAGGGCTGTTCTGAACACGCTTGGTCTCTGTACATAGAGATCAGCTCACCTCCCCCAGTGTGACAATCACATTACCTGTGCACTGCCAGAAATTGAGAGCCACTTCTTTAACTGAGCACAGCCATCCTGACTCATACTCATGGCTCTCAGTGGCTGGGGACGAGCAGGTGGGTTGCCAGGACTGCCAGGTAGTAAGTGAATTGGTGCAGTCAGCAGACATGTTAGTACTGTGCTGGAAAGACCCTGATTTTTACTTACCCTAACAACATCCAGTCATGGCCGGCTCCTAGTCATGGTGGATACAGAACAGAAAAAGGCCAGGAGCAGAAAGCAGGTCAGGTTCCGAGAAGCTGAAGCTAGAAGTGAAGCAAAGCAGATTCAGTGTCCACCCACAGTGCAGCTGTGGACGTGAGGCTACAAAGAGGGCCCACGGCTGGGGCCAGGTGGAGGTCACAGCTTGACAGTAGGGTAGAATCCCACTCTGTTTTCTTGCTCTGTTCAAGCACGTAGTGGCCATTCCGTTCTCCGTCTGAGACATTTACAATACAGAAAACCAGAGTGGACGTCAGCAACTTCCAGAATTCACCAAATCCATTAAGACACATAGAGGCCCAGGCAGCAGAAAGAACTTACCAGAAACCTTACATCTTCACTCTGGCCATCTGAGAGCTCCCGGACCAAGCGCTGAACACTGATCTCACCCTCAGCACTCAAAATCCAATCTTAATTAAATCCACATTACATAGAGTTACTTTATGATTTCCCGGCAGAGGGTGTTGAAACGCGTTCCTTTCCTTATTTTAATCAAATGTCGTAAGTTTCTATGAATGAGCTGGTAGAGAAAACTGATGAAGAAGAAGCAGCCACCTCCAAACCTCTTCCCCAGTCCAGGAAAGAGGTGGGGCACTCGGGAAGACTGACTCCTGTGGCTACGGGGTCCATCATAACCAAACTGAAAGGAATCTGCGAGTCCGGTAAAGCCAAAAGCTATGAAGAGTGCAGTTCAAAATCCAAAGCCAGAAGAGCAGGAATGTGTGTGTGTTCTACAACAGACATGTGCACAGAGAACAGGCAAATCACGGGGAGATGGGCAGTCCCACAGGAAACCACGGATCTACAGATAGTGCGGCCACTGTTATGCTTAGCCCATAGCCATTTTGCTGCCTGCTACACACACCCTTGTCCTGTGTATGGCTTTTCTCACTTCTCCTTTGCCTAATTCTAGCTGGGCCATCAGCTCTTGAAAAGCATTCTAGGCTTTCTGAAAACCCGAGCTATGATATTCATTGCAGCATCTGGGCATCATGGACAGCAGTTTCTACCCCTATAGAAGCTATATTTTCCTTCCACTGCTCTGAGACCCGGAAGCCAAAATCAGCCTTTGTCCCAGTGCTAAGCCACACTCAGCAGGATGGGCTTGTGAGTGAGCGGGAGGGTGCTTCAATGAGTAAGAGTCCTGGTTGGGCCACCCAAGGACTCTACCAACCTAAAGACTCTGTTGTGGCTAAGAGGAACCCAAGCGTTACCCCATCAACCGTAAGCACCCATGACCACTACAGCAACCTCTTAAGGGCTCAATATTTCTGCTCAAAGTTTATCAGATTTTCTTAGAAATGGCTGCTCTCACCAGAACCAGATATAATGTCTGATATGAAATGTTAACAGCAGAAGTTCTCAACTTTTGAGTCACGATCCCTTCAGGAATTGAGTGACCTTTTCACAGGGGTCACCTAAGACCATTTGCATATCAGACGTTTGCATTACAGTTTGTAACAGCAGCAAAGTGACAATTATGAAGGAGCAATGCAAATAATTTTATGACTGGGGGGTCACCACAACAGAAAGAACTGTATTAAGGGGTCACATCGTTTCGAAGCTTGAGAAGGTTGATAGTCAACCCTAGAGTGACATAGACATGACGTAAGAGTTAAGACCACATAACTCTTAGAGTTTGCCTGCCTGCAGAGTGACTGTCACATAGCACATAGACACTGCTGCGTCCAGCCGGGCTCCTTTGTAGCACCTTGGCTGAAGCAGCCCCTGAGTGTCTGTCTGTATGGTTGAGTCTGAGGAACGCCTGTGTGGGCAGAGGATCCTTGTGGCATTCTCTTGTCAAATGAAAGCCTTGGTTTTAGACCCTGGAGCCTTCCATGGGTAAAATTTTGCCCTCTAGTTGTCCCAATGGCATCCCTTTAAGAATGCCAGTCTTCTGACAGCCACTGTGTCCACAGCTTTAAACATGCTCACACTCCTTTCTTAGCCAGGCAACACACTGCTTCCTTCTGCACTGCTCTGGCTCCTGAGTTTCCACCGCAAACTTGACTAAAAGAGACCAGCAGTGACCACATGATAGCCCAGATGTGAGGCTGTCTTGAAATGTTCTCTGCCAGATGTAATTAGTCCGTCGCTTTTGGGTTCGGCCTCACTCAGATGTTTAACGCATAGGCAAAGTGTAGGCAGATGCTCTGTCAACTATACCACATGTAGCCTCAAACCCAGCTCATGATAGCCATTCTCATTAGAAACGTCATGAGCACGCTCTTAATGTCTACCTTTCTATCAAAATCCTGGCCTTCCAAATTCCGGTCGGAATCGCCCAGTAATCTTGGATTACAGCATGGCTTCTCCAGCCCACGTCTCCAAACTCTCCCACAGACCAGATCCCAAAGCCTGAGGATCACACAATGGGGCTAAGTCACAACAACAGCCTCTCTGGTCTGGAACCAACTCTCCACACTGGTTTTTGCCTGATCTCTGTGACGAAATGCCCAACAGGAACAACTTGAGGGAGGGAGGACTGAGGTCCTCATGATCACAGAAGGTCTCAGTTCAGGGCCTAGCTCTTTGTAAGTAGTGCAGGAAAGTCCTCATGGGGAAATAGTTGAGCCGCTCACAGTGAAAGTGGAAAACTGAGGGTTAAAATGTAAAAGTCTGGAGACTGAAGGAAAATGAGTAAGGGAGGTTTTAGCTGGGTGTGAATAATGAAGCTTTGGGAGACCGAGCCGGGCAGTGAAGACAGATCTACTGTCCATCCGCACTCACCCCGACCCTCGCTGCCCTTAGGAACACGCACCAGGCACTGTTTCCATTCATATACTCTTGCTACTAGCGTGGATTGCCATAGCTAATGGTGAAACAAGCGAGGATGGCTTCTAAGGAGAAACTTCCATTTATTTCAGGACAGACACCCCATAACATCTCTAAGCAAGAAAGAGCGCTGCTGCATCTTGGTGATGACACTAGGGTTAACTCTCTGCCATGGTAAAACTACAAGCGGCTCAAGTAGCCCTGAGAACAAAGAGAACATAATCTAATTAGCAGATGTCCCCACACCTGCAAGGCAGTAGCAGAAACACCGGGCAGGGCTAACAGCTTGCAGACAGTCATGGTCAGATGGGCTGGGGAAGGTGTGAGCTTCAACCACTCCTCAGTGCCTGGGCAGTGTAAGAACAACATACAGTCATCACTCTGGTTGGGTCCAGGGGATGGGCAGAGTATGTGGGCCAGTCATTGGCTTGGCCCACAATCCCAGAGAACCTCAGTGTAGATACCTTAGTCTTTGTCTTGTGTCTCTGTGTAACTCTCAAACAAAGGAATCTGATGGCTTTTCCTTCCTTAGAAACCTCTCCCAAGGGGTTGGGGATTTAGCTCAGCGGTAGAGCACTTGCCTAGCGAGTGCAAGGCCCTGGGTTCAGTCCCCAGCTCTGAAAAAAAGAAAAAAGAAAGAAAAAAGAAACCTCTCCCAAATCAGAGTTTCTCTCCCTTCTCCTGAATGTCTCCCCTTCCTATAATAATCCTTGCATTGGTTCCTTTTCTATCTCTGTGGGAAAAACACCATGACCAAGGCAACTTAGAGAAAGAAGGGTTTATTTGAGCTTATGGTTCCGGAGAATTAGAGTCCACCATCATGGGGAAGGGGCAACAATGGCAGCTAGAGCAGCAAGGGGAGAGCTCACAACTGAATGACGAGCAGGAAGCAGAGAAAGCAGACTAGGAAGAGTCCAAAGCTTTAAGGCCTCACAGCCCGCCCCCAGTGAACTTCCTCTAGTTAGGCCACATCTTTTAGACTTCCCTGAATAGCTCCGCCACCTGGGAACTAAATGTTCACATACTAGAATGAACGCAGGCATTTTCATCTGAACCATCATGATTCTCAAAAAAAAAAAAAAAAAAAAAAGCTGCTTCTCCCTAGCGTACTATGAAGCTCAGTGTCATTAATCTTCATTGGTGTGGGACAACAAGCCCCAAGCCACTACCTTGGGTTGATCTTCGATGACTGTGTCTATCTAGCATCTTAGATCTTTGAGCCATGCACAGTTAGGCTGCGAAGGGTCCTGTCACTCTCAAACTCTCTTTATGAACATGGCATAACTCATGGTAGCAGGAGCATGAGTCAAGGTGTTTTTTCAGTTTGGCAAAGCAGAAAGGGCAGACTGCTCTGTGGGGCTAGAAAGCTGTGTGGCTGGAGGAGCCAGTCCAGAGCAAGAGTGAGGTCAAGACGAATTGAAACCCCCAAAATCTTGTCCCGAGACCAGCAGGAGTTAAGACTGTTTTCCCATGCTCTGGACCTGCATGTCCTAGCACATGTAAGCCTTACACCCCCACCTCTGCCACCTTTGAGGTAGTCAGGTAGGCCTGGTAGCCAAATTACAGGTTTAACCTCCTCCCTCTCTCTATAAAGGCATATCCAGCAAGCACCTGAAACACCTCTTCATGCAAATGATGCATTCCCCAGCTAATCATATACACCTTGAAAACCCCTACACACTTCCCAAGGTTTATATAGCCATTGTCCACACCCAACAAAGGGAGCTGTTTCATGGAAAGCCATCTCCACAGAAGTCTATTTCTCCTGCACTCTCCCTGACCGAGTTCCTGTCTAACCCACCTATCCAGCTAAGCTTCATTCTTTCCAGTCCTGCCTGGTGCACGACAGTGCTGGATACCCCAAGGGGAAAAAGCAGAACAGGCTGAAGGCAGGGCAGTTAAAACCTTCAAAGGCCTGTCCCTACTGACCTACTTCAGCCAGCCAGGCCATCTTCTGAAGGCCTTTGAACTACTGTTACCCAATGGGAACCAAGCTCTGAGACTATGGGCCCGTGAGAGACATTTTAGACTTAAACCACAACGCGCGTGTTTCCCACTACTTTTGGGCAGTCCTGAGAGGGTTGTTGGTAAGTCACAGGTTTCTGGATCAGTGTGGGCCATGGCTATGTGAAAGCTAGATAGGATGGCATCTAGTCTCAAGGGCTCTTCCAGCCAGGTTGCTGGCCAGGACTGTGGTCTCATCTGAAGCCTCATGGAAGATGATTCATACCCAAGCTCACTCCTAGGGTCATTAGCATTGTCTCTTCACAATGGTAGAAAAGTAACGAAGACAGCCACTGCTGCCCTATGTGAGAAGCCATTCTGTGATGACGTCAGCATATACCTGCTAGGTGGCAGACTAGGGCCACTCTGCTTGTTGATCATTGTGGTTTCAGAATATCTCGTTTTGCCAATAAAACTCTCTCCTCCCCCAGGAGACCCCCCAATGCACTGAGGCACCCCGCAATGTGCTGCAGTAGCTGCTTCAATACTATTACCACATGAAACAGATTTTGCTCCGATTTTAACACTTAGTGCCTTATCAGTTGAGAGAAGCAAGTCGTGCCCTAAGCACACTGAGCGTCTGAACAGTATGGTGGCCCCTGGAACATGTCCTGACACTGCTTTCAAGTAGTTCACCCCCCGTTAACTGCTTCCTCCATGAGTGCTTAGTTCCTGATACTAGAATTTTCCTAAGAGTCCCTACATGGAGGGGTACAGACACCACGGGCTCAATATCCCACTCTGTCCCTCTGACAGCAGCTCCTTTGCTCAAGATGGCCTCCTTGCTATCTTTATTCTTGAGTCTCAGAACCTCCTGAGGGCCCTCCTCGATGAGGGGCTGTGTGAATGGTGGCTTGGTGGTATTTGAACAGAACTTCAGGGCTTTTCCTCCCCAATTCTTCATTATCAAGAGGCAAAGGGTGTGAAGATTTTCAATTTTCTTTTTAATCAAGATGGCATCCTCCGAGGAATACCTGCCAGGTCATCCTGAAGAATGCTTGACAGTCCCAAGTCCTGGGGAGACTTAATTAATCTTGTTAAAGCACAACAGGGACTGGCAGCAGCACAGCGCATGCGCAAGGGCGGTGGCCCACCCGTAGCAGCACAGCGCGTGGAACTCTGCATGGTCGCAGGAACGACTTGGTCTCCAACTGCCAGGAGCCCCATCTGTGGTTTCTGTCCTTCAGATCTCTCCCAGATTTGACCTTTCCTCTCACTTCCTGTCCCAGTAGACCCCATGACCCTCCCTCCCAGAATCTCCCCCCGCCCCGTCCTAGATCTATTCTCTCCATCCTGATCGAATCCTCTCTTTCAAGGTTGAGAGTTACTTCTACGAAGGTCACCTCTGAAACTCAGAACATTGTCTAGGGCTCTCATCGGGACCAGAGCAGAACTCAGACTGAGCGCAGACCAGAGTGCTGGGGAGGTATCACTCCAAGAGAGGTGAGCACCTGCGAGTTAAGCAGATGCCAGGTGCCCACTGGCCGGAAGAGCTGTGGTAGTGTATTGGGAAGGATGCCAGGGCAGAACTGGGCATTAAGCCAGGAGAAGCCAGAATGCCCAGAGATGCTGCAGGCACTCGATGGCATCTTCATTCCAACCCGCAGCCTCTTTGGACATCAAGCAAGGCCTCATGTGCTCCCCAGGGAGATCATATATGCTTGACAACCAAGAAAGGAAAAGCCATATCTTCCAGCATGTGTCTAGAGCCCGGTGGCCCGCCCAGCAGGGGCCCAAGCACTCATCTCTGGGTGACTGAAATGCTCATCCCCAGGACGTGGTGGTGAGAGGCATGAAGTCTGGGTTTGGTTATAATCCAGAACATTTCAGGAGAGCATTGTGGCCAGCCAGCTCTGCTCCAGCAAAGGGGAAGAATGAGGCTCTACCATCCAGCTGGCTCCTCTGTCCGGGTATGGTCTCAGGGGCATCATGTCAGAGGTAGTCAGGACTCTTCCGGTCTGTGGAGCACTGTAGGCTGAGCCTCCATCAGAAACCTAAGTCAGCTGCCAGGGACTTGATGATCCTTACAGGATAGTCCAGAAAACGGGGGTTCAGAGAGGTGAGAAGACTTCCCTCAGAACAGCGGGTATGTGGGACCAATGTTCTCAAACCTGACAAGTCCCTGCTGCAGGCTGTTTCCCCCAGTTCTCTCCCTCCCACCAAACCCAGCCCACACTCTCTAGGTACCATCAGGACTCAGCCCTCAGATCACCTCACCAGGCAGCACTCAATTCACATCCTCCCGGGTGGGTGTCCCAGAGAGGTGCCAAGGGCCCACACATCAAAACCATGGCTGATGCTTTGAGTGGAAGCCTGGGACCTGAAGGGGACATGAAGACCTCACCAGAGTGTAGGACATGCTGAGGGGAGGCTGGTGCTGGGGCTGGACTCGGGAAGGAGGTTCACCTTTGAAAAGCAGTGATAGAGGTCAGCCAGGGGGTAGGTCGTCTCCACTGGGATGGTCATACAGTGCACCGAGAGATGGGCCAGGGACAGCTGAAGACAAGGGCAGACTAGAGTGGTCACATAATTGCTCACCCAACTCCATACTTGACTGAATAGTGTCACAAGCCGTTCTCGTGTCATCTACAGGACCTGCGAGTGTGACATTATCTGGAAACAGGGTTACTGTAGATATAATCTGCTGAGAAGATGTCACTGGCCTAGGGTGACCCTTACCTCAAGGAAGCAAACCTGTACACAGACAGACATGTATAGAAGTTGGGAGGGCGCTGCCACAAGCTAAGAGCACTGAGGATTCTGGGAAGGCCTCAGAATGACCCTTCCCTGGAACCCTATGACAGCTTGTTTCAGACTTCTGACCTCCAGGACCATGAAAGAATAAATTTGGGTTGTTTTAAGCCAACTCTCTGGGTAAGTCGTAGCAACCCTAAAAACCAACACAAAGGTCAATGATGGGTCGCATTCACCACATAGGGAACAGGAGTGAGGTCTGCAGTGTATTGTGAGCCTAGAGGCTTCCTAAGAGCATCGTGGGAGGACCTGGCCGGGAGAAGGTGGCCACCAAGGGTGGACACAGAGAAACCAAGGCAACAACTGGACACCCCAAAAGAGTAAAGATGTAAAGACAGGCAGGGAGGATAAGGAAAGAGGAAGCAGGAATGTGGGGTGTTTACGTCTTAGTCATCTACAGCTGTGTAACGAATGCCCTTCAACTCAGTACCATGGAACAACACACACTGATACTCCCAGCACAGCTCAGCTTGGTACCCTAACTTGGGCTCAGTCAGTTTGGAATCCAGGCACTGCCTAAGGCTGGAGCCAACACACTTTTAAGCTCATTCAAAAGACTGCTACTAGGATCTAGGTCTTTGCCGTCAGTGGCTGACAGATAGGCTGTCAGTTCCTTTACACACACATCTGTATGTATGTGGCTCACTCATAGCCACTGGAAAGTGGTGCAGAGGAGGGGAGGGGCAGCAGGTGGGCATGGGGGCTAGAGGGAGAGAAGAAACAAGGAAGAAAGGGGGAGAGAGGCTACGATACCCCCAGGAGTGAGTCAGCCTTCCCAAGTGGGCTATACAAATGGATTAACCACAGGTACTAGTCAGAGGCAGGCTCTGGGGAAGAGGACCCACATTGGGACCCTTCCAAGAATAGGGGACATTTCTTATACAGACATTTCTTATACAGAAACAGGGAGAATGAGGACAGGCACAGAGGGGGGAAAACAATCAATGCAGATCTGTCTGCAATCTTACAGTTCCAGTCAATATTTTATGGATCCTGTTTTGTGCGGTTCCCACTGGTGAAAACAACTCTCCATAAATCTCTGTCTGGGCTTCCCGCAAGGCTGTCAGCATTTCCAGCTCCAGGTTTAGCGGGGACAGGTCCTAACCCCTCAGGTCTGTTGTAGGCACTGTCCACAGTATCGGGAGACTGTACTCACAAGGGGACAAGCTCACCTGCTCTGGGACACTAGAAAGGGGAGAAAGATCCCTCCCATCTTGCAGGACTCTTCAGGAGCTGCAGGTGGGTGCTAGAGAAGGTCAGGCAGATGCTGTCCCCTTTCCAGTGTGAGCCCCTTTCCAAGGGGCCTTTGTTGTTTATGAGCTTCCCTTTCCGAAGTCCTTCTGTTTCCTGTGTACTCTTATGGGCTTTGGCACATCTTCCCGTGTGCACATGAACCTCACCACCCCACACCTGGGTCCCACCCTGTGGTGTGGAGCTTGTTAAAACTGCATGAGGACCAATGGGCAACAATTTTGGATAGACTCTGACTCAATCTAAACCCTGATGAACCTTGGCCACCCAGCCTTAGAAGATGGCGTGCTGACTCACCTAGAACCATGGGCGAGTGCCCCAAGATGTTCAGTGCTATGTTATTTATGATGCTGGTGGAGGAGAAAACACCTTTGAGCATTTCAAAAATTGCCCTCCCCCCACCTCCCGAATAATGAAAACAGAAAGCCAAAAGGACAAAGTAGACATAAGTGCCACCATGGGTAAACGTGCCATAACTTGTATAGATTACTCTGCCCAACAGCTACACAGTAAGCATTCCTTTCAAGTGAACCATTTGAACCACGACAGACCAAATGCTGATCCTTAACACAAAGCACCCACGTTAAGAGTCATAAGCAACGAGGGCCGTGCACCCCGACAAAATGGAGTTAAGTTCAAACTCCTTAGGGACACTTGGAAATATACACGTATTTGGAAATTGAGTAGCCCTCTTTAACTGATAATTTAAAGAAGAAATCAAAAGAGAAGTGGAAAACAGAAGGAGGTGAAAATAGAGGTCTAACCTGTCCACATGCACTTTTGGGTGGTGTGCAGGCCCTGCTAAGTATGGCTTTTCAGCACGGAACACCTGATGCAGGAAGAAAGAGCGATTGCAGGCGGATGGCCCCGTCCCCTACCTTAAGTGAACAGAAAAAGATTAAGTGAGCCCAGTGTAAATAGAAAAGGGGGAAACCAGGATCACACTGGAAATCAATGAGCTTGAAAACAAAAACTAGAGGGGAAAAAATCCATAAAGGCAAACACTGGTTCTTAGAGCGGATCGATAAAAGTGATGAGTCTCCAGTCAGATGCATCAGGAAAAAAAAGGGGAGAAGACACAAATTATCAATATGAGGAATGGGGAGGTGACATCATGACAGATTCCACAGATATCAGAGGATAATAAGGGACCACCGTGGCTAACTTCATGCTAATGAATCTGATGCCTTATATGACATAGACAAATTCTTTGCAATTACCACAGCTCGCTCAAGGCAAAAAATGCATTTGAGTGACCGCTCATTCATTAAATAGATTGAACTTACAGCAAAAAGCTGCTTCTTCTTTTTATTAAGACTCAAGTCCAATAGCTTCATGGAGGAGCTTAGCCAAACGTGCAGAAGAGATATAATATTTTTCTACATAACTTTTCCAGAAGACCAAAGGGGAGGGGGGCAGCTCCTAGCTCACCCCGTGAAGGCAAAATTTCCCCAATACCAAAGCGGAGCTTACATAAGGAAACCACCAGCTACTGTCTCTCCTGCACATGGCTGCCAAAGCCGTGAGCCAAATTTTAGCTAATTGGACCAAATACTGTGTAAAAATAACTCATGATGACCTCATGTGGTTTGTCACACTACTGTAGGTTAGCATAACATTCGAAATTTTAACTACAAAAGAAAATGAACAAATTGTATGTTTATGTCAACCAATGTTAATAATTTTATTTAGTAAAATCCAGTTTTCACAGTAAAAATACTGAGGAAGCTAACAGTAAGACTCAGCCTTATTATTAAGGAATTTATTTAAAAGGAACTCCAGTTTCCATCAGACTTCAGGGTGAAAACCAAATGTTTCCTCCCTAAGATCAGCTGAACAGAAGAGTGCCTGTCCTCCTGTCCAGCAGCACACTGGTGACACTAGCCAGTGCAATAGGTCAAGAAAAGAAAATTAATTTCATTGTTTAGATAGGCAGCAAAGTAGAGACCATAAAGGAGTAAGTAGAAGAAATAGTGAAGTCTAACAATGTTGTGGACTGGAAGACGGACACTGTCTGCTTCCTCTGCAAGCATGCACGCGTACATGCCCTAGCATAGTCTGTGTTGCTTTCCCTGAAGTAGCTACATACACAGTCACTTCAGTTGCCTTTGGCCTCTTAAAGCTGTAGACACAGGGGCACCTTTATGACCTGCTTGGACAGCTCCCACCTGTCTCTACCTACAGCCCCAGTCTGTGCCCGGGGTTTGAGCTCCCTGACGCCCAGTGTCTGAACTAAAAGCATGGTTCTAGAAGTGTCACTGTATACAGCTATGATGTAGAGGGCTGGCCATGCTTCTCGCCCCAGTGCATGACCTAGAAGCACAGCTCTTCTCCCCACCCACTCGAAGTCTCCTGAAGATAACAGATCAGAAGCAGGGGCAGGAAATACCGAAAGGGGTACATCCATCCTCATTTTAGGTTCTACAGATCTTTTAAAGTAGAAAATGTTCATAAATCAGAGAGTTATCATGACTTAGCTTTCAAACTCCAGGCATGAGTAAGGAACAAATAAACCACATTAAGCAAAAACACTTTCCACACTCAGGTTAAAAAGTCTTTTCCCTGCTTCTTTCTAGGGGTAATGGACCCAGGGCCTCACACACAGTAGCCAGTTCTGCTCTCAGCCATGCCCCAGCTCTGAGTTTCCTGATCTTTAAAGAGTTATTTTATTTTAATTCTGTGAATGTGTGTGTGGGAGAGTGCACATGACTGCAGGTGCCCATGAAGTTCAGAGGCATCATTTCCTGGAGCCGGCATTATCGACAGACCTTGTTACTACCTGAGGTGAGTAACAAGGGAACTGAACTCAAGTCCTCTGCAAGAGCAGTACATGGTCTTAACTGTTGAGCCTAAGTTTTATTTAAACTCCCAGCGAGTGCCCAAATAGGATCTTAAATATCTTTCACATTTATTTTGTGTGTGAACATCTGCATATATGAGATCCTTGAGGCACTTGTGGAGGTCAGCTCACTCCTTGCACTATGTGGGTCCCTAGGATTGAACTCAGGTCACCAGTCTTGGTGGCAAGCACCTTTACCCACTGAGCCATCTCGTAGACCCCAGATAGACTCTTAAAGCACTGCTTAAAGCTGCGAACAGAGGCAGGAGTTCATTTACATAACACAAATTATATACGCACAAAAGAATATCTTGGCAAGGTTCATGTGGTTTTTCCAGACAAGGATGGTGTCGAAGAGGGCTTCCATTTTTTATTACACACTCTCATAAAGTTTGAATGTCTCAAATGGGGCATTTGTTACATTTACAGTCACCGAATAATCAATTTTTCCCCTGTAAAGAGAGAAATCTCCAGAAGCTAAATGAAGGAAGAAAACAAGTGTAATTATTCTCGACCTTTCCAAGGAAGCAACTGTATGAATAAGATAAGAAACAGAAGACTAGGGACTGGAGAAATGGCTCATTGGTTAATAACACCAGCTGCTCTTCTAGAAGACCCAGGTTGGATTCCTAGCACCTACAATGGTGCTTTGTAATTTTCCATAACTCCAGTTCTAGATCATGTCCTTTTCTGGTCACTGTGGGTAACAGAGAAACACATGGTGCAAAGATGAAAACAAAACACCCATACACATAATTTTTTAAAGTAGAAGACTCTGTATACAAAGCATCTTCATCAGTCTCAGAATGTTTGAAATACACATCTTGAAAACCTCACCTCCGTATACCTGACTTGCCCTTGGTTACCATGGTCACAAGGTTCCTTCCAGTCAGAAGTGACAAATATATACATGACAGAGATGAACTCAAGTTGGAGGGAAGCCCAGCCTCTTCCATGGGAGCCCAGGAGGGAAATGTGGACTGCAGAGGCACCTGAGGATGTCCTTGTGCCCCATTTGTTGATGGAAGTTGTTCTTGTTAGAGAGGCTGACCCAGGAAGCAGTGACTGACAGGTAGTAGAGTGTGTGTGATGTGTGAGACTCTGAGAAGTTTGTCAGCCAGGGCGTATCCATCAGAGGTGTGGGACATTGGAAGCCTTTTGGGCCAGTGGCTGATCATTGTCCCAGAGGGTCAGGATCCAACTGCTGGGTCTGATGGCTCATCTCCCAGAGCTTGGCAGAACTCAGAGAAGTCACCTGAAGCCATGGGCCCTGTCTCACCTGCTTATTCTCAAGATCTCAACCAGGGCAGTGGTGGCAGATAACTGCACTGGCATAAACAGGTTGGGGAAGGTAGGACTGCCCTCATGAAGTGCTATAAACAAAAGAGGATGTCAGGTTACTGGCCAAAAATACCTTTGTCCACATAGTATACCCATCTACATAGTAATGCATCAAACAAACAAAAAATAAACATGTTCTGGCACATGCCTGTGATCCTAGCATGTGGGAGGCTGAGACAGGATAACCAGGAGTTCAAAGCCTGTCTGGGGTAATTGTGACAGCATGTTCAAAAATCCGAAGGCTGGAGTGCAAGTCATGTGCAAGGTCCTGGGTTCAATCCCCAGCACTGGAAGTAAACAAACAGCCCTGTTTAGATCTATGAGCACCTCCCACTACTTCTAAAATGAAATTTAAATGATTCAATCTGGTAACATACCCTATCCTTTAGCACCAGCTCATCTGCCCTGTAGACACCTGGCCCTACAGACCTGAGGCCTGGAGACCCTGGCCTTCTATGTGTCCCATCTGCTCTGGCTGAGAATACCCTTTAATGCTATCACAGCCTCTTTTTTTTTGTTTGTTTGTTTGTTTTTTTTTTGTTGTTGTTACTGCATGGGATGGCCTAGGGTGTCACATCCTGAGTCACAGTACCCTTGAATGTTCTTCCTCACTGTGGATGGTGGAAGCTTCAGATTGCTTCCAGGTGCTCATACAAGGGTCAGTGTGGCACAGGTGATGAGATGTCACCAATGATTGTGTAATACGTAAGGCTCAGGTCTCTACCCACTGGAGCCAGAGACCTACTTGCTGGTTATAAAATCCCCAACTGTAGGACAATCTTGTCACTGACCCACACAGCTCAGAAACATTATGGATTCGGAGACTGCTCCCTCTCGGTGATTCGACCTGGATCCTCATGAGTACAGCCTGGGGACCTGGAAGCCTGTATGTCCCCTGCATAAGACAGAGCTATCCAGAAATCACTGTTAGCTAAATAAGAACAGACCCGATCTGGTTGACAGCATAATTTGCTTCCTGCAATTTAAACGAAGCACCAGGATGGGATTTAACATGATTGGGATTTGGTGGCCAGATTCAGGGAGGCATCAGCCAAGCCCAGGCCAGCCACCAAAATAAAGTTTGATCCCCCATTGAGTCTTCAATCTTGAACCCAAACTGAGTTAATGAAAATGTGTTAACCACAGATATACTTTTTAAAACTATATAATTAACTTAGTTATATAAACAACTGCTTCCTTGGCTCTCAAGATCAAATTCTCAGCTGACTCAATACTGTTGACATAATAAAATGGTGAAATGCACCCCAACTTAATAAACAGTCTTGAAATCACAGTCTAACCATGCTCCACTTAAGACTGAAGAAAAATCAAACATTTGGTGTTTTCAGAAAATCTCCGTAATCTCCATGCAGTTCAACTCAGAGCAGAAGGAAGGTACATGGCCCCTGGTAACACATTCACCCTAGAGGCTGTCCTTCAGGCCGTTTGTCCTGAGGTTGCTTGTGTGGGTGGAGTAGCCGTGTTAAGAACTTAGACACGGGTTTGAGGGAAGCTTGGCTCTCATCCTGTCCAAGGGCTTCAAGGGCAGAGATGACTCAGTTGAATTCTGGCTCCTTCCCTGGCCTTCACATCCAAGTTCCACATCCCCAGGCCTCAGGGATCCTGTGGAACTTGTCACCCGACTGACCAATACATTTTTGAAAGTGAAGAGCGAATCTTAGTAACCAGGCTGGCCTACAGCCTGCAGGTCCGCCCATGGGGTCAGGGGTATGCACACCTTTCACAAGCCAATAGGAGATCCATATTGTCGGAGTCTCTGCCTCATCCCTATGTCCCTGTCACAGCTGTGTTAGGAGCAGCCCGACATAGGGACTGGTCTCATTATCAGGGCAGAGGTAGGATTGAGCATACTGAGCCTGGGTGCTCCTTCTTCAAGGTCCCCAGGGCCTCCTGCATCCCAGTCCCCGGTGGTGAACATAGAGCACACCAGCAAAGGACCGGAAGCTGGCTCCTCTCTGGGATAGATGGGCCCTCCCTGTTCCCAGGCCTTTATGTCTCCTGGGGTGAAGACATGGAGAGAGAGAGAGGCTAGAAATAGCCTATGGATACATGAATAGCTGTGTCTTCCATTCTGATGAAGTTCTCATCCCAAGGTAGAGGAGATGGGGACTCTGCAGGGTAATTAGGTTGTGACGGGGAGCCCTTGGGATGGCATTAGACCCTTACACAGTTGACTCCAAACCTCTGACTTGTTCCTCCCACCACATAAGAAAGTGAGGAGGAGGTGCTCCCTGTGACTGAAGCTGAGGATTCGGTCTAGGGTCAGTAAGGAGGCTCTGACTGTGAACCAGGAAGCTGGTCCTCACTTTCCTGGGTCTTGTACTTGCTGTATTCGACACTGTAAGAAATGAATTTCTACTATTTTTACCCCCTTTCTCTCTCTCTCTCTCTCTCTCTCTCTCTCTCTCTCTCTCTCTCTCTCTCTCTCTCTTTCTCTCTCTCTCTCTTTTTCTCTTTCTATTTTTGTGACTTACCCTGGACTAAGACCCTAGGAGGCAGGTAAGAGGAAGAGTGGCTTTGCAATCCCAAGAGACCATGCTGTGTGCTTGTGGGCCCTCTTTTGTGCTCCCCCCTGTCTCCTAAATGGTCTCTTGTGATGCCAGAACCCAGATAGAGCCCAATTTTTCTTGGACCCTGTGCCTCATATTGGCTGATATCAGGAAGGCATTTGCCATTTGCCTACTGTTTACCAAGTCCCAGTGTTCCATGTGCCTCAATATACCCATACTGGTCCTGCAGAATAGTGTCACACTTACTAGGTCAGGTTCCAAGAGGTAAAGTAAGGCATCCAAGGTTGGACCACCAGTGATTCATCGCATTAAGCATGGTTTCTGTGACACCCCCACTCTGCCAGAGACTCAGCATAGAAGCTACCTAAGGGCGGACCAGGCCTGCTGGTTGGGAATTCCCACATCCCTGTGGTTTATATGTCCCAAGGGGCTGCTTCTGACATGGTGAGTCTCAACTTCTGAGAAGAAGAGGGACAGCTCCAGGGCTGTGATCTGGACAGCCCAGATGGGGCAGTGGAAGACGTCTGGGATGGGGCTAACCAAGGCTGCTCCCTCTGACCCATTCCCCAGTCTCTCTCACAGCCCACCCCTAGAGCTCCTGTGGAACATTTGAGTCTGCCTCAATCCCTTTCTCCTGCTGCACGTGACCTGCACGAGTTCTGGCAATTCCTCATTTGAAGAGGTGTAGTTTCTCCTTCTTCAGGCGGGGCTGGCACCTACTGCCTGAGGGTACTGGGGCACTCTGAGGAGGATATGGGAAACTCAGTTTTACCTCTCATATGTATGCATATGGGGAAAACCTGGGAACCCCAGGCCAGTGTGCTCCATCTCTGTGTCTTGCATGGGATAACCGTGACCCTGAAAAAATTAAAGACATGACCCTTAAGTTCAGGATGTAATGGGTGCTTGGAAGTGATAGACTGTCACCTCAGCGCCTCAGGTGACAGATAGACCTTCAGCCCTGACTCAGAATGAGGTCACTCACCACTCTGACATTGAACCAGTTTTGCTACCAATAACGTCTGCCTGGTCATGTGCCTGGAGAGAGCTGGCTTTGGGGACAGTTGGCTCTGCAGGCTCCTCCTAGGCCACTGTGGTTAGGTTTGTGCATTGGTTCCCTGTGGACAGAACTGCATGGGAACAACTTCAGGTCTCAGGAGGTCACCACTGGCCCTTGGGTACTAGAACCTCTTTGCCAATGAGGCTGCTTTGAGGAGCAAAGTCACCACAGGAAGCACTGCCCTGTGTGGTCCCTGCCGGCCAGCCCTTTATTAATCACCACCGACTGTGTTTGACATTGATCATTCAACCCCAGGCCCCTCAATAATGGGGGAGGGGGGCTGGAGTGACACATGTCATTGGACTGAGTGTGCCATTAGCAGAGAGCTGTCCTCATCCTCCGATAGCGGCCTCCACCTGGGATTTATGGCTCTCCTCCCTCTGCTGGCCCCAGGCCACAAGAGCAATTTCACTGTGACTGCATTCATCAAGGCTGGTGGCAGCTTGGGAGAGAGAGGGCTGCTGCCATTAACCCACTTCTTCTCCAGAGCTGGCAGACTTGGGAGCCCTGGTAGAAAGTCCTTCAATGGTGGAATGGGGAGTGGGCAGCCCAGGCAGCCGAGGCTTGTGGAGAACGGCCCATCCTGGGCATGTTGGGACTGGAGACTAGATTTCCTCTCATCTTGATGTCCAAGGATCATTTCTGGACATTTATCTGGAACTTTAGAAATGCTTGCCTCTGTGCACATGCTACAGGCTGCCACCACACTGTGAGACCGATCTCACTTCCCCCCTGGCCCTGTTTCACCCTTTTGCAGATCCTGCAGGAGAGGTTCTGAGTGCAAAGGTCAAAGGTCGGACAGACCCTGCACTCCCCATCTCTCAGAGCAGCTCTAATCTCTGAGTGACCTCACCAGAGGGAGTCACGGGGTCAGGACCTAGAGATTTACAGATTGCTCCCATCTGAAGCTTGGAGTCCTGGTGTTTGCAAACGTCCTTGTGTCATTTACTGTCCCTGTCACTGTGACTGAACTCCAGACAAGAAGCAACTTGAGAGAGGAAAATTTTATTCAAGCTCATGACTTGAGGGTGTAGTGGGTCATGGATTTAGAAGTGACTGGAGGCTAGAGAAGCAGAGACTGCTCACTTTGGGCAGGTCAGAGGGCAGAGAGAGTCTGGACAGGAAATGCCGATGGGGGGGGGCTAGAACTCCAAACTCTTTGGTGGGGGGACACGATTTATCCCACAGCAAGAAGGCACAGTCTTCCTACCTCATGCTTAACCAATTCTGATCATTTACTTCCTGCACAGGGCACCTACATTCAGGCAAGTTCTTGGCCTGGCCAACCATGAAGCTCAGAACCCCATACTTCATCTCCATGGGTGTTGCTTTGAGCCTGCCAAGGTTTCCATCAAGGATTACAAAGAAGCAGGCTCTCAGCTCAGATCTCAGCTCTCTGGGATCTTTCTTCCACCATCCCTCCCAAGCCGTGTCTAGAAGGTTCCAGACAACGCCTCTAGTTCTGGAGGCCCTGCCTGTAACCTTGAGGTAGTTCTCGTTACCACTCTTCAGCTTCCTTCCAGCCATTGCTTCCACCCCTCACAGCTTTGACAGACCCTGCAGCTTCATCCCTTGCAGCCCTTGTCCCTTGTCACCCTCAGCCTGGACTCTGCAATGACTCACACAAGGACACAGATACAGAATTCTTGGGGTGGGCTGTGCATGAGGACTCCTGTGGCATCTAGGACAAGGGAGCACTATCTGTGTGGATGCCACAGCTCATGTCTGGCTGCTGCCTGCCTCTCAGGAGGAGGCTAACCTCATACATCGTGTGGAAGGAGCCCATCAGTCACCACACTGACCATCAAGTCTAGACAAATTGGTCAAAAATCAATTTTCTAAAAGACACCTTGCTGATGGTCAAATGAGCGATGAGCTGTAGCCCTCTGAGGTCTCCTCCTGGGAGCCCGCTCTGTTGCTCTGTGCTTGGGGGGGGGGCAGTTAGAGATAATAGGAAGAAATAAAGGTGATCCAAAAAGTCATCCTCACCTCATAGGCAGAAGCCAGAGTAAGGGCCTAACCATGAGCACAGAGTTTCTACCTGGCAAAGGTTGCTGAGAGCCTAGAGGTAGTGGCAAGAAAAGCCATGGGCATCAGATACCAGACTCCTAGAAGGCTGTCATGTAGAGAAGACCCCAACTTTCACGTCTTCCTGTCATTTTGTTCAGAGGCCTGTCACAGACCAGACCATTCTCTGTCCCCTCTTCTCCCCATGTGACTACCATGACACAACACATACCATTTCTTTCCTAGACTTTGTTTCTATCTGCCCAAACCCACTCAGACTCCCTGATAGGCTCTGCAGCAGACGACGCAGCCTCCACCCACTCCTAGGAAAGATGTACCTGTACCCAACAGCTCAGTTTCTCCCAAATCTGGGGCTTCCATCCAACCTCTTCTGCATCAAGCTAGTCTCTGGCAGCAGCATTTCCCCAACCAGAGCTGGGGCTCAGAGCATGGTGGTTCGCCATGCCTCCATCAGGGGGAGAACTTGGATAGCCTCGGTCTCTCTGGCAGGGCCAGCCTGGGCTGCAGCACAAATCAGCAGAAGGCTTTCTCTGGATGGCCGTTCAGCTCAGCGGTGGAGCCCAGGCTAGCATATCCATAGGCAGGGCTGCACGGAGAGCCATAGCAAGCTCACCCCCTCAAGCTGCCTCAAGTATGACATCCATTCCCAGGGGATCAAAACCTGAAGCAGAGTGTCCTGGCTGTGAGAGAGGGGGAGGTTTCTGGGCTGTTTGGGGGGATGCAAACATGACAAATGACATTTAACCTGGTCCCCAACACCTGGGACTTGTCCCTAACACCTGGGACTCCTTCCCCGTTCTGTGACATCCTCCCCATCCTATCCCCCTTGGCACATAACTGAGATCCCTGGCACCATAGTCAATACCTGTGTGGAAAATGTCCACTCCAACTACCCTGCCTTGGTTTGGTTGCATGGCCATCAACTGGAGGGAAGCCTCACTTCAGTAGGGGTGGCTTCATGTACTGGGGGCTGGCCCTGTTACTTGAGCAGAACTCATGCTGGGTAGGGTTGGCTCATGCAGGGGATTGTGGCTGGGCAGTGCCTGGGTTTCACTGCACAGAAGAGCAAAGCTGTTGTTTTGTTTCTTCCCCTAAAGACAGATCTGTGCACACGGTGAGCGACAGATAAACAGCCCAAGATCACACGTGGGCAGATCAATGGGACAGGAAAATATCCAGCTCTCCTCAAAGAGTCATACAGGTCAGGGAGCATGCGCTTCTCTGATGGGTAAATGGACATCTGAACATGTGTGCACATACATGGACATGTATGTGCACATGTGTGTCTGCATGTGCGTGTGCATGTGTGTGTATGCATGTACGTGTGCATGTGTGTGCTTATGCACACTCCCGGGCAAGGCCATTTTGGATCAAGCTGCTTCCCCATGGCAGAGAGGTCTTGCAGTGGTCCATTGTTATGCTGGAAGCTCGGCTTTTTCTGGCGAAAGACAAGGAAGGAATGGCCTGTGTTGGCCTGGCAGCAGCACTGCTGCTCCGCCACATTCCTGTGGCTTTTCTTCCTGGACACTGCTAGCCAGAAGGGCTCTGAAAGAGCCACAAGATCAAAGCCAGCAGGAAGCATACGTGGAGACAAGCCAAGTAGACTGGGGGTTGGGGGGGGTGCAAGCCCTGAACCCTAAGCTCTGGACCTTGTATGTGAAGCCCAGCATGGGACTACAATGGTGGTGGGTGACAGGAGGGTGTTCTGAGATCGCAGTCTGAGCCAGGTTGGTGGTGGGGAGCTTGGAACTCCTGTGTCCTACACTCTCGATGGTGACTTCAGCTCGATACCCCAGTGGCTCCTGAAGCCACAGCAAACCTAGTCCTTTGAGGGTGTGCTGTGCCAGGTTCGTGAGGACCATACCCACAGACATGCTCATTTGATCCTGAACTCAGTGGCCTCCTGGCTCTGAGTGACTTCTCCCCACGACCTCAGGGCCACCTCCTCAGCTCATCTAGTGCTGGTCAGTCTCCCCACTGGCCTGAGCAGAGTGTGCCAAGGTCCCCTTGGGTGCAAATGCAAGGCATTTGGAGAAACAGCCTCTCAGGACCGTGAGCATGGGAGAAGGTCCTGCTGCCACAGGCCTTAACAGGCAGCAGTCAACTCTGTCCTAAGACTGACGCAATTTGCCTGACAGTGGGACCGCACATACACTTTGGTAAGTCTGTTAGCACACACAAGAACACCTAACTTCAATGTGTCAACAATATCTGAGATATCTAGGTTTATCATTATGGGAGCCCATGGCATCCAGGGGCTAGAGACCAGGGACAGCAACGCACTGCAGTATACAAGGTGATCTCTCCACAGAGGACCTGTCCACCTAGGCAAGCCATGAGCTACTGGAACACTGCAGGGAAGTGCTATCACTGTCTGCAAGAGTGGGTGAATCTGAAGATGCATTGACCCGGTAGCCATGCAAAATGGATCAGGCAGTGAGAAACGGCATCATGGGAAACACCTGGCTATGCTGTGAGCCTATAGCCTAGAGGGCTGGAGAAGCCCAGCTAAGTCCATATACCACAGAGTGCTCATTCACACAGGGCACATGGAAGGCAATGGAATTCATTCCTCCTTTTCACTTTACAAAAAACGTC
Organism: Rattus rattus; assembly: GCF_011064425.1. Classification (NCBI taxonomy): domain Eukaryota; kingdom Metazoa; phylum Chordata; class Mammalia; order Rodentia; family Muridae; genus Rattus; species Rattus rattus. Next base: position 164,619,423 of record NC_046157.1, on the reverse strand, counting down.
TCCATTTGCAGGGTGCACACACCCTTCAGCCTGCTTCTGGGGCCAGCAGCTGATGCTGATGTCTCCCTGGGAGCAAAATGGGAAGCATTCTGCTTTCAAGGCTGTGGGCTGGACAGGAGCCTCCCGGCCCTCCACAGAGACAGATTTAGCACATGCTTCAAAGCACATCCAGCCCTTTAATTCTCCGACATGGGTCTTGGCTTAGCAGGGCTCTGCCCAGAATGAGCCTCCTGATGCCCCGTGCTGTGGGCTCATAATACCTGCTTCTTGGATGAATCGACGGGTTAAAAAATCTAGGACAGTCAGCCAAAGCAAGACGGGAGACCTTCTCTTTCATTTCTCTGTTTCTACCAGCATCAGGAGAAAAGAGCCAAAAAGCCAGTGAGGAACACCGTGGGTGGTCAACAGGAAGTTCGAAGCTACCACTGCCAACTCCAGCCTAGACCTGCAGAGGCTGGGCCTAGGGGCCCCCAAGGGCAACAGGACTGACCACGCTGCCCAGATGCTTCAGCCAGGATGAGAAACACACTGAGCGCCGGTTCCCATAAATCCGGCTTTCATGTGGTACTGAATAGGACAGACAATGGATCTATTTCAGGCCACAGAAAAATGGCCCAGTCCAGGGCTCCCCTTGCAGTTAGGAGGCTCAGCATAGTGGCTCTGGAACCCTGGCCCTGCCCAGAACCTCAGGAAGCAAATGCCGCTGAGTTTATGTACTGAGTTCTGGGGTCTGCTGAGGATGTGGCTGAGGGTGACTGCTGTATATTTGCCCCATCCTGTGGGCACCATTGTCCCTTAGCCTAGAGTCATAATCGCCTAAGGCTTCCCTCCCTGCCTCAAAGCACGCCACGGCCTGTCTGTTTCTACCTGATCGCCAGTTCTCTGGCAGGTACTGCAGACCCAGGTAGGGACCACAAAGGGCTGAGTCTGCAGTCCTGTGGTGCTGGCTACCCTCTCCTTGTTCTGTGGTCAGATGCATTTGGGTCCCTCCTCCAGAGGTCACTTCCTGAAAAAGCCGGGCCTGGCAGCCCTTCCTCCAAGGGAGACAAAGAAAGGGAAACATCCCTCAATCAAGTGTCCTTTCTGAAGGCAGCCACAAAGGAAATCCCATGTGAAAGCAGGTTTGGCTAGGTGTGGCTTTCGTTAGAAACTGAGTCCTGAACCAGGAACACTCAACACTAGGAAGGGTTCAGACTATGACCCTGGAGAGGTAACCAGGTGTCTTAGTCAGGGTTTCTATTGTTGCAACGAAACCATGACCAAAAGCAAGTTGGTTCCACTTGACTTACACTTCAGATCCTAGTCCTTCACCGGGAGAAGTCACGACAGGAACTCAAGCAGGGCAGGAACCTGGAGGCAGGAGCTGCTGCAGAGCCCCTGGAGGGTGTTACTTACTGGCTTGCTCAGCCTGCAATCTCATAGCACCCAGGACCACTAGCCCAGGAATGACCCCACCCACAATGGGCTGGGCCTTCCTCCATCCTCACTAGTTAAGAAAATGCCCTACAGCTGGATCTCATGGAGGCGTTTCCTCAAAGGAGGGCTCCTTCACTCTGATGAGCCTCACTTGTGTCAAGCTGACACAAAACCAGCCAGGCGTGTGGTGTGAGAAAGGCAGTGAATTGCAGGCCAGGGACAGGCAGGCTCAGCACTCCAACTGGGTGATGACCCACAGTCCATGGTATCTTTGCTGACAGGAAAACATTTCTCCCAGAAACAGGATGAATCCATTCACATTTCTCCTAGGCTGGAATCTGAACCAGCAGGTTCCGGGGCCTGGCTGGTCCTGGGACCCCTGTAGCCTACGGTACCAAGCCCTAGAGACATTCTTGGCCAAGTCCTAGATAACATTTAACCTTCCCCATTGTATAAGAAACATGACAGACAAATCGCCTGCAGTTCAAAGGAGCTGGGGGAATGGCTGTGGTTATGGCGAACAGGTTAGTACTCTGCCATAGCCTGAGGTGAGAGGACTGTGTCTGCCCAAGGGCTTCTTCTAAGTAAATGGGCCTGCATGGTACTGGGTTGATGTCACTCCTGCTGCTGCTGGTCTTTGTCTCTGGTATCCTGTCCCTTGACTGGAGTCCAAGGTAGATCCTTGTACCTGTGTCAGCATGTCTGACTTGGTGAAGCCCTTGTGGGAAAAGCTCAGGTGACATCCTTCACAGCTCAGGGTCAACACTAGCCTTTCTGGGGGCTCCTGGGAATCTTTTCCCACGACACAGAGAAATGCAGAGGATAGAGGTTCCTGTGAGAAGAAACATGGGCCATGTGAAACCCATCTCTCTGTTGGGGGGGCGCGAATGACCACAAGCTAAATATTCCTTGCTGGGAACCGTACTCCACCTCTCAGGGAGGCAGCTCTCAGCTGTGGTGGACTAAGAAACTTCCCAGTGAGATTCTTGGCTCAGTGGTTCAGTTAACCCTTTGTGTTACCGCAAAGCCACCAGTGGGGGCTTCCCACAGTCAGGGCAGGGCCTACAACAATACTTGGATCCTTGGCTTCCGCATGACCCTTCAGTTCTGCCTGGACTGGAATCTGGATCCACTGGTCATCAGGAACCCAGATGCTCTCTGGGGGAAGGTGTGTGTCGGGGGTGCAGTATTGGTTCCGGACTGTGGCCTCAGGAAGCCGCCCCATCTTGCTCCTGCCCTATGATCCCAGGCTCAACCTCTGCCTGCCTGTGCACACTATAAGTGTATACATACCCGTGCTTGCATACGGTGTTTGGAAGATGAGCGCTTCACCTAAAGAGAATACTGGGGATAGGTGGGGCAGAAACAGGTCCCTGGAGATGTTTGAGACATGAAACTTACACGAGAAAAGTATTCACGGGTTGCTTAAAATTCAAATGTAACCATGCATCCTGTATTTCTCCTGCTACCCTGGAGACCCCAGGATCTGCCAACTCCGTCTCATCCCACCACAGGTCAAGTCCCCTTTGTTTCTGAAGGGGCACTCTCTGGAGTTGACCTGGGACCTTTTCAGAGAGCGTATGGCCAGTCCAGGGAAGGAACGAGGTATTTTAAAAGAAAGTAATCACATGTGTACACATTTCAGCTTCAGATCCATATGCGGTCAGTCTTATGACACAGAAGGAGGCTTTGATCCTTTAAGGACACAAACCCTGTGTGTGTTTGGGGGGTGGGGGGGTTGGGGTGCTGCACAGAATCCTGTGAGCATGGCGCCCCCTGGAGGCCATTTCAGAAACATGTCGCTCCAAGCCCTAGTTTAGGTTCCTCTGAGCCCTCGTACTCCAAGCAGCCTGGGACCTGCTGTCTCACCTCAGGCCCTTCCTGATTTCCTGATTGTTAAAGCTGCCACACCCACATCAACTATGACGGCGTGGAGGGGCTTCCACCTTGGCAGGCTTTTCCAAGTCAGCTCAACACTCTCCCAGAATTCTCCCTTTTCTTGTCTTTATCGTCGTGGTTAATTAAGCTCTTTCATTAACATAGCAAGTCCAATAGGGACGTGTGAGCTTGAGAAATGTGGGAGCCATTAGACGGTTACCCTTCACTTTTTAGGAGCAGGGATGGCAATTTCTGAGGGAAACGTGTCTACCAGTGCGTGTTTAGAAGGACAAGGGGCAGCATGGCTGGCTTCTAGAGCTTCTGAATTCCAGCACTGTGTGGTCACGTGACACCACCCTCTTGGGGTACGAATCCAGCCAGAAGACTCCCTAGCCCTGTCAGTCAGGCACTGCGCTCAGTCTTTGGGACGCCCAGGTACTCTGCAGGCGCAAGCAGGAGGGCAATGCTACTACCATCTGGGACGGAGGACTCAGGGCAGATGTTAGTCTGGAAGATGAGAAGGGAAGGCAGGCTGTGAGCTATCACCTCCTGCACCCCAGCACTTATGCTGGCCACGGTCCAGGAATCAGGAAGTGACCCTAAGATCAGTTAGAAGCCACTCCCGAGGCTTTGGGGGACTCGGGCTGTGTGAACAGGTCAAAACGCAGGCTGACCATTCTTCAGTGGGGGAGAAGAATGCAGGAGACACACTGACACGATGAACTGTGGCATCTAGACTTTAAATTTTGAGCACGTGTCTGTGCCCATACTGGGACAGCTCAAAGGATGATGGTCAGCTACTCTGGGCTGTGCCTTCTAGGAGAATAAAGTTGGGTTGGGCTGGCACTTCAAAGGCCAGGGGCACCTGCTTGGCTCTGGGAGTAATAGTCGGATGTGTTGTCCCAGGATGGGCAGCAGGGGGCGCCAGATACCTCCGAATCATTCCCAATCCTGGCGTTCTTGCAACCCAGGGACTGCCATGCGAGGTAATAAGGGGCCTCTTTCCAGCAAGGAGGGCCTTATACGTGGAATCATCTCCTGACTGCAAGCAGACAGACCCTTGAGGCCTTGGATGTCTCTTCTGAGGTCCTGTGTGGGGCAGGGGAGCAGGGGCTGTCTCCCATGCACTGGATATCATCCAGGCTTCTGAGCAGCTTCGAGAATGCGGACCCTGCCCTGCCCTCAGCGTGGAATTTTAGAAGGAACCGTAGCTATTATTAAAGAACGAAATCCACTGTTTTGAGATTCCCACCAAATGTGGGTATGTAAGGCCGCGGGAAGGCTTTTTAACATTTTTTAAAACGACATTTACTTATTGTATATATGTTTGCAGCGTGTCCCGGGTGTGTATGTGTAGGTCGGAGAACAATTTGTGGGGGTGGGTTCTCGCCTCGCAGCATGTGCGATGTGGGGATCCAACTCCGTTTACCAGTGAGTACTTCTATCTCTCAAGCCATTTTAATGGTTAATGGTCCCTCTTGAAGGTAGCGTGTTCTGCATGAGGACAGGGAGACAGAGAGAGATGGATGGGTGAGGAGCAAAGGAGACTATGAAAATGTGATGCAGGAAAGAACCTGCATCCCTGAAGTTATGGATGACCTGGGAGATGGACTGACGGATGTAAGCCAGGGTGAGTAACAGAATGTTGCTGATGGCGGGGCTGTTTTATTTAAGGTTTTCTTACCAATAGATAGATAGATAGATAGATAGATAGATAGATAGATAGATAGATAGATAGATAAAATACACACCCAGTAAGGGAGGAGAAAGTCAATGAACACCCATAGTTTCCTCTCCTGGACTCACAGCTGCTAATTGGCTCTAGACTTTCCAAAGTTCAGTCTTGCATTAGGAAACCGGTTTCAAACCAGTCTGCATGTTTTCTTTAGATATGGGCTCATCAGGGTGGACAGTTGACTGCTAGACCCTGGTGGCCCTCTGATGACCAGAGGCTCAGGGTGTCTGCTCCTTTGGGTCCTGACTAGAGCCTTTTTCTTTGCCAGGTCCTCTGTGTCTGTTGTAAATCAAGGCTGCGAGTACAGCTGTGCTGTAAATCAGGGCTGAATGTCCTCATGAATCATATACCTGCAGATGGTTCAGGGACCCTGACACGGCTGCCCTAAAAGCAGCCACACTTCTTATAGCTCAGGGGCCAGGGGTCTGGAAATGAAAGCCAGAGGCTCTCTGCTACATGGCTGCACTCCAATACTACTGGATCATACCCGCTCTCTGTATCTCTGGTTAGATTTAGGCTGTCACTTGGGGAAGGATGGGCACTTGAGGGGACTCCTGGGCCACACAACTCCAGAACAGAATCTTTGAGAGTCTTGGGGTGTTGAGAAACAATGGAGACCATTATCCTGGACATAGTACTGTATCCAGCAGGGTGTTGAGACCTCGGGGGTGGGTCCATGAGGCTACACTTACTCTGATAGATGGGCAAGGGTTCTATCAAGGGATAATCACAGTGATCTGAACTTAAGGGCCTCTGAGATAATATCTACAGGTATCTATCCCCTGGCCTTGCCCATTAGAGACTTGGAAGAAAACTCTAGTCTGGGGAGGGATCCATCTTGTCCCCACTTCCTCTCCATGCTGCTCTACTAGTGTGGTGTCCTGGGTGAGGGAGTGTCTGCAGGCTTACTGAGGAGGCCATGGGATCACAGGGTCCTGTAGCACAGCTGAGGGGTTTCAGCAGCCCCCCAACCCCCCCGGTAACAGACTTAGAAGGAGGTGTATTAGATGCAACCTTGCTGAACTCAGCTTTGAAAGTTGATGGCAGATCTGATCTGTGGTGCGATTCCCCCAGCTGCTCCCACAGGCCCTCCTGCCAGCAGGGAAACAGAGACCTACAGTCCTCTGCTGGGGGATGAAATATTCAGTTTGATGGCTCAGGATGGTGACGCTTCCTTCCTTGTCCCAGCCCTACTATAAAGTGGAGCCTGAGCGTTGGCAGTGGCCCCACAAGGCTGCAGATTGGGCTGAACAGACCAGCAACGAGGTACCCTCTGGGAGGGTTTGGATTGCTCTCTCTACAGATAGGGTGGACCTGGTGTTTGTGATGGGGGTGGGAATGGGGGCAAGGCATCTCTTAAACTGTCAAAACGAATAAGCTTTTACCTCAGAATAGTGGCTTAGAAAAGCAGAAACAGATGCATTTACGAACATTCGAGCGTTTCTGAGGGTGGTCCGCTTCGCGGTGGCAGAACGGGCTCATCCTGGTGGGCAGCATTATCATCCTTGGCTTCCTCCTGCTGCAGGTGGTCCTGAGTATACCGTCCGCACTTGGTAAGGATGCAGCCCTGTGTGCTGTGGTGGCTGGCTCTTGGCCTTCTGCTGGCGATTCCTGCAGGTGAGGGGCCGCTCTGGGACTGGACGTAGCATAGCCGTGATTCTCTTACCTTTCCACGCCTCTCCTTCAAACGGTCCTTGTCCTGGTCTGCAGTGGTTCGTGGAGGTTTGCCCTAGATGATGGGCAAACCTTTCTCCTTTCCTTTTGCAGGAGCCAAGCCAACGCCAGAGGAAGCAGGTACACTTTTCCATGTCTTTCCTTTCACTGGCAGAAGTTGCTGGCGCATGCAGGCGGGTGGGCGAGCAGAGGCTGCTCAGCCCTGGCAGACAGGACAGCCAGAGCCCTAGCTCTCCCGGAAGTATGAATGCAGGTCCTGTTGCGAGTAGGGAGCTGTGCATGCTGAAGGGTCTGGGACACCATCAGGGTGAGGTCTGTCTTCTGCCATGTGAGAACATGCAGAAGGGAGACGGATGAGCTCTCAGAGTCCCACCACCCTCAGTTTGAGCTCAGACTCTGAGCACTCTCAGGAGTCCCAGCTCAGTCCACTACCACGGAGGGGGCCCAGCCTGCCCTCCAGGACTTGGGTGCTGTGTTCCTTGACGCCTCAGCGGCATGCTGCCTGAGCCCCGAATACATCATCACCCAGCTGCCTTTCTGCCCATCACGTCCCAGACAAGGACAAGGCTCTGCTTTGTTCTCCCGTCTCCCCCTTCTCCTCTTTCCGCCACACCAGGTCCTGTAACGGGCAAGAGGTACACTCAGAATAACTCAGGCTCCACTCCTGGCTGGGACGGTGTCATCCCTGTGGCTGGCACTGAGAGCTCCATCCATGCGCCCTGGCGGTATAAGGGATGCTCTTCTAGCAGGGATGGTGATGGGGCAGGGACTGAGATTACCCGTGTCTTGTCTTTCAGATCCCAACGCCCAGCCACCAGCCATGCCTTACTGGCCTTTCTCCACCTCTGACTTCTGGAACTACGTGCAATATTTCCAGAGCCAGGGCGCCTACCCACAGATCGAGGACATGGCCAGAACCTTCTTTGCACACTTTCCTCTGGGGAGCACCCTAGGCTTCCATGTTCCCTACCAGGAGGACTGAGCAGCGTCCAGTCTTCCGCCTGCCTGGCTGCACTGGCTGGGGCCAAAGGTGGTCAGAGATACAGTGGTGGGCGCGGGTGGGGCTCATGCTCAATAAACTCCTTCTGAAGATGCATAAACCCCTGTGGGTTTCTTTCAAGGAGCCGGTGTGTGTGGTAGCGCTAGGAATTAGCTGGGCTTTATTCTGATGACCACTGAGCAGGCCTTTAATAAAGACACACATCATTCCTATCCATTGATCAGTGTCAATCAGGGCTTTCAGCCTTAGTTGTCACTTGGTCATTCCATCCTCATAATGACCTGGGGGTGGGCTATGGTGGCACCAAATCATGAATAAGGAAGCGCCAAAAAACAAACAAACAAACAAACAAAAAACCCCACCAGTACAGCTTTGCTTGTTAAGGCCATAGGCCTAGTTAGGCAAGCCAGACAGCAGGCAACATTCCCTTGGCTGTCAGATGTACTACAGTCACGTTGGGGCCTGGTACCCACATTCAGGACACAACATGTTCCTGGGAGTAGCGGGGATCAAGAAGCCAGACTCCTATCTGCGAGGGAGAGCCATAGCCCACACTTAGTATCTGAGGGAAGGGGATGGTTTCCCTGGGTAGTCCTCTGGTCGAGTTAGGCTATGAAGGCAGTATGATATAATGTAGGGGCAGCCTATGTTACAGGGGGTGAGCCTCCCCAACACACACAAAACATGCAAGCCAAGAACACACAGGTTAATGCCCCACACAGCAGCAGGAAGAGAAACTAACAGAAGGCTCCCCTTGGCTGCCAGCCTGTCTTGGCTTCCTTAGTTTGACCTTCACGTGATATCTCAGGATGACACTGGTCTGGCATTCGAGGCTTTCCAGTTATTTCTTACACATCCTGCACAGTTCACTTGGGCTTCAAGGGTAGGAGTGACCAGGCTCAATTCCCATTGGCTGAGTCAGTCCTTACCCTTGACCCCCGTTCTCACTCTAGCAGCCCACACCCCCCCCCAGTCCCTGAAGCCTCGAAGTTGTTAAAGGAAAACAAAACAAAACCAAAAAACCAAAAAACCAAAAACAAAAACAAAAAAACAAACAAAAAACAAAATCACCCAATCCAACCCAACCAACCAACAGTTCCCAATTGCTTTGAAAGCAGAGGAAGGGAAAACATTCAAAACCATCGGGGCAGGAGGAGCAATAGTCTTGTATCGCTGGAGAGAGGCTCTGCTCAACCACAGTAGCAACAGGGACTGACAGTCAAGGAGCAGGGTTGGGGTAGATGGGAAATAAAAACTCAGGGGTAACACAGATGCTTTGCTGAAGGCATGATCAGAAGACACTGCCCAGGATAGTGGAGGGTGAGGAGCCCTATCAGATATGGAGAACAGGCAGGTATCGGTTGGATTTCAGGCTTCTTGCTATAGTGACTTCACAGAGATACTCGTTAAACCTGGATTTTACCAGGAGGTGCACAGAGGATCCTAGGGGAACATCCAGGAGCCTCATTAGAGTAATCTAGACTGTCAGAATAGCTTAGGTCCTCTCCTACAAAGATCCACACCTCTCTGTCCCTTCCTCCTCTCGTCTTTCTTCATTCTTTAAAAACCATGGCACAATATGACACTCTAAAATGTATCAGCCTCGCCTCTTCTCAGGGGACACCTTCCCCCCAACCCCACCGCACACCTCTAGAACTCTGAACAACTGCCATCCCCAATACTGCGGCACTTATGAGTCTGACTGCTCTAGAGACCTCACATGAGTGGTACACAGCGTTTGTTTATATTTCACTTAACAACATCCTCAAGGCTCGTCCATGCCCATAGGCTAGGAATCCCTTCTTAAAGTTTTAAGATTTCACACTCTCCCACCTTGTAGATAAAGCCCATCTTGTCTGCATGCACTGGGCTGCTTCTTCATCTTGGCCGAGGTGACTCTGAGAGCGGCCACTGCGCACGTACTACTTTTGGATTTCTGCTACCCCTACAGTACCTAAAGATTCAATACCCCCACCTTCTAGCCAATCCATTACAGCCTGTGATTTCTGTACAGTAGTCATTCTGACGGTTTTGAACTGCAACCCTGCTGGGAAATGGATAGTCTCCTTTCTCCGACCACTCGTGCAGTGCTCATGTGGTGTTTTTGGTCCTTAACGCATAATCTGTTGACCTAGTCTTCTCAGAGAGCAGCTCAGCAGCCAGGCTAGCGGGGTGCCACCGAGGCGCGGTCCTCCGGGGCCTAGACCTGCTCGAAGGAACGCCGCCGGAAGTAGAAGGGGCTGGCCGGAAGTGAGCGCAACGCCGCCAGTCTCGAGATGAAACCAGCTGTGGATGAGATGTTTCCCGAGGGCGCGGGGCCCTATGTAGACTTGGATGAGGTGGGGTGGTGGCGGCGCGGAGCGATGCTTGGGGGTGGGAGCACGCCTACAAACCTGCGTGGGAGCCCAGGCCTTCGGGGACTCGAAATCTGCCAGAGACTGGGGAAGCGGGAGCGGGCGGGGACGGTCGCAGGGTCCAAGACTGTTACATGAATTGCAGCGAGGAAGTAGGGTCTGCTCTCTATTACTTGATTGTGGCTCCTCATAAATATTCCGGAGAGAGAAGGCCCGAGCGAGGTTTACGCACTGACTGGCCTCTAGCCACCAAGCCCTGAGAGAAGGGCAAGGGATAGTGTGTGGCAACTGTGTGCTTTGTGCTGGGATTCGGTTATTTCGTGTAGACACACAGACTTTTGGAGCGATCTTGTGCTTTTGATTTATACCATGGTCACAGATATTTATCTGATACAGGTGTTCCAGTGAGGTGGTTATGATCAGGAGTGTCAGCTAGCTCGTGTATGTCAGCTTCCTGCTCCTCAAAGCTCAGCGAGTAGGGAGGTGCGCGAATGCATCCCAGGACCTGAGAGATGTCAGGTGTGGCCCCAAGAGGCCGATTGCAATTTCTAAGTATAATAGCAAGGGTGGGATGGGGGTGCCATACAGACGTGTCCATGGGGTTTTGGTTGGCTCAGATTAGGCTTAAGAGAGGAGCTTCCCCTGATTCAAATATTGAAAAATGTGTTCTGTTGACATTGGGTTATGGATGACGAGAGCCAAAGTAGCAGAGCTTTGGAAGAGCGATGCTCCCTGGCCCGCTAAGGGAAGGGGATGCCAAGTAGTTTGTCTTAGGGTTTCTATTGCTGTGACCAAAAACTATGACCAAAAAGGAAGCTGGGGAGGGAAGGATTCATTTGGTGTACATCATTGGAGGAAGGCAGGACAGGAACTCAAGCAGGGCCAGAATCTGGAAGCAGGAGCTGACGCAAAGACCATGGGGGTGGGGTGCTGCTTAGTGACTTGCTCAGCTTGCTTTCTTATAGAACCCAGGACCACCAGCCCAGGGATGGCACCACCCACAATGGGCGGGTCTCTCCTTCATTGATCACTAATTGAGAAAACGTCTTACAGCTGGATCTCATGGAAGTGTTTCCTCAACTGAGCTCTTCTTCTCTGATGACTCTAGCTTGTGTCAAGTGGACACACAAAACAGGCAGTACATAGTTGAACACAGAGGGGCGGGAACAAGCAGATCTACATAGTAATGCCCAGAGAGTGAATGTATGGGCTCTGTGATCCCCTGATGAGGAAATTGCATTCAGCCTTAGCCCCTCAGCCTTGCAGCAGGTGATGTGAGGGCATCCCGATGAGGAAGCCTGGCTTCCTGTGGGGGTTGGTCCTTTGGAGAGGTGGGAGCTTCGGTTTACAGGGAGATGGTAAAGCAATGGAAACAGGAAGGACGAAGCCTTAAAGAAATTGTGACTGAGGCAGTGGAGGCAGGAGTTCAGCCAGGACTTCAGAGGCAATCTATATGGCTTTGTCCAGTGATGGGGCTGGGGACAGAGGCAGAAAGAAGACTCGAAAGGGAATACAGGAGATGCTCAAGTACTTGTCACTCCAGGGAAAGTTGAACCAGGAGCCCTCGAAAGATGAGGCCCAGGCAGAAAAAGGCCAGAGCCAGCCGTCCAGTGTGCTGCAACCACAGGTCTCTGCGTCCACCGTTCTGGGTGACCAAAGAGCACAAAGTCTTTGAGAGTGTTCATATCTCACAGATTGGGTGTGGTCAGGTTTTAGCACCACCATATGGTGGCAGTCCTGGAGGCTTCTCCCAAGAGCAGCACCCCAGACCTCAGCGCTGGGACAAGCAGCTTCCCAAGGGGAATGGCTGCAGTCTCAGAGAGAAGGGAGCCTCTAGGGCAGATGTCCAGCCTGCTGGTGTACTTCTGTGTCCTCTGGCATTGTCTAGGAGGGGACTGAAGACTCCGGCAGGAGAGTACCACACGAGGCCATGCCAAGGAAAACTGAGGACCTTGAGAGAGCTTTAAAATCATTTGCTTGGCTTCCCCATTCACACTACTTTCTTTGTCCGGGAAATTCTGGCTCCCATCTTGAGCATTCTTGTCACTCAGTGTTCTGTTCCAGGGAGGTGGGATGGGTGTGCTAAGGAAGCCACCACCTGCTCTCGGAAAACAAGCACACAGAATGACCTTCCCTCTCATTCTCCAGGCTGGAGGTAGCACCGGGCTCCTGATGGACTTGGCAGCCAATGAAAAGGCAGTTCATGCGGACTTTTTTAACGGTAAGTCTGCCAGCATTGGGTGCCAGGCTTAATCTGAGTTTTCCTCTGCGGTGGGCAGTTTTGTGCCATGGGTAATTTGGATCATGGGACAGTGTGGCCCAGACCTTGTGCCTCTGTCTGTGCTGTGCCAGGTGTGTGGAGTGATCCCCTGGCAGTCAGCTCTCCTGTCAGCCCTGTCTGAGGAGAGCAGGAAGTAAGTGTCTCCCCAGTTTACTGCCCAGGCTTGAATTTGAGCAGTGGCATGAGTAGCGTGTGCAAATGGACGTATTGATTACAGCCCGTCTCCCAGACCTGGGCACAGAGGCCTCATGGTTCTGTCATCTTTGGACTCTCCCGGTGACAGCATGTATCCCTCTCTTTCCTGGGCCACACCTGCTTGTCCACCTGGACTCATGGCCACTGCTGCCTTTGCGGAGTAACAGCTGAGCTCTGCTTCAGCTCTCCCTGAGTGAGGTCAGGGCGGAGGACACACTTCTATTGCATAGCTAAGAGCATTCTCGGTTAGATTATTGTGCCAATTAAACAGTGAAAACAGTAAAATCACCAGGCGTTCGACAGGGCGTGTTTGAGCCTCTCATCCTTCTGATTCTGAAGGCCTTATTCCTACTGGTTAACCCTTACACTGGGTTCAAGTGGCAATTGGGAATCTAGGCTAAGTTCCCTACTTGGAGGGTAGTAGTGGTTTTCTCCCTTTCGTCCCAGCACTGTAGTACACAACTCTCCAAAGAGCCATGACTAACCGTGCCATATTGATTTCTAACTTACTAGGGACTCCCCCTCCCCTTGAAGTTCCAAGCCCAGATGACTTTGAAGGCTCGCTGGCATGTGACCAATGCTTGAGTGGGGAAGCCATCTGTCAGATGGGTGTTTCCTTCCTGAGGACTTTGCTTCTCCCCAACTGGTTTCAGAACTGGGGGTAGGGGCATAACACTGGAGCCTTCAAAGTCATTCCTCTCAATTCTGTTCAGGGAGTAGATGGTGCAGGGCTACTGATCACTTCCCAGGGCAGCCTTGTGGCACCTCGGGAGGCTCCTGGCTGTGCAGGGTGTGACACCTGTAGGACTGATAGGGTTGAAGTAGGACTCCTTCAGAATCCCATCCATCCATGTCAGCTCCTGAGAGAGCAGCTGGGTACTGTGTTCAGTGCATGCAAGTGGCCTGGCTTGCATTGCCAGGGAGCACCCGGTGACAATGGCAGTAGACATCTGACTCCTAATGACCCATACCAGGCAGGGAAGGGACACGCAGGCTCCCTGTCTCCTACTCACTCACTGCCTGACCTTAGCAAGAGTGGGTGCTGTCTGTGCCAAACCCAGGGCTTAGGAAACCATTCATTGTGAGAAACCCATGAGACTTTTGGCCAGGGCTTCCAGCAAGGCCTTTTGGCTCCCCAAACAGATGGGTTCTGGAGCTGTTGTCTGGTGAGCAGTGGGTCCTACCCGTGTGCTGACCCTTTCACTTCCCCTATCACCATTTGTAAGTAGTGGGAGATCTAGACGAGGCTGGAGGCAGGCAGCTGAGAGCCCACATAAGCCAGGTGGTATTGTGTCCAGAGGACTCTCAAAGGAAGGCAGGAACCACCCAGAGTGCAGTCACACAGTAGTTCATGCGGGCATCAGGAGGCAGGGAGGGTGGAGCAGTCTCCTGCATGGCCAGAGTTGCACTGTAGACACTGCCTTTGCCCAGAAAGATCTAGTGTGGAAACATGGGAGGCTTTCCAAGCAGATGAACTGTGCACACATGGGTGGGCTTGACTCCTTCCCTGTCCTCAAAGTGACCCTGCCCAGTAGATGGAAATGTGGAAGATGTGTGAACAGAAGAGTGGGCGGCCATGGCTGTGGGCCCCAGTGGCGTGTTTGAACGCTGACTGTAGAATACACTCTGACTGGAGCGGGGTGTAGCTGTGGATCTGGAGCCTTGCTTGCCCAGGCTCGCTAAGGGAGTCATCTCAGGGGCTCAGTCCAGCCACTGTTCCCCACACTTCCATCCTCCTGGTGGTGGAGTGGCACTGCTGTCCTCACACTCAGTATGGCTGCCAAGCTGCAAGGTGGTGCCCATGTGTCCACAGCACCCCCGCGTGCTTTGTAAAAAACGCCCTCTAAAGTAGAATGTGATTAAGAATAACTGTGACACCCTTTACCACTTTCTCTGCCCTTCCAGCTATCAGCAATTTCTTTTTGAAGCAGTTTCCTCACTTGCTTGTCCTGTACCCAATAATGCTTCATTTTGATTTGTTTTCATAGATTTTGAAGATCTCTTTGATGATGATGATGTCCAGTGAGGCCGTCGGGTCATATATGCTCCATGTCTGTGATGTGTCTGGAGTCTCCGGGGACAGGATCACCTGATTGTAGACACGTGTGACTATCACTAGGTATCAAGACCTAGTCAGCCAATAGGGGAACTGCCTGAACCAACTGGGTACTGATGCCTCTGGGAATGCCAGCCCCATGTCCTTGTTTAAATTAATAAAGAGCACTAGAACACACAGGGTGCTTTTAATTCCTGTGCTTTTAGATGCAGATGGGCTTCCCCCCCTCATGTGTGAACACAGAATAAAGCTTGGCACCACAGCAAGCACACCGTGCCGTTTTCAGTGTGGTGACTAGAGATGCACTGTCCAGGTCAGCAGCGGCCTGTGCGGGTGTGCGCGCAGCCGGCCAGAGCACTTTGAGGGCCTGACTGAAAGTACCTTTGCCCTGAAAACGGAGACCCACTGCACACTGCAGTACATGGGATGGTTTCCCCTAACGGCCTTGTCAGCGTGGCTGCTAGTACAAGACCCCCAGGTCGAAAGACCCAGAGTGCCCAGGGCAGAGACTTTGAAGGAGGTGCCTTCCCCATGAGAAATGCATGGTTTGGTTCGTCTCAAAGGAGGGTACAGAGTCTGTCTGGGACAGTTTTTAAAAGCCTATTAGCCGAGCTCACCAGCAGCTGAGACAGACAGATTACTGTTGCGGATCTGTCACGGGACGGCTGCTCTGCAGAGCAGGAATTGCCAATGCCTTAGTCTCCTTTCTGATAGACAGGGATGCTGGTGTCGGAGGTGTCTTCTGGTTTTGGGATCCCCAGCAGGTGGGGAAGATGTGAGGTGAAGGAAAGTCAGCTGTGTGGCGACTACTCACGGTACAGAGAACCTTGTAAGGACATGGTGTGGCCCAGAGACCAGAGCCCAGAACCCCAGAGCGGCATCAGCAGAGCGGTCTGCATACCTGCGAGCTGTGCATGCTCTGCCGTGTCCACCTTTCCCTTCACAGAACCTTTACAGCCCCTCCAGTACCAGGGAGAAGAGGAGCTCCCTCACCCCTCACTTCTGACCGCAGGGTCAGCTCCAGTGAAAGTAACTTCAGCTTATGTCCTGCCTGCTGGCTGGTGTTCTTTCCAGTGATACACCTTCAGGGAGGTTATAGCCCATGGGACACTTGGGGACATTTCTCCTTGGCCTCCTGTGGGAGATGGAAGTGCCAGTATTCTGGGAGAAGACATTTTCTTACCAGAACAGGGAGCAGCAGGTGACCCCACTTGGTGACAGCCACAATTATTTGGAGAACATTTTCTGCTCACCAAGCATCTTGTCCTTGATCAGCCCCTGACTCTTGAGGGGAGGGTGCTAGGAAAATCCTGTGTGGGCCTTTGGAACAGCAGCGGAAAGGAAAACCTTGTTTGGTGGCTCTGTCTGTCAGGACTTAGAAGGAAGATCTCCCTTCCCTGACTTCATGTTTCTCCTGGGTGGGGTGAAAGCACCCATCTCCCTGTGAATTTCCACCAGTCACATCAGGGGAAAGACCAATGTGTACCATGAGACAGGAAAGAATAGGGAGGGGAGATGAGTCTCAGGTTTTTTTTTTGTTGTTGTTGTTGTTTGTTTGTTTGTTTGTTTTGTTGTTGGTTTGTTGGTTGGCTTTGTTTTGTTTTGGTTTTGTTTTTGAGACAAGGTTTTTTGTGTCTGCCTGGCTGTCCTGGTACTTGCTGTGTAGATCAGGCAGGCCTCAAACTCGCAGAGATCTGCCTCCTGAGTACTGGGACTAAAGATGTGTGCTACCACATCCAGCAAGCATCCACATTCGTGACAAACCAAAACCAAGCCAGTTGCTCTCCTAACATAAGCCATGTTTTTAGAAACTTGACTGCTATGATTACTGCCAAGAAGAGGGGCTGCTGAGAAAACTCTCACAAAGGCCCTTTGTCCTCCAGAGGCCAAAGTTTGGCATTCAGGAACTGCGTTGTTTTTTATCCACCATGGCCTACAGGCCCCAGTCGGCAGGCATCAGCCCAGGTCAACTGAGCTTCTTGCTTTAGTCACACCTCTCTCTAGGGAGCAGGATCAGGCGCCATGGGACACCATGGGCCCTGTGTCAGAAGCATCCAGGCTGAATTAGCTATTGGAGGTTTTTCAGGCCACACCACAGGCTCTGCGAATAATGTTCCCTGATGAACCAGACGGTTATAATGGCTACTGGATGATCCTGAGGAGAGCAAATGCTTTGTGCCATCAGGGGGCTGCCAGTCCAAGGGCAGTCGCTGTATCTGAGAGATGACCTTGCTCCCTTGTCCCCAGCATCAGGCCATCTGACATGTGGTAGAGTCCCAGCTAATGTTTGCTAACTGTAACTGAACAGCATGCCTGATGTATGTGGTCTTTGCAAGCCATGGTCCTAGGTCCTGAGGCAGAGAGAGATGCTATGCCTTGTCCCAGTAAAAGCCCTGATTCCATTTGTAAAAGCTCTCCTTAGAGGCCATCAGCAAGGCCAGATGATGGTTAGTTAGGAAGTTACTTCAGAAGCAGGTCAGAGCCAGAGTACACTCTCCTCTAGCAAAGTAGACTTACAGTGGCACAGAAAACCGTGAAAAGGAGTGTGCAGAACAGCCTGTCCATATGGCACATACAACAGTTGGTAAAATGTCAGTCGAGCCAACAAGATGTAAAACTTCTAAGAAGACGAAACCCCGTCCATGTTGGTTAAGAGAGGAGAAAAAGATGTGCTATGAGTGGGGAAAAGATGCCCTGAGTGTGCACCCAACACCTGCACATAGGAAGCTCAGGGAGGAGACATGGGCACCGCTCCTATAATGGCAAGATGCTAGTTCAGTGGTTCTCAACCTTCCTAAGGCTGCGGACCCTTTAATACAGTTCCTCGTGTTGTGGTGACCCCAACCATAAAATTATTTTTGCTGCTACTTCCTAACTATAATTTTGCAGCTGTTATAAGTCATAATGTAAATATCAGCTATGCAGAATGTCTGATATGTGACCACCCCCAAACAGGGTCATGACCCTGGTGGAGAGCCACGTCTCTAGTTCCCTCATCACAAGGAGCTGAATTATCCAGGTAAAATTGATATGGATAAACCTGAGAGGCATGCATAGAGCATCCCACCTGTTGCTCTGTGTGGAAGCCTAGTGGCCACAGCAATGGACACCAAAGGTGCGTGTGCCCCTGACATGGCAGTGCAGTAAGAGGACATTTCCTCCAGAGTTTTTACACAACAAAACTGTGGACCAGAAAGTAGCTGGGGAAGGGATATGTGGCCACCCCACAGCATCGTGCATTCTATGAATAATGACCTCTCACCTACCGCAGGGGGATTACTCAGAGCCTGTGGGTGGGAGAGGCGGGAGACAGAGAGAAATGCATTAAATGACTTCTTAACCCGTTTATACGTGCAATAATATACAAGCGTATGTGCTTTGTAGGTGAGCATACAGATGTATCCAAAACGCATCACCTATACAGCCCATGTTAGTCTATGGGATGCGATCACAAAGCATTCACATGTGATTACATACGTACATGCCTACTAATGTTCCTAAGAGTTCATGCTTTCAGCACCGTAAGGAAGCATGGACAAATCCAATGTGTCAGATGTGAGGGCTGGAGCTCAGAGAGCAGGAGCAGGCGCTGGCCCTGCCTGGAAAGGAACTCTTGCAGGTGACCACATGAAGGCAGGAGAGAGGAGCCTTGGGGCACAGTTCAGAGGCAGAGAAGAGGATGGAAAGCCAAGGTGGGTGGCCACCTGGCACGGTCCAGGCAGTCCTAGGTGGAGGCTGGACCCCTGGATGATTTTCTTCCCAGCCACAGGCTGGAGTCCTACTCCATTTTCTTTGGTTCCATTTATAGCTGAAACAAAAACGGAAGGTTGACTGTCAGGGACCAGGTCTGCTAACGAGTATATCCTTTGAAAGAGTGGGTGATGGCACAGCCTAGCACTCACTGGAACTTGAGTTACATTTGAACAGGTCCATTTTCTCTGCAAGCCTACAAGTCTACTTTTCTCCCCAATTTTATCTGGGTACTCTAGCTTTTGCCTTGGAAGGGACCTACAGAAGGGGGGGGGAGGTTCCTCTGAGAAGCAGATGGAGCTCCCCTGTACTCCATGTCACCTGCTCTGTCCACACTGTGGCAATATAGAAATGAATTCTAAATAGCAGATCCACGAGTTGTGGCTTTCTTTGGGATATTTGTTCTGGTCAGCAGCCTGTGGTTGGGTGTTTTGTTTTGCCCAGTTTTTGCTTTTGTCTATTTTGACTTCAAATTTTATTTTGCTGAGACTTAATTTATACCGTTACTTGGACAGCTCAATCTGTGTTCCCAACTGTGTCCGGTACTGTTACATAAATGTTGGAAAAACCTGTAAGAACTCTTGCCGAGGCAGGAAAAGCACAAGACCCACCATGAAAGTAAATTGCCACACTTGGGGGCAATTTTCTATTTACTTATTTAACATCTTACGGATGACCATGGTTCCAAAAGATGTTATTAATTGCAAGCTAGTGTTCTTTACCTTAAGACTATTCTGAGGAAGGGCACAGTAGACTCACTTTGCAGCTGGGCAAGTTGGGGTTCTCAGGGTAGGATGGGCACTCAGCCCAGAGCAGAAGGAAGGAGCATGGCAGACTTTGCTTTTGACTGCAACATCCTGTCTCTATGGGAAACACAGAGTCAGACCCAGTGACCTGGAGCAGGGTGTCTGCCTCCCTCCCTGTGTTCTGTTGTCTACATGGAGGGCACAACTGCAATAGCAACCTCAAGGCATGGACAACTCTCCAGGAAATGGATAGGCTAAGACTCCGAAGAAGAGATGGTCACAGTCCACATATCTGGTGTGCTTTGTCGAGAATGGTTTGTCCATGTCAGGAACTATAAATCAAGAGTAAGCATGTTCAAGTTAATGGAAAGATGACAAAAGATATTTTATGTGTAACTCATTTATATTTGTAACTCCATATGAGTTAGGCCAGAGGGCTCCTCTAAGTGATGCCCAGACCCATCAGCCACCAGCGAAATGCACGTTACATTAACAGTGAAGGTCTAGTCCACATTGGTTTCAACAACTCAAGTGTAAAGTTTAAAAGATGACACAAAACATCATCAAGATGATGTAGTCACCCTTGCACTTCCATGGCTGGTAGGAATTCCATGTATTAGAGCCATCGCTGTAAAACCATTGAGTTTCCTAGATTATATAATCTGAGAACACTTGCACCCAGATTCCCCAAGAGAAACAAAGGATGTGGTCAGCACAGAGACTTTCCCAGGATGCCCAGCAGCATAAACAGAGCTCTGAACAAACTCACGCTGAGTCAGGTGGCTTTTGATGGAGGTGCTAAGGAAACAGCTTTTCCCACAGAGGGGCTTGAACTACATATTTACTTGTAAGCATTATCTCTACTCGTTCCTCACACAGAACATAAAGATTCCTGGAGCGGATCATTGATGTGAAGCTACATTACAAACAAAAGTCAAACAAGCGAACAAATAAACAAACAAAAAAACAGAGCTTCAAAGGGGTCTTAGCAGTGGACAAGGTTTCAGGATGGAAAACCAGCAACAGTGTTGGCTATCACACTCTAATAACGCCTGGAAGCACACACGCTTGTTTGTCTCTAGAAGGCATCCTGTGCTCGCTCGAGCCATTCTGTAATGAGCCTCGGCTGAGATTGGTAGTAAACCAGCTCCAACCTAGCATATCCAGGAGCAGACAGTCACAGGTAGCCAATCTCGTTCAGATGAGCGTGCCCATTGGAAAGCAGGCAAGTCCTCAAACTTCTCCTGCTTTCTGACCGTGACAGAGCATCCAAACTGGAAAGCTCTGGAATGTGGGCATCTTCCCGCTAGGCAGGCTTATTCTTCTTCCTCATTCTACTCTTGAGGGGAGGGGCTCATTGACTCTTCTTAAAGCTGATCACTGTCGAGGTACTTAAGGCATTTTGTTCAGCACCTTATGGCAGTGCTGTAGTCCCCTGGAGTTTCATAGTTGGGCTATTCATAATTTGAAACCCTACATATGATTCACTTCTGCACCTCTTAATCTTTATGTCTTCTATATCATTTCATATGATTACTCAATACTTTACATTTGTTATTTTTAATTTATAAGCATTAAAATTTTGTATTGTACTTTATCTTAAAAATCCAATACTGAATTATAAAATAGCATAAAAACAGACAAAATATCTTGATAGAATAATACACAGACTGTAGAGATAGGCTGTGTATACAGGGACTCTTGGTTTATGGCAGGTGATACTGTACAACACTGGGAAATATATTTAAAATAGTCATTGGGGAATGTTCTGGAAAAATCCAGTTTTAGTGTGTGAGAACTGGCTGCAGATGGCCAGGAGTCTGAAGAAAAGTTGGCTGAACTGGGACAGTACTGGGTAGCGGGGTTGCTCTTGGGAGCAAAACACATGGATGCCTTTGGTTTGGACAAGAAGAGGGCTCCCAGAATGGTTGGGACAAAAGTGACTTAACCCAGGATGACAAATTCCTCACACTAGGCTCATGTACACCAGGCTCATGGTTTTATCTGATTCTACTGCATGGGAATGCAACAGTCATAGTTCAGGATGACTGACTCCTTACAAATAAACAAAGACAAGAAACAACCCATAGAACCAATGCTAAGCGTTTAGATACCTAAATGAAAGAATAAGCGAAACGCAATAACAGCAACAACAACAGAAACAAACAAACAAACAAACAACAACAACAACAAAACCCCATAAAGCATACAAAAAGTATTCCTTGAGATCTAGCGGAGACAAATACTCTTTCAAGATACCAGAATTCAGTACTCATGGAGGAAAGACTAAACTGTGTTTAAGACATTATATTGACTCAGAAAAAAAAAAAAAACCAACCCAACCCTACCCAAACCAAACAAACTTGTATCAATATGAAAGCTGCAAAGTGGGAGAAAAGTTTGCAAGTTCTATAACCAATAAAGGGCTTATCTCCCAGAATGTAGAGTTTTGACAATAAAGATGAAATAGAAACAATACAGTAGGAAAATGGACATAACATGTATATGTCCCCCAAATACCCAAATAGCTAAATATGTAGAAGGCTGGTTAAACGCATTGACTGTGGGAGAAAGGACCGTTCACACGCCCACTATGCAGTGGAGTGGATGAAGCTTAAAGAGCAGACAAGACTGTGCTTGTTACAATGTTGCACAACACAAAACTATTCACTGGACAAAACAGCCCCCCACCCCAAATCCCTAAAAACCAAAACCAAAGCAACAATATTTCACGTCTTAGAAAAGCTGTTTATAATGGTTCAAAGACAATCAATTCCGGATAAGAAGTTCCTTCAGGGATCTGCTTCATTTGCAAGAAGACAGAAAGATGTGGAGAGAAACAGAATCCGGGTCCTAGTGAGATGGCAGACTGTGAGTTGCTACTGCGTGACCCAGTGAAGGAGGAGGGTCAGGATGAGGGGAAATGCACTGAATTCCAAGAAGAGATAATAGAGCAGGGTTGAAAACACAAAAGGAGCGAGGAGCCAGCCCAACAGTGCAGAGAAATAAGGCGGATGGACACAGAGAAGAAAGCCAAGCAGAAGGGAGTTCAGCCTCGAGGCTCCGTGGTGGGGTGAGGGGAAGCAGTGGCCCCGGTGAAGAGGCTGGCACTCCTACCCAGGTGACAGGCCCAGAGCTCCCACAACCCTAGAATCTAGTGATGTGTTTGGCTGAGACTGTGGGTTCTTTGGTGGGGTGGGTCAGTGGTGAAAAGGAGTCTCCCTAGCTGGGGACTGAGGCTGGATGCCATTCTAGTGAAAGTTCTCATCCTGTAGCAGGGAGGGTTCAGGCTCTCTAACTTGTAACTGCCCCTGTTCTGAGACCCCGGGGCAGCTCAGTTTTAAACAATAGTTTCTCAGAACACATGGGTGATACATTGTAGCTTGACTTTTGCTGATTTATGGGTTCTTCTTTTTTCTTTTCTTTTTTTCGGAGCTGGGGACCAAACCCAGGGCCTTGTGCTTGCTAGGCAAGCCCTCTACCACTGAGCTAAATCCCCAACCCCAGGTTCTTCTTTTTCTCACCCTTTATACCCTAGTTTACCCCTACATCACTAGATATGAGAGAAAGAGAGAGTGGGGGAGAGAGAGGGAGAGATTCTTGAATCTAATATATTTCTTCTTGTTTCTTCTTTGAGCATGACTAACGACAACCACACACACACACACGCACACACGCACACACGCACGCACGCACGCACGCACGCACGCACGCACACACACACACACACACTAGGGCCTATCAAGGTCCTAGTATTTATATACCCTCTGAAAAGTTCTCAGAATTCCAAATGTCTCATAATTGCAGAAACCGTTTGCAGCCGGCAAAAATCACACCTCTTCTAGAGAGTGAGGCAGATCACAGCCGGCTGCTGGGAAGCGGCCCCATATCTCCACACCTGGGATTAGCACAAAAACATATTCTTACAGTATTTATGCGTCTTTTAAAGAAACCAAATTCTAGAATTCTCACTCTAACACCTCAAGCCCCAACCTAAAGCATTCGCTTCCCTAGAGAGTTCAAAATGGGAGAAGCTGCTTGCCCATAGACTGTAAACGCAAGTGTGGCTAACAGAGGCCCCTGACCATGAAGAAGAGAATCCACTGACGTGAAGACTGCTCTGAAAGACGTTGATCTAATAGAGACTCAGCACCAGCATACGTCACAGGGAAGACCAGCATCCCGTCACCTGTGTATACCTGACATTACCCAGGTTTAGGGGTACAAGAAAAAGCCACCCCACTCTATGTTTTCATTTGTCCCCAATTCTCTCTCTCTTCTTGTCATGATACTTCAGTAGCACCTTTACTTTATCATGTTTCTGAAGAAAAAAGACTTTATTCTGCTTTATTTGTGTAACTTTTATGTTTCCCACCCTTGGGGCATCTTTTGTCCCTTATTTTCTTTTATTGTCCTCGAGTTTCCATCTTTTTTCTTGCTACTCCACTTTGAAAAGTATTTTGACTTTACCTTACTTTCAAAAAGAAAGGAAGGAAGGAGGGAAGGAAGGGAGGCAGGGAGGGAGGAAAAGGTTTTATGTGTTAGTCATGATGCCCGAATGTGTAATTTCATTATTTAGGAGCCCAAGGCAGGAGGATTGCTGTGAATTCAAGACTAGCCTGTGATACATAGTGAGAGTGCCCTTAAAAAACAAACAAACAAATGAAACACTTAAAAATGAAATCTTCTATGTTTTTATTTTTAATTCTCTTGTTTTGGTTATGAATTGTCTCATGATTGGGGATTTTTTATGATGTTAGAATTTTTCAAACCTCAGGTCATTTCTCTCCTCTTCTACTCACTCCTCTCTGCTCTTCCTTTGTCTTTAGCCATCTATTTCCCTGCCTCCCTTCATCTCATCCATGTACCCTCTCCACGGTGCCTTCCCAGTGCACCCGTTACTCTTTCACTTCCTATTTTATAGCAAACTGGTGCCATGCCAGGAAGCTTCCATTAGTTTTATGTGTAATTATCTTGTGGTTTGATGTTGCTGCCAGATTGGTTTTATGTGTAATTCTATGGTTTGATTTTGCTGCCACAGCAGTTTGCAATCTGAGCGGTATGGGGATTTGATTCCTCAAGAGTAGGAAGTTCCTGAGATGGCCAAGGACTGTAAGAGGAATTATCAAAACCAACTAACATCCAGATTGTAACATACAAACACACGAAGCTGGAAAAATGCATGACAGCACATCTTCTTCAAGAGATCATAACTTAAAAAAAAATGAAACTCTGCCTTAGTTTCTGTTCTGTTGCTGTGAAGAGACACCATGACCACGGCAACTCTTACGAAAGAAAGCACCTAAATGGAGGTTTGTTTACAGTTACAGAGGCATAGTCCATTATCATCATGGTGGGGAGCATGGAGGTATGCAGCCAGGTTTGGTGCTAGAGAGGTTTGGCTGAGAGCTACATCTGGAGAGAGAGAGAGAGAGAGAGAGAGAGAGAGAGAGAGAGAGAGAGAGAGAGAGAGAGAGAGAGAGAGAGAGAGAAACAGAGACAGAACCTAGTATGGGCCTTTGAAACCTCAAAGCCCACCCCCAGTGACTCACTTCCTTCCACAAGGCCACACCTCCTAATCCTTCTAAACCTGGTGACTAATATATGAGCCTATGGGGGCCATTCTTACTCAAACCACCACAAAGACCAAATGAAGATCTGAGAAGTTTCCTAGGAAAAAAATGATCTGTGACTTGAAAGAGGATACAGACAATCAGTAAGGATATCAACATGGGACCAGGAGAGAAGCCCCAAAACAATAGAGGAGAAAAATCAACAAAATGTATGAGAAATCTCCACAGGAGACTTGAAGTTGGGGTGGGGCGAGAAAACACAGATAGAAGCACTGCAAATGGAAAAGTCAGTGAGTCAAATAAAAAGTGCAGTGGAAACCAGCCACCACTAATAGACTGGACCAAGCTGGAGAAAGTATCAGGATGAGGAACGAGAGGAAGAAGTAACAAAGAAAACAAGGAGAGTGACCACAGTGTTGGGAGAGGCTGAGATAAAACTAAGGGCGTAGAGAATCAAGCCAATTAAAATGATAGTAACAGAACAAAAACAAAAAACAAAAATTCAAATCTTGAGAAAGAATTTGGAAAGAACCACAAGAGGCATTTGTTTCTTTAAAAGTATAAAGTCCTTGTATATTAGTTTTGTTTAATAATATTTTAAATTTATTTATTGAGAATTTCATAGTGTATATAGTATATATATAGTGTATATAGTATATCTTGATCACTCTTCCCCTCTCTAACTTGTCTTGGGACCACCTAACACATCTCTCTCTCCCAACTTTACCCACATCCATATGAACAGCATTGATTTTAGTCAGTGGACTAAAAATTGTTAAGGTCTAGGTAACTGTTGCCTGTTTAGGTGGCCATTTTGTGCTGTTACTAAGGTTATAAGGAGACTTTCTTATGTGCAACTTTCTCATGCTCATGTTAATTGCACATTCTGTTAAGTTCTGTTATTTGGTGTTCTTGGAACCCGGTCAGAATAGAAGCCAGAATAGAATAGAACCTGCTTTGAATAGTTAGCCACAGTAAACTTGGACCCAAACCAACCACCCAGCAGCACTTCCTGCACCTGGATATGAGCTGTTATGGTTTTTGCTTTTAGCAGCTGCTCCTGGGATGGACCCCAACATAAGAGATACATATGTACCAATATAAGAAGCCATTTTAAGTAGGGTTTAAATAAAGTTTAAGTTCCTAAGACCTCCCAGGGAATTGACATTCCTACTTGACAGAAATAGACAGGCACATTCTATTTGGCAAGTTAAGACGTGAATGTTAGGCAAGGCAAGTCCTCCACCACAGTCGAATACCTCAACCAATGAGAACAGGATACTTGGACAACAAAAACATGTTTCTAAGGAAATCCCCTATCTCTAAATCCTGATTGGTTGAATTACTTGGTACAGATGTTTGTGGATTTCAGGCATAAAAGCTCTGTAGGATTCTGGCCGGGCATCATGGTTCAGCTCCCAAGTCTGTACTATGTCCCTGACTGCTCATGCTTGCGGTGTGCATTCAATAAACCAGCCCTGTTGGACTGAGATCAGTGTCTGAGTGGTTTGTGCAGTGATTCCCAGACACCAACAAAAATAAATACACGTAAGAGATATTTAGAACCCCAAATAGACACGACTAGAGTAATATCTCTCCATGGAATATTATATAGTCAAAATGTCAAAAATATTTTTAAAAACCTAGAAACTGAAATGGAGAAATAGCAACTTATGTATAAAGGCGAGCACATCAATATAGCATCAGATCTCCCATTAGCAACTTGAAAAAACCCCAGGAAAATGTAGAATGATATATTTAACCCCTGAAAGTAAAAATTGTCAACCAAGGGCTGGAGAGATGGCTTAGTGGTTTTAGAGTTGTTCTTCCAGAGGTCCTGAGTTCAATTCCCAGCAACTACATGGTGGCTCACAACCATCTGTAATGGGATCTGACACCCTCTTCTGTGTGTCTGAAGACAGCAACAGTGCACTCATAAACATGAAATAAATAAATCTTAAAACCAACAACAACAACAACAAAAAAACCAAAAAGAAAAATTGTCAACCAAGATTATAATACCCAGCAAAACTATTTTAAACTTGAGTTGCATGAGAGGGATAGACAAAGAAGAGCTAGGGAGGAATCCATCATGTCCAATAAAGTAAACCAACAATTCTCCCAAAATACCAATTCAACTGTCCAGCCACATGGAGAACAACCAACAAAGGCGCAGGGATTAGCAACTCCCTCTGAGGAACAGCCTTCCATTTAAATGACTCAGACTCACCAGAAAGAAAATGCAAATGAATGAAAACAAACCAACCTCCAACTAACTACAGTCTTCGAGAAACACCTCACAGGGAAAGGTGCCCACAGCCTGGAAGTCAATTTCTCTAGCAGAGAGGAGCCATAGACAAGCTGGCATGGGCTTTCGATCCAGAGATGAAGATGAAAAGCATCACACATTAACAAAGGGGAGAGTTCATCAAGAGATATGATGGTTGTAAATATAGACCGATACACTTCATAAGGAAACACTAAAGAGTGTAGGAGGTCAGGCAGGTCCTGCTATAATAATAGTAGGTGAGGAGCAGTACCCTTGGCATCTTTAGATAGGAGACTTAAACACAGCATCAACAAAGAAACCACAGAATTAGACGACACTGTAAATCAAATTAACTTTCCAGATCACTGCAGAATAATCCATTCAACAAATATGGAATGCGCATTCTTCTTGGTAACCCAGATTACATGCTAGGCCACAAACATAAAATAATTAAATAAATAATTAATGTTCTAACAAACATATAATAATTAAAATAATTTGATCATAGTAGGATCAAGCTAGATATTAGTAGCAAGAGAATTCGTAGAAGTATACAAGTACTTGGAGACCGAATAACACACTGTGGAATGAACAGTGTGCTTTATACGGAACTGAGGAAATACTAAAGCTTCTATAATGAAATGAAAATGGAAGCATAGCTTTCTAGAAACTTTAGGGTACAGAATGGGCAGCAACAAGAGGAAAGTTTACAGCTGAGTGTTTACATGAAAAGAAGTCAGGGAGATCTCAAATAATTAACATACTAACAAGCCAAACAATAAAGCAGTACATGGTAAACAATAATGACCAAGGAAGAATAGAGGCCTAGGGGGGATCAAGGAATAGAATAAGTTCTAGCACCAGAAAGGTTCCCTACAACAAGGCTATAGCCAACATGTTACTAAATGGAGAAAACCCAAAATCCATTCTCTCTCCTTTAATTTAGCACCGCTGAAGTCTTAGCTGGAGCAATGACACAAGAGAAAGGAAGACACAAAGGAGGTACAAATAAGAAAAGAAGTCAATTACTCCTATTTGCATACGTTATGTTCCTATACATAAAAGACTTTAGAGGGTCCAGAAGAAAATTCTTAAAACTTTCATCAAAATAGTGAGTATGAAGTCAACATTAGAAAAATCAGTAGCTTTTCTACATATCAGTAACAAACTTACTTAAAAAAAAATCAAGAAAAATCCTAACCATGGCAGCTTTAAAAATGCCTAAGAGTAACCAAAACAGTAAAAACATCTACAATGAAAATTTTAAGACACCAATGAAGAAATTTGAGGAAGACACTGAGAGCTGAAAAGACCTCCCTTGCCCATACCTTGCCTCAGAATTAATCATATGCAATGGCTGTGTTGATCAAAGCATTACACATGTATACAATCCCCACCAAATTCCAATGTGTCCTTCTCAGAACTAGAAAATGGATCCTCAAGTTTGCATGGAAGTAGAAGAGACCTTGAAGAGTCAACACTACTCTACACACAGAACAATGTTGGACCCACCACAGTTTCTAACATCAAAGTATATAATAAGCCACAGGGGGGAAAAAACCCAGCGTGGTGCTGGTACAGAAGCAGACAGATTAAAAACCGATGGAATAGGATACAGGGCACAGAAACGAACCCAGTCAACTACACCCACATACTCTCTGACAAAGATGTCTGCATATATGTTTGTCAAAGGACAGCCTCATCGTCAAATGATAACAGGAAAATTGGACGCCCACATGTAGAAGGACAAAAATCATGAATATGTCTCATACTGTAACCAAATCAAGTAAAAATGAATTAAAGACATTAATGTAAGAGACTTCAAAACCACTAAAGAAATGGCTGGGGAGATGTTTCAAGATGCAGGCATAGATAGGTAAGGTTTTGTTTTGTTTGTTTTTAAAGAACTTCAACAACACAGGAAACAACCTCAATAATTGACAAGTGGGATGGGATGAAATAAAAAAGCCTCCACACAGTAAGCAATCAGCCGAGTGAAGAGATGGGAGAGAATGGGAGAGAATCCCGTGTCCACTGCACATCCTACAGGGGATTCATATCTAAAGTCTATAAAAACTCTAAAAACCCATCTATGCTATAAACACACAAATAAAGGTGGCAGACCATTCTCAAAGAAGACTAAACTGGCCAATGAATATTGGGGAAAGTGTTCAACACTTTTAACCAGGAGGAAACAGAAATTAGAACTGCTTAGAGATTTCCAAGTGGCTGTAATCAGGAAAATGAAATCTGGGAGGATGGAGGGAGAGGGAACCCCTTATCCACTGCTGGAGGCACATAAATGTGTACAGCCATTGTAGGAACCAGCATGGGGCTTCCTGAAAAACCAAACAGAAACATCATATGACCAGGTCTATCATTCTTGGGTAAATAATCGACAGGCTCTAGGTCAGTGTACCAGTGAAGCGCTTGGACATCCATGTTTACTCTGAACTATTCACAATGACCAAGGTATGGAGCCAGCCTGATGTCCATTAACAGACAGGGAGTGAAGAAAATTACATAATGGAATGCACAATGGGATTCTATTCAGCTGTCAAGGAGAAACGAAGTGATGACCTTCGTATAGAACATCATGGAACTAGAGACCATTACATTAATAGGTAATGACTCAGAAATGACTATGATAATCTCTTTCTTATGGGGAATATACATGTGTGTGTGTATGTATGTGTATGCATAAATATAATATATGCCCCTTTTACTTTCATACACATTATATATAAAATATATAAGCATATGTGTGTATAAATAAGAAAATGTCACAATGAAACAAACCTGTTCCCTTGTATGCCAATCAAAATTCAAAAGACACACAGCTAAACAAAAATTATCTTCAAAACTGAGAAGTGGAAGTAAACTAAGTGTTTGTGTCAGCAGGATGAATGAATAAAGCTATGATGCTAATTGATACCAGATGGGCTCCAGAACTTACGAAGGTTCAACTCTACAGCCATGTAAAGGCTCAGGGCTCCAACTGTTACCCTCGCCTTACTTAGTCCGGTACTGAATCCCAGGAGACCTCGGCATTCTATTGCCAAGGAGGCTTTGCGGTAGTTAGGCAGTTTTGCTCAACCGCAACCTTACAAGGTAGATATTGATGGTAGGATCTTTGCCAAGTACAAGTATTACTGCAGTTTCAAAGTACAGCATTTAAAACGTGATGGTTTGATCGCGATGCAAATTTTTGTTAAACAGGGGAGCATTTGTGATGGAGTCGATGTAGTCAAATAATCTTGTATGGAAAGATTAAAATCCAGTCTTGTGACTGACCCTAGAAGGGCATCATTGAGCAACAGAAGCTAGCTGCAGAGGAGGAAGATCTGTGTACTTCTGTTCACAGCTAGCTGCATGGCATGAAAGTGTGTAAAACGAGCCTGTGCTAGATTCAGGATGAGAGTTAGCCTTGCAGAGCAATGTCAGGAAGGCTCTGTGAGATCTAACCAAATGCTTTCTCTTGACCTGACTGTATTTACCTTGTTGAGTTACAGATACGGTACAAATGTGTTATCATATACGGCCAAGTCTATATTTATTTATATCTGTATACCTCACTATGCACGCATACTGTGGACAAATGCATTTACACATGAAAGCAAGGGCTACACTTCCTCACACAACACTTTAAGAAGCTGGGTCCTCTGAATTCATCTCTGAGAGCTGTGGTGGAGCAGGAGCCTGGTCAAGGTTTTAGCATGAGTGGAGCTACCCAACCACCTACTGATGTCTAACGAGGATCCTTCTCTTTTATATTTATTTTTATTGCTTTTGATTAGGTGTACATATGTGTGTCTACAGGTGGTCCAGGAGCCCAAGGAGGCCAGAAGTCAGACATCCTGGAGTTAGAGTTTCAGAGTCAACACCCGTGGAGCGACTCAGTTGTGAGCTGACTGACCTGGGTGCTGAGAACCAAACTCAGGTCCTCTGGAAGAGCAGCAAGCACTCTTCGCCACTGAGCCATCTCTCCAGACCCAGCTACGGGGGGTGGGTTCCCTAAAAGATGTATCACTTGTTAGTTATACGTCTGCCCTACCCAATCTACTCCTCAGCAGCAGCTTCACTCCCCCAGAATGTGTTGGTCATTGACTTAAACTATTGGCAGAGGTGTCTAAGATGGCTGAAAAGTGGCAGAGGAGTGGCAGAGGCAGTTTGAGTTTCCTGTCATAAATGGCCACCAGAGCAGACATAATATTGGGGATTAGAAATAAGCATTTTGTTTATTGACAAACTTGGTCAAGACACAACAATGCCTGGCTTTTCTTCTAGGGACGAAGCTCAGCTCATGGACAGAGAAGCAGATGGCTGTAAGAGCCATGGCTTTGAAACAGTTCACGTTCTCAGTTGGTCTTTGTGCCATGGGAGCCCTCACTCCTGTCAGTCTTTAGGGTTCTGCGCACAGAGTAAACTTTGCTAATTCTTAGAGCTCACACTAGGTCCATGTTGTGTCGGCGAAATAGCTTAAAAGAAGACTATCAGTAGGCAAACAAACGCCTCACCTTTATTTCCGTTTTGAAGACAGAAAAGGCTGGTTCCCACTGCTCAGTCATCTACACAGAAGCATTCCCTCTGACCTCAGGGCAGCCTCTCACTGCCCTCACAAGGTTGTGTCTCTGCCTTAACCTCCACAGGGCGTCCTTCACGTCCTTGTTCCTCAGACTATAGATGAGGGGGTTGAGCATGGGAATGACCAGGGTGTAGAAGATGGAAACCACTTTGCCCTGCTCCATGGATGTCAAGGCTCCTGGCTGAGCATACATGACAAAAAGAGTCCCATAAAACAAAGACACAGCTGTCAGGTGAGAGCCACAGGTAGAGAAGACCTTGTGCCTCCCAGATCCCGAGTGCATCCTGAGGATGGTCACGGTGATGTAGCCATAGGAAACCAGGACAGCTAAGGTGGTGCTTACGATGATGAACCCACAGAGGCCGAAGAGAAAGAGCTCATTGAGAGCTGTGCTGGCACAGGCCAGCTGGAGCAGTGGGGGCACGTCACAGTAGAAGTGGTCAATAAGGTTGGAGCTGCAGAAGGGCAGCTGGAACGTGAGGCTGGTCTGCACAATGGAGTTCAGGCAGCCCACACAGAAGGTACCCAGGACCAGACGGGCACAGGTCATAGGGCACATGGTTACAGGGTACCTCAGGGGACTGCAGATAGCCATGAAACGGTCATAGGCCATCACAGCTAAGAGGAAAGTCTCAGTGGTAGCCAACAAGGAGAAAAAAAAGAACTGAGTGGCACATCCTGCAAAGCTGATGACTTTGGAGGCAGAGAGGAAGTTGGCCAGGGCATTAGGGGCAATGACGGAAGAGTAGCAGAGGTCAACGAAGGACAGGTTCTTGAGGAAGAAGTACATGGGGGAGTGCAGACGGGCATCCAGGGTGATGACCATGATCATGGTGAGGTTGCCCAGGACTGTGACCACATACAGAACCAGGAAGACAGTGAAGAGCAGGGCCTGGATTTCTGAGCCTCCCCCAAATCCCACCAGCACAAACACCTGCAGGGACACCGCTGAAAGGTTTCCATTTCTGTGGACTGCTGTGGCCATGAGTGGGGACCATGCAGAGAGGAAGGTGGAGGCAGAGAAGGGGAGCAGATCTCACTGGTGCAGTCAGGTCTTCCACAGACTGCAGGAAACTTTTGGAGACATGCTATCCGCCGTGCAGAAGTTCGCTAGCTGCTCTGATCTCCTGCCAGACAGGCTGGTGTGGCCTGAAAGAGTGACAGACGTTTTCCTCTAGTTTACTTAGTTCGTGGCAACTTCTCTTTGTGAATGGGACTGAGCTGTGCTCTTAAGGATTTAAAGAGGCACCTAGATTCCAGGGCCCTCCAGGTTGTAGAAGTCTTAGCATTGCTGTGTGACACCTGAGTTGCTTGCCCTCTACTCTGAGGACTTTTGTACACTTGGCTTCCAAGACCCACCCCACGTCTCCCAAGTGTCATGCTACTGATCAAAGAAGGTTTGTGAGGGTCTCCTGCCCATCAAACCTCGTGCTGGTTGACCCTTCCATCTGTGGGCTGAACCCAGAGCAAGGGATCAGCCCTCCCTACACTGAAGCTGCACGTCTTGTGGCTTGCAGAATGCTGACCGTATCTTAGTAGCTCTGGCTCCAAGCCTGATCCAGAGTGTGTGCGGAGACTGACTGACTGACTGTGAGAGGTGCCTGCTAATATCTAGGTGTCGGAGACTGTGGTGTGTGTACCCTAGGACCGTGCACTGAGCATCCAGGATTGGTGCCCCAGACATATTTGGGACATGGATATAACCTCCAACCCCTTGCTCCACCTCAGCTTTGGGGGTTTATAGGGTTTTACTCTTGACTATTGACGACTAAACAAAATTGGCCTCTGCTCTGTCCTCGGGCTGTTCATGATTATTTTCTCTTATTCGTAGCAACTGTAGCACTGGCCACCAGGAGTCTTCTGTGAGGCTGGCTGGCACTTTTCTGTCAGTTCCCAGAAGGGTTGCAAGAGACTACATTGCTGAGGAGCCCGGCTAGGGAGAGATCTATCTTCTCCACTGTCCTGGGTTGCCTCAGGTGACTCAGAGACCTGGGCTGAGTGAATCCAATGATGTATCTACTACTCCCCTCCATGGTCCAGGAGGTGGAGTGGCCTGGAGGAACCTATTTGAGACAACCATGTACTGTGTAACTGACAATCCCACTTTGAATAGGTACCCCTATATTCAAAGGCATAAATTCAAAGGCTTTGCCTTCACACTCTCATTCTCCACATCCTCCCACTGCTGGATCACGCTTCCCTCCACAGAGAGTGTAAAATGCCAGGGAATGGTAAAGTCAAGGCCGTCCTGTTCCTATGTCAAGGCTGTCCCTATGTCAAGGCTGTCCCTTGATTCCTGCTGGAGGAAGGACAAACACAGCCTCTCAGCTTGTCAAGGACACAGGGTATCCTCAGAATCAGTGGACATGGCAGCTGGCCAAGAGCCAAGGACGCTGCTCGGCTGTGAGAGATCTGACTGACAATGTCTATGAAGGGACAGCTTCTGCTCCCGTTGGCCCTGACTTTCCTGATCTAGGGGAACTACTGTCTCCTGTGGTCTGGTTAGACGCAACCTACCCATCTGCAGAATTGAACAAGGGTAGAGCTCCCCACATCCCCTGGAAAACTATAATTCTGACCTGTATGAAGGCCAGGGAGGATCAGGAAAGTCCATGTCAGCCTTCTGAGGCAGGTCCCGAGTATCCACTCAGTGCTCACCCCATCCTTTCGCTCTCTACCCCCATGGTCTCCTATGCCTCACTGGTGACATATTGAACCTACCTTTCTGAGGTGAGAGTCAGGTCTATCCCAAGGTCACACAGCCAACATCCAAGCTCCCAGTGCTCCTGTGCTGCTGAGCCTGGTCTCTGTGGAACATGGAGAGGTGGACATCAGTTGGTCCTGTTTCTTTTTCAGATCAGTTATGGCTTTCTGAGCAGTGGAGCAGAATTGGCATGAGCACGGGTGGGCACCAGGGTCCCTGTGAGACTTCTGGTGTGTTGATTCTGGCTACATTAGATGTGGGTCTTCTGAAGAGAGACGCAGGACTTGCCTCCTCTCTTGTCCCCATTTGCTGGGCAATGGGAGGAGATACCTCCCTTTGGGGTCACCCTGCTTGAGAAGCATCTGGTAGAATGGGGACTTGGAGCCTCTGGTGGCTAATTAGGGCGGCACTGGCCCCTGGCAGCTGGGATTCCAATTCCCTGGACTTCAGGGCTGTGGCCTCTGCCTCTGTCATGGATGGAGTTTATGACCCCTGGGAAGACTCAATCCGATTGTAATTAAAAGAGATGTATTGATTAGCTGCTAGCAGGATGAATAATCTCTGAGCCAAATTTGAGAGTGCCAGAAGAATGGGGGGTGAAGGAAAGATTTGTAATAAAGGGAGAAACCACAAGAAGACCTTCAATATCTACGCAGGCAAGCAAAAATTGATCTGATCTGCCAAGGTAGGTGACCCAAAACAATCTTTGGGTATCTGTGTACGCAAGTTACAGAATCCCCCACAGAGCAGTTAGTCATATCATAACAGGCGGGTGGGGGCCACTGAGTCTGGGTTATTGGGAACTTATCTAGGGACTGGTGTTAGAGACAAATCGCTAGTGGGTACCAATGGATGCCTAACAAAATGGAGTATCTTTAGCCACCACACAGAGATGTGGCGGGCTGGCAGGAAGCCTGGAGTCCACAGCAGAAGAAATTCAGAGAGACTCGGTGCTCAGTGTACCTCATTAGAGCAATCAGTAGAGACAATATGTCCTCATGACATAGCCCTTGCTGTTGCCACTCCCTCTGGCCATGTTGACGTGAGCAGCCTGGCCACAGCACTGGGTCGTCCCTCTCCTTCCAAGGCATTACTTGGCTCCCCTCAGTGCTATTAGGAGTTTAGGTAGATAACCTCAATTTTCTTTCTTCTTTTGTTGTATTAACCACATGGGCGAAATTCTTTTGTGGGGAGGGGGGAGTTGACGGTTTATCTCTGTGTCTTCTCAGTTCAATGCTCTCCCCAGCTTGACCTAGTGTATTTTTGTTAATCATTCTTCAGGCCAAACTAAATCCTAAACATCTGGGAATACAACACAGCCAGGTTTATTTCTGTTCAACCTTCTGGCCCGGTGCTGGTCAAACATTGCTTCCTATGAGGATATGTAAATTTCTTTCTCCTGTGGCCTTATCAGCCCAGTAGGCCACAGTCTTTGAGAAAATCCCCAAGTGCATCCCTGGACCATACAGTTTTAACTCTAGTTCAGTGAGTGAAGATCATATTTAAGCAGTTCTGCTTAGGCTGTGGCGGCCATCCGGAAGGTCATCCTATACCCAAGTGACTAGTGGCTTCTTGTCAGACCGCAGTCCATATTTGTTCACCATGGTGGCTTCTGAGTTGAAATCTACTCTCCAATGTTTCGTTAGGTATCCACGTGCTACAAACTCTTCGGGCCTAGGAGTTTGGTGCTGGGTGGTTTGGTTTGGTTTTGTTATGGTCAAATTGACATAAGCTATACTCAATAGAGAAGAAACCTCAGGGGAAAATGCTTTCCCCAGATCGCCCTGGGGGCCTTTTTCTTGATTGGTGAAATTTGGAATAGCCTCTCTCACTGAGGGCAGTGCCATCCTTGGGCAGGTGTTCCTGGGGGGTGCTTAAGAAAGCAAGTTGAACAAGTTACGGAGAGCAAACCCATAAAGCAGTGTTCCTGTACAGTGTTTGCTTCAGTTTTGGACCCCAGCTTCTTGTCTGGTGTTCCCGCCTTGACTTCCCTCAATAGACTGCGACTCAGGTTGAGCAAGCCAAGTAAATCCTTCCTCTGCTAAGTCGGTAACGATCATTTATCACAGCAATAGACACAGCCAAGCTAAGACAGCCCTGTCAAGGTTGGCTTTGGTCAATGATTAATCACAGCAACGGAACTAAAGAACCAACCTCGGAAGCAGGGTCATAAATCATATTTTATTTAAAACCTCCTCACATTTTAGCATCTTGCAACATTTTTAATTTGGTCACAAAATAAAACAAATGGATGCATGACCCAGATCCTACCCTGTGACTCACAACAAGCCTGTGATCCTACAGAGAAGAGGTAGAGGTGAGAGGAGATGATTTTCAAGGAAGGATGGAGAATCAGCTGGTTAAAGAGCGATTTAGAAGCAAATGAATGGGGTACATCCAACATGGAAGTATGTAGGTGTGAGCCCCAAGGAGTGCCCAAAGTCCCAGCTCTTGGAAGACAGAGGCAGGAAGAGCAGGAGTTTGACACCCTCCTGGGCTACATAGTGATCTTCTACAGAAAAAATAATACAAAAAGAGACATTCTGGCAGCTGTGACTATGGTACTTTACAATATGCACAAAATCAGAATAGCAGAGTGAACTTTAAGTGCCACTCATCCAACTCCAGTGGTAATCAGCTCAGTGAGCTTGGGCAAGCATTATGGAATCTTTCCTCCCCTCCATCCTCACCCAGAGCCTTGTGTTATTTCAAAACAAGTAGCAAACATCATATAATTTCTCTAATATGTACTTTCAATGCATCTCTGAAATGTAAAGCACGTATTTTTAGAAGAGTGCCCAGTAGCATTTCCATTCCCTAATGAAAAAAATCACTCCCCAATGTCATCAAGCATCCATTAGCATCCACACATGCAAAGACCCGATTATAGGATGCTATAATTTTTGTGCAGCTATTCAAACAAGCTCAAACGACACTCTTTTGGATCTGTGATGGTTTCTACTTATGCAGGGTCCCCCATCACTTTATTTTGTTGCTATTGTTTATGAAGAAGCAGAGGATGCTGGTTACATTTATTTTAAGAAATAGATGTGTAAAATCTCCCATGGGTCGAACTTGATAGTGTCTTGAGCTCTGCGATACCCCTCAACCCTGTGCATCCCGAGTTGAATCTGGAGGCCTGATTGGAATCCAGTTATTGTCATTACCACCTTATGGGCATTATTGATGGCTCTGTGTTGTGGGAGGCACGAGACTCTTCTCTCAGAAGAAATGTACCCGCCCGTCCTTCTTCTGTATGGAAACTGCCACTGACAGCACTGCCTAGTTTCATTAATTCAATGAGGGCTTCAAAATGGCGGCAGCCATAGTGTTCTGTGAAGATAATCTTTGCTGTACAGATAACTGATGTCCTCCGAGAAACAACCTTTGAATCTCCTTTGGCTCTTGGAAGAGAATAGACATTTACTTTTGGCCACCATGTCGTCATATGTACAGTTATGTGGGAAATGCTGGAGAAAATTTGGCTCCATTTACCTCTTTGGAGACCATTTTTAAATGGCAACTCGGCTCATCAGTGCCCTCTAGTGGTCATACTTTTTTGTGTCAGCAAGGACTCAAGAGCCGGTCCATGTTTTACTCCACTGTAATTGTGGATTTGCTTGAGCTAAAACTGTCTCTTCTTTACCCATTTGGGAGTCACTCTAATTTGGCTTCATAATCAAGTACAGAAAATGAAAGGGTAGATTGGTGCAAAGTATCAGGATATGCATGACGGTCTGTGCCTGTAATCATTAACTGTATAGGCTGCGTCAGGAGGGTCACAGGTTCAAATCCAGCTTGAGACACTAGTGAGATCCTGTCTCAGAAGCAAACACAAACCAACAGAAGCCCAACAATGATCCAGAGTTTTGTCAGCTTGGTAAGAGCTAATTGAGCCT
This sequence comes from Rattus rattus, assembly GCF_011064425.1. Classification (NCBI taxonomy): domain Eukaryota; kingdom Metazoa; phylum Chordata; class Mammalia; order Rodentia; family Muridae; genus Rattus; species Rattus rattus. Next base: position 164,581,308 of record NC_046157.1, on the reverse strand, counting down.
AATTGGTGTGGAAGAGACACGACTTTCCTATGAATCTTTAGACAATATGAAAGAAGAATGATTGAAATTGTTCAGTCATGAAAACTCTGATGTAACGGTTTACATAGGGATTAAGGGAAGATGTTCATCTATGAAGACATGTTTCACAGTGAAAATGTTCAATCAAGCTGGAAAGGTGAAAAATTATGTTGTTCATAGTCAAGAGTGGCTTAAGGTATATAAAGAGGATGACTGGAGACACCACATGCTTTGGTTGTGGGACATAGAGAAATCAGGCTGGGACTGAGCTTGGATGTGAAAGTGGCAGAGAGTGCTGTGCAGGCTGCTTGAGAAATGCCGTCCTTGGTTACGCTCAGTGGTGGACACCGCATGCTTACTGACCTGCCAGGCAAGATGAGCCCACTGGTGCAGTCCTGGCATGGACGTTATGCAGGAAACCAACCATATTTTGATTGGATTTGAGGACCGCTCTACAGGAGGGCATTCGCAGCTGATACCACAAACCTTGTCACACCCACCTTGTACAAGTCCTGTGAAGGAGTCACAGCTGCTGAGATTTGAGAGTACACTGGCCATGCCGTCCATGGAAAACAGCATTCCCCGTGTCCACCTCATCTTCTTGATCTGACATGAACTCCTTCCCTTCTCTATAAGGTTTCTTGAGCCTTAGAGGGGGTAAGAGAGATGCCCCTTTCAGGGGTGGGCTCTCAACAGTTGCTTATTCTCAGCACTTTGACCAGCCATGGGATCTTTGCAATAACCACTGTCCACTGCACATGACGTGCCTGCCAAACTGCTTATAAATATCCATGTTTATGCTAATAGATTATAGATTATAGATTATGGATTATAGGCAGCCGATGATTGCGAGGGGAAAGGCCAGCGATGGTTGAAAGTGGTACAGTCTTTGGCAAGTTGTCCATGCTCCTGTAGTAGCTCCAATTAACTCATTTGTTTACACCCTTAAAAATAGACGTAAAAGTAGAAAAGGGGATAGGAAAAGGAAGGATAGGGACGGGAATGGAGGGAGAAGAAGGGGCAGTGGGGGATATTTTGATTAAAATACATTCTATGCAGACATAAGGATATGCAACTAGTACACGTCAATACATTTCAATAAGATGCAGAAGAGGAAAGATATATGTCGACGATGCTTACAATTAAAGAGGGAAAGCACCTGCAAATCACAGCTAAAATGCTTTATCACGTCTCTCACAGAAATGAATAAAACAGGGAAACTGGATTAAACCCAGTAAAAACATAACAACACACACACACACACACACACACACACACACACACACACCCAGAGAGAGAGAGAGAGAGAGAGAGAGAGAGAGAGGGCTAGAGCAGAGTGTTTATCCAGACAGGGCTCTTTTCTGTAATTCACTCTGTAGATCAAGATGGTTTCGAACTCACAGAGATCTACCAGCCTCTGCCTCCCGAGTGCTGGGATTAAGCCATGTGCCACCACGCAGGACTTTTGCTTTTCTTAATAGACCACAGCTGTGCTTCTTCACAGCTTACCCTGTACTGGTTACAACTGAGTGGAGGTCCCTAAGAAGGACGTTTGCTGCACAACTGGCAGCACTGGGTCACTGGGTCACATTTCCTGATGACAATGACACCTTTAGGGGCTCTCTTTCCTCCCTCTGTCCCTCCCTCCTTCCCTCCCTCTTTCCCTCTCCCTCTCTCCCCTCCTCCCCCCCTCCTTCCCTCCCTCTCTCCCCTCCTTCTCCTCCTCCCCTCCCCTCCCCTCCCTCCCCCTCTCTCCCCTCCTTCTCCTCCTCCCCTCCCCTCCCCCTCTCTCCCCTCCCTCCCTCCCCTCCCTCTCCCCCCTCCTCCTCCTCCCCATCCCCCATCCTCCCCTCTCTCCCCTCCTCTCTCTCCCCTCCTTCCCCTCCCCTCTCCCCTCCTCATCCTCCCCTCCCCTCCCCCCCCCTCCCCCTCCCCCCTCCCTAGAACAAAGCACCTTAGACCACTTTCCCATCCTGGTGGTACCTGGTATCCTCTGAAGTATTGACCGTGAGTGTTTCAGGATGGCTGCTTCTCTGCTCAGAGCGTCTGGTCCAGGTCAGTACTCCGGAGGCTGAGCTTTGCACAGAGCACAGTTACTTTCTGGCTTGTGTTGCTTTCATTTGTTCACCACCCCCCTTTCTGGCTGGAGACCTAACTAGTATCGACCGCATGCCAGCCGTGCTGGAGGCAGAGACTCCCACGAAAGTTTCTGTCTTCTCCTCTTGAGACAGATGGGAGTCACATTGCTGGAAGGACAAATCTATGGATATTCTAAGCCACTGTCATGCCTTGGATAAAGTGGGAGAGCGGTCCCAAGGCCTTGTCGTGGTGAATGCCCTACAGGGGCTGACCACGTTAATCAGCACATTAGGTTTAAGCCTTATTTACATGGAAACCTCCTATCTTTTTCCTGGGCATGCCAAGACTCCTGTAGCCCCCTCCCAGTCCTGTGATAACTGCTCTTTCCAAAACTCAGTCTCCGGAGTAGTGAAAGAAGCAAACTCTCTGAGGGTCCTACCACACAATGTTACAATGTTACAATGGTAACACCAAACCTTCCCTTCTTAGACCTCCATTTTTGCTACTACTTCTGGGTCCTAACTGAACTGTGTCTTGTAGAAGGGGGACTATGACTCTTAAATCTGTTGCCTTGGTATCCTTTGTAACTTTAGCTGAGGAAGGAAATGTGCTTTGTGTTCAGAGCCATTTTCTTATTGGTGCCATCTGATGGATAAAATTAATGCACTTCCTTTAGGAGACATCATACCGTATAAGGGCATACTCCTCTTTGTTCCTGGCATTGTAAGGGGAACGGCAATGGGAAGGTCCTCTTCTTGGTCAAAATGTCAAATGATGGCTAAAAATATTTAAGGTCTGCTATCTATCTATCATCTATCTATTTATCTATCTATCTACCTACCTATCTGTCTATCTACCTATGTCTATCTACCTATCTGCCTGTCTATCTACATATCTGCCTATCTACCTATCTACCTATCTGTCTATCTGTCTATCTACCTACCTGTCTGTCTATCTACATATCTACATATCTACCTACCTATCTATCTATCTATCTATCTATCTATCTATCTATCTATCTATCTATCTATCTATCTATCTATCTATCTATCATCTATTTCTTTTTACACTCCAGATTTATTCCTCCAGGTCCATTCTTCAATCATTCCTCATCCCATGCCTCCTCTCTGCCCTCCCTGTCTCTATGAAGATGTCCCCACCCCACCCATCCCACCCACCCCACCAGACCTCCCCACTCCCTAGGGCCTTCAGTTTCTTGAGGGTTTGGTACATCTTCTCTAACTGAGCCCAGACCTGGTAGTCCTCTGCTGTATATGTGTTGAAGGTCTCATATCAGCTGGCGAATTAAGGCCTTTCTTTTAAAAAATATTTACTCTTCTAAAATTATTCCAACTTACGACATTAACAGGAAATTCGCAACACTCTTTGAAACTGTCTTTCCACAGGCGCTTCATTTCCTTCTCTCAAACAATAGCATCTAGAGTGAAAACAGATGAGATTAGACCCCCACAGGGTCTCATTACACGAGGCTAAGGCCTGGGCTGCCATGTGCATCAAATAATGACTTTATCAGCTACAGTAAATAAATTAGCGGTGGTCCTTGGTTTGTGGGATCTGCAACACAACTGAGGAAAACTAACCACTGGTGTGCTATCATTGGCCACTAGATGGCAGTGTAGGATAGGCCAGGGCCAAACACGTGCGAACTAGGGGGCCTAAAAAATGTCTCCTGTTTCCTTTGCTTCCCTATCCTTTTAGATACACAAGCAAACACAGGGACAAGGCAAAGCTCTGTACAACCTAACCTCTATTTCTAGAAACTGGCCATCAGTCATCATTTACATAATTGAGGTCATTTTTAAGGCAGATGGTTAAAAACAGAAACAGACCTTTTTCTGTAACATAGTTTGGCGCCAATATAAACTAGGAAGTAGAGAAACTCATCTTCAAAAGTCATCAGATCCTACTACAAAAGCATATATTCAACAAAACTGGAAAATCTGGCGGAAATGAACAATTTTCTATAAAGATACCAGGTACCAAAGTTAAATCGGGAACAAATAAACCATTAAACAACGCCATAACTCCTAAAGAAATAGAAGCAGTTATTAAAAGTCTCCCAACCAAAAAGAGTCCAGGACCAGATGGGTTCAGTGCAGAATTCTATCAGACCTTCATAGAAGAGCTCATACCAATACTATCCAAACTACTCCACAAAATAGAAACAGATGGAACATTACTGAATTCCTTCTATGAAGCCGCAATTATGCTTATACCTAAACCACACAGACCCAACAAAGAAAGAGAACTTCAGACCAATTTCCCTTATGAATATTGACGCAAAAATACTCAATAAAATTCTTGCGAACCGAATCCAAGAACACATCAAAACAATCATCCATTATGATCAAGTAGGCTTCATCCCAGGGATGCAGGGATGGTTTAATATATGAAAATCCACCAATGTAATACCTAAACATAGTAAAAGCAATATACAGCAAACAAGTAGCTAACATTAAACTAAATGGAGAGAAACTTGAAGCAATCCCACTAAAATCAGGGACTAGACAAGGTTGCCCACTCTCTCCCTACTTATTCAATATAGTTCTCGAAGTCTTAGCCAGAGCAATCAGACAACGAAAGGAGGTCAAAGGGATACATATCAGAAGGGAAGAAATCAAAATATCACTATTTGCAGATGATATGATAGTATACTTAAGTGACCCCAAAAGTTCCACCAGAGAACTAATTAACCTGATAAACAACTTCAGCAGTGTTGGGGTATAAAGTTAACTCAAACAAATCAGTAGCCTTCCTATACTCAAAGGATAAACAGGCTGAGAAAGAAATTATGGAAATGACACCTTTCACAATAGTTCCAAACAATATAAAATATCTTGGTGTGACTTTAGCCAAGCAAGTGAAAGATCTGTATGACAAGAACTTCAAGTCTCTGAAAAAAGAAATAGAGGAAGATCTCAGAAGATGGAAAGATCTCCCATGCTCATGGATTGGCAGGATTAATATAGTAAAGATGGCCATTTTGCCAAAAGCAATCTACAGATTCAATGCAATCCCCATCAAAATTCCTACTCAATTCTTTATAGCGATAGAAAGAGCAATTTGCAAATTCCTTTGGGACAACAAAAAACCCAGGATATCGAAAACTATACTCAACAATAAAAGAACTTCTGGGGGAATCACTATCCCTGAACTCAAGCAGTATTACAGAGCAATAATCATAAAAACTGTATGTTATTGGTGCAGAGACAGGCAGATAGATCAGTGGAATAGAATTGAAGACCCAGAAATGAACCCACACACCTATGGTCACTTGATCTTTGACAAAGGAGCTAAAACCATCCAATGGAAGAAAGATAGCATTTTCAACAAATGGTGCTGGTTCAACTGGAGGTCAGCATGTAGAAGAATGCAAATCGATTATTCTTATCACTATGTACAAAGTTTATGTCCCAGTGGATCAAGGACCTCCACATCAAACCAGATACACTCAAACTAAGAGAAGAAAAAGTGGGGAAGAGTCTCGAACACATGGGCACTGGGGAAAATTTCCTGAATAAAACACCAATGGCTTGTACTCTAAGATCAAGAATTGACCTCATAGGGGTTGGGGATTTAGCTCAGTGGTAGAGTGCTTGCCTAGCAAGCTCAAGGCCCTGGGTTCAGTCCCCAGCTCCGAAAAAAAGAATGGACCTCATAATACTGCAAAGCTTCTGTAATGCAAAAGACACCGTCATTAGGACAAAACGGCAACCAACAGATTGGGAAAAGATCTTTACCAATCCTACATCTGATAGAGGGCTAATATCCAAAATATACAAAGAACTCAAGAAGTTAGACTCCATAGAGCCAAATAATCCTATTAAAAATGGGGTACAGAACTAAACAAAACATTCTCAGCTGTGGATTATCAAATGGCCAAAAAGTACTGGAAGAAATGTTCAACATCCTTAGTCATCAGGGAAATGCAAATCAAAACAACCCTTAGATTACACCTCACACCAGTCAGAATGGCTTAGATAAAAAACTCAGGTGACAGCAGATGCTGGCAAGGATGTGGAGAAAGAGGAACACTCCTCCATTGTTGGTGGGATTGCAAACTGGTACAATCATTCTGGAAATCATTCTGGAGGTTTCTCAGAAAATTGGACATTACACTACCTGAAGACCCAGCTATACCTCTTTGGGCATATACCCAAAAGATGCTCCAACATACAACAAAGACACATGCTCCCCTATGTTCATAGCAGCCTTATTTATAAGAGCCAGAAGTTGGAAAAACCCAGATGCTCTTCAACAGAGGAATGGGTCCAAATAATGTGGTACATCTACACAATGGAATACTACTCAGCTATCAAAAACAATGACTTCTTGAAATTCATAGGCAAATGGAACTAGAAAATATCATCGTGAGTGAGGTAACACAATCACAGAAAAACACAGTTGGTATGCACTCATTGATAAGTGGATATTAGCCCACAAGCTCAAATTACCCAAGATGCAATCCACAGACCACAGGAAGCTCAAGAAGAAGGATGACCAAAATGTGGATGCTCCCACTCCTTCTTAAAAGGGGAAAAATTATCCATAGGAGGGGATATGGAAACAAAGTTTAGAGCAGTGACTGAAGGAATGGCCATTCACAGCCTGCCCCACATGTGGCCCATATATACAGCCACCAAAACTAGATAAGATTGATGAAGCTAAAAAATGCATGCTGAAAGGGCCATATAGATCTCTCCTGAGAGACACATCCAGAACATGTCCAATACAGAGGTCAATGCTAGCAGCAAACCACTGAACTGAGAACAGGACCCCCTTGGGGGGAATTAGAGGAAATATTGAAAGAGTTGAAGGAGCTTGCAACCCTATAAGAACAACAATGCCAACCAACCAGAGCTTCCAGGGACTAAACCACTACTGAAAGACTGCACATGGACTGACCCAGGGCTCCAACTGCATATGTAGCACAGAAATAGCCTTGTTGGGGCACCAGGGGGGAGGGGAAGCCCTTTGTCCTGCCAAGGTTGGACCCCCAGTGCAGGGGGATATTGGGGAGAGCAGTAAAGGGGATGGATGGGGGGGAATACCCATATTGAGGGGAGGGGGAGGGGATGAGGACTTATTGACAGGAAACCAGGAAATGGAATAACATTTGAAATGTAAGTAAAGAAATATATCTAGTAAAAAAAGAATTCTAAAAATATACTTTTCAGGGATGGGAATGTAGCACAGTGTAGAACTCTGGCCTAATAGACATGAGGAACAACAACAACAACAAAAAATGTAGGCTACTACAGAACCCTGCAGTCAGATTTCACGAGAGGAAAGACAAAGTGGTCTGAGTTTGCTAATGCTTAGTATTTCGTGTCAGAGCCTGAAAGGTGTAGGGGTTTGTGAAATGTACTGAGCCCTGTGCTTGTGGAAGCAGAGGGTCCTTAGAGGGTTGTAGTGGTTTTGAATGTGACATACACAGGCTCATGCACTTGGTCTCCAGCTGGAGATGCTATTGAAGGCTTAGGATGGCCTTGCTCCAAGTGGGTCACTATGGGAAGAGCTTGAGATTTTAAAACCTGCCTTGTTTCTGTTTGCTCCCCAATTCCCAAGTGCAGACACAGTGTGACCTACTGCTGCTGCTGCTGCTGCTGCTGTGCTTTCCCTGCCTTGATGGACTGTACACCTCCCGACTGTAAGCCAAAATAAGTCTTTGGTCAGGCACTTCAAGTCACGAGAAGAAACTAGAGCCTTCTCAATGCATAAAACCCTTGTTGGGAAAGCATGAAACCTGTATAAAACATCCTCTACCTCAATACACTGTCCGGCCACCCTAATAAAAGACCACATGCAGCTGCAGTCAACTGTGAAGGAAGTGATGTCTGTATTTGAGGTCAAGTCTCATGACCAGCCTCCCATTTTGTGAGAGAACACTAGGTGCTCTGTTTGCAGCAGAAGATAAAGTCTCAAATATGACAACAGATCAAACCCAAGCCCTGATATCCTTAGTTGGTGGTGCTCACAGCGTCTTAATGCAGCCTGTGTACAGATGGACCGTGCCGGCAGTTTGCTGACTTTCTCCTCTATACTGTTCAGGATAGACTTTGTGTCCCTCCTCATGTCAGTCTGGCTCTGACTAAGGACTAGTCCTCTCCCAGGAAGTGTGGAAGCTGATTCTTCACTTTTTGCACCACTAGCATCTACAAGGGGAAGATGAGTCTGTACTTGAGTAAGGGTGAGCAGTAAGAGGCTGCCAACTGTTCTCTTCCAGCATCGAGTTCTAACCCCGAGGACGACATCACATGGGCTGTTCCCTCTTAACTGCCAAAACCACATAAGATGGGGGGGGGAGAGAGAGAGAGAGAGAGAGAGAGAGAGAGAGAGAGAGAGAGAGAGAGAGAGAGAAGAGATTTGAGGATTCCCAGGTAAGGGACTGAGGAAAGAGAAGGAGAGGGAGAGATAGTTGCCATGCCAGGGAAGGAGGAAGAACAGCAGGACTGAGAGGTGCAGAAGACAGAGAAACACTTGTCATGTAGACGCTGGGGAATTCAGTCCAAGATGGCTGCAGGTCCGGGGCAGCCAAGATGGAATGCTGGTTTTAGTAAGGAATATCAGAGGGGAGTGTGTTAGCCACAAAGAGGTTTGGAAGTGGCCCAACCATTGAGGTGTTTAAGGCATATTAAAACATAAGGTGTGTGTCTTTCATTCGGGAACCCAGAATAGTGGGGCAAGTAGCTTGGAGCACCACCTCCGTGGTTGATTTGAGTAGCAATGTTTGAGTACAGCTACAAGTCATGGAGAAATCCACAGCCCTGTAGCTTCTATTTGGAAATATTGACAACAAACCTGCTTTCAGCCATAGAGCTCCGCCCTCTGTTGAACTGAAGTGTAAGTGATTCAGTCTTCTTCACGAAATGGAATATTTAAAAGCAAAGAATGTAAATGCTTGGTGTCTTAGTCAGGGTTTCTATTCCTGAACAAACATCATGACCAAGAAGCAAGGTGGGGAGGAAAGGGTTTATTCAGCTTACACTTCCATTTTGCTGTTCCTCACCAAAGGAAGTCAGGACTGGAACTCAAGCAGGTCAGGAAGCAGGAGCTGATGCAGAGGCCACGGAGGGATGGTACTTACTGGCTTGCTTCCCCTGGCTTGCTCAGCTTGCTTTCTTATCAGCCCAGGGATGGCAAGACCCACGATGGGCCCTCCCACCATGACCACTAAGTGAGAAAATACCTTACAGCTGGATCTCATGGCGGCATTTCCTTAAGGGAGACTGCTTCTCTCCCTTGCAAATGTAGCTTGTATTTGACACACAAAACTAACCAGTACAATTGACCCATTGTCAACCCGGCATACAAATGCATCACTATTAAGCCTTCACCTTTACTTTCTTATTCATCCCCAAGATCTAAATAACTTTAAAAGTCCCACAGTCTTTATACATTTTTACATATTAAAATTTCAATCGCTTTAAAATATCTAATCACTTTTAAAATTCAAAGTTTCTTAACTGTGGGCTCCATTAAAATACCTTCTTCCTTCAAAAGGGAAATATATCAGTGCTCAGTCACAATTAAAAGCAAAATCAAACTCTAACCATCCAATGTCTGGGATCCACTCATGATCTTCTGGACTCCTCAAAAGGTTTGCCAGTTATTTCTCCAGCTCTTCCTTCTGTAGCACTCTAAGCTCAGGTTGATTCACTCCACTGACACTGTGGTTCTTGGTGATCATCCCATGGTACTGGCATCTCCAATACACTGGAGTCTTGTGCTACAACTAGGTTTCACTAGCAGCCACTCATGGGCTCTCTTCATAGTGCCAACTTTCAAATCCTTTGCATGACCCCTTCAATCCTGGGCCATTAACAGGGACTGAAACTGCACCTTCACCAATAGCCTTCCATGGCTTCACTCAGTGCCAAGACTCAGCTGCCCTGCATGACTCCTTCATGACTTCAAAACCAGTACCACCTGGGTGACTCTTACACATTACCTCATCCAGTGGCAGAGCCAGAAACAACTATCTCTGGGAATAGCCTCTTTGTGTTCTTAGAAAACACTTCCCAGAAGACCCAGAAGATTTCACCTCAATGATGCTGGTCTCTTTTTAATCACTACTATTTTTTTTTTTTAACCTCCGGCTGACCAGGATCAATAGTCCCAGTATTGCAAAGGCTTTGCTTTAGCAGTTCTTATCTTATTAATCACAGCTTATTCTTCAGCTCCAGCTAACAAAAAAAAACCCACAGAATCTTCACAATCAAATAACCAATGACCCTGAAAAAAGTCACTAAGCACCTCTCTGAAACTTCATAAGTCAGGCTCCATCCTCTGCACTGTTCTCAACACTATCTTCCAAGCTCCTACAGAACATCCCACAGAACTCTTTACAACCAATGGCTCTTCTAGCCCAAAGTTGCAAAGTCCTTCCACAGTCCTCCCCAAAACATGGTCAGGTTGTCACAGGAATAAACACTATGCTGATAGCAATTTGTCTTAGTCAAGGTTTCTATTCCTACGCAAACATCATGACCAAGACGCAAGTTGGGGAGGAAAGGGTTTATTCAGCTTACACTTCCGCATTGCTGTTCATCACCAAAGGAAGTCAGGACTGGAACTCAAGCAGGTCAGAAGCAGGAGCTGATGCAGAGGCCATGGAGGGATGTTTCTTACTGGCTTGCTTCCCCTGGCTTGCTCAGCTTGCTTTCTTATAGAACCCAGGACCACCAGCCCAAGGATGACACTACCTACAATGGACCCTCCTCCCTTGCTCACTAATTGAGAAAATGTCTTACAGCTGGGTCTCATGGAGACATTTCCTCAAGGGAGGATAACTGGGATAACTTCAGCTTGTGTCATTGACACCAAAACCAGCAAGTACACCTGGCTGATGATATAAATTCAAGAAAGCCAGGGTAGATGATGAACAGATGGGTGTGTTGATGGATACATGGGGGGATGGATAGATGAAGGTGTAGCAGAAAAGAAGCCAGGAGGGCACAACACTGGGAACAAAGTCAACAGGACTGGTAGACATAGAATCAAAAGAAGATACTCTTCTTTCCCAGGAATATTTTCCTTCAGTGACCCCAGCATGGCTCCTGATATTGACTCTATCCACTCTCCTTCGCCAGACTGTGCCTCTGTCCCAGCCTCCTGAGGGCATCCTTCACATCCTTGTTGCGCAAACTGTAGATGAGGGGGTTGAGCATGGGGATGATCAGAATGTAGATTATGGAGACCACCTTGCCTTGCTCCATGGATGCCACACCTCCTGGCTGGCCATATACAGCAAAGCCAGTTCCATAAAACAAGGACACGGCTGTCATGTGAGAACCACAGGTAGAGAAGAGCTTGTGTCGTCCTGACCCTGAGCGCATTCTGAGGATGGTCACTGTGATATAAACATAAGAGATGATGACCACAAACACAGCACACACAATGATGAACCCACAGATACCAAACATGACAAGCTCATTGAGAGCCGTGCTGGCACAGGCCAGCTGGAGCAGTGGGGGCACGTCACAGTAGAAGTGGTCAATACGGTTGGAGCTGCAGAAGGGCAGCTGGAATGTGAGGCTGGTCTGCACAATGGAGTTCAGGCAGGCAACACAGAAGGTACCCAGGACCAGACGGACACAGGTCATGGGGCACATGGTCACAGGGTACCTCAGGGGACTGCAGATGGCCATGAAACGGTCATAGGCCATTACAGCTAAGAGCACGGCCTCAGTGGCAGCCAACAAAGAGAAAAAGAAGAACTGAGTGGCACATCCCGCAAAGCTGATGGTCTTAGAAGAAAAGAAGATGCTGGCCAGGGCATTAGGAACAACGACAGTGGAGAGGCAGAGGTCAACAAAGGACAGATTCTTGAGGAAGAAGTACATGGGGGAGTGCAGACGGGCATCCAGGGTGATGACCATGATCATGGTGAGGTTTCCCAGGACGGTTACTACATATAGGACGAGGAAGACAGTAAAGAGCAGGGCCTGGGTCTCTGCGCCTCCCCTGAAACCCAGCAGCACGAACCCTTGCAAGGACATTGCAGAGAGGCTTCCATTTCTGTGAACTTCTATGGCCATGAGTGAGGTCAGCTGAGGAGAGGAAGGTGGAGGCAGAGAGGGGAAGCAGATCTCAGTGGTGCAGTCTCACGTTCCACAGACTACAAGAACCTTCTGGTGCCATGCTGTCCACTGTGTAGAAGTTCACTAGCTGCTCTGATCTCCTTCCAGATGAGCAGATATGGCGTGAAATGAGACATTTTGTCAGACTTACTTAGTGAGGTTTTTCTGAGCTCTCCCTCTGTAGAAGCCTGAGCTATTCTGTGAGGATCCAAGGAGACTTCCAGACCCTAATAACTCAGATTACAGGCAGCCTTTCCATAAACCTTTCCCCGCATCTGGGCTCTGTCTCCTCACTTCCATGAGGAACGCCCCAGCAGCTCTACTGATGTAGCTGTCTCCTGAGTCCCATCACCACACTACACTGTTTTCCTTCTTATCGATTCACAAATGACCGTGAGAATTCTCTGCTCTCCAACAAACTGGCTAGGTGGTTCTGTCACCTGTCAGATGGAATCGAAGCAGGAAACCACTCTTCCCAGACCGAGTCTGAGTCTCTGTGTGTCCCTCCACAGAACTCTGACTTCACCTCAGCCACTGTGGCTCCAGTGCTGGTGTGCAGTGGCGATCGGTGTTGCTGCTGCCAATGTCTAGATGTTGGCAATCACGGTGAGGGGCAGTCCCATGTTCTGAGAAACTCCAAGACTAGAGGCTGAGCATGTTTGGGACATACTCATGCCTTCTAATCTGATGTCAGCTAAGTTCTCTGTTCTAACCTTAACTGGCGGGTGTGTAAGAACTTACACATTTTGGTTGAAAACCAGATGAGGCTGGCTACTGCCCAGTGTCTTTGGCCATTCATGGAGACATACTCTTCTCATTACGCCCACAATCTAGAATACTCTAGAACAACTCTTCCTTGGTGCTAGCCATGATTGGTACTGCTTATCCCCAGGAGGAATATGCGGGGGCTGGAGGGGGGCTCCTGGAGTTAGCAGCCTGGCTGGAGAGGGATGGAATTTCTCTTCTACACCAATCTGGGATCCCAAGGAAGTACCTGGGTCATATGGAATCAGTGGTTTCAGTGTCCACTGTACAGGGCATACAGTGAGTACATGGAATCTGAAGGACTTCATCCAATCCCTCCATATACTTCACAACTATCTTCCCATTGTGTGCTCAATTTGTGCATGAAGCATTTGTTCGCTCTTGATGTAACAGACAAGGACCTAGGTGCTTACCACATAAGTTTACTTTGTTCTCAGTGTGATGTGCATAGATATGTCCATGCTACAGATGGTCCTACGCTTCCTGTTGGAACGAGGACAAGCATCCTATCTCCAGTTGGCCCAGGATGGAGCCCATCTAGAGACATAAGTGGAAGAGGAAGGAAGCCATATATAGCTCTGCTGTGGGGGATTGGAACTGGTGGCCAAGATGATGTACCCTGGGTGCACCCTCCCAGTACTGCTTGCCCTGACTGGGAATGATGTGAGGCTACCACACAATAGAACAGCGTTGTCTCCAGAGCTAAGTTCACAATTGTTGCTGAACACACAATCCTGATGTCCCCAAGGTATCTCCTCCCATCAGCATCCTTCACAAGCAACACACTGACCTTACCTTGTCTAGGTGAGACTCAAAGTCAGAGAGCTATCATGCATGCTCTCCAGGTCCCAATGCTATTCAGGCTGGTCTGTGCTGAATGTAGACACCAGGGTTCCTTTCCCCTTCTGAGGTTAGCTATGGCTTTCTGACAAAGGAATGAGTTAGATGTGGCAGAGGTGTAGGTCTGCTCCTTGTGAGAGTCTGTGTGTGCAAACCCTGGCTACAGCAGGTTCTGTGTCTTGTAAGGTGTGAGGTCTGGCTTTCCTGCCCTTACTTCCTCTCCATACCTGCTATTGGGGCCATATGTGGGCATCTGTACTTGGGTTCTCTCTGTTGGGGAGTATATTGTGCTTGGTAGAGCTGGGAATGGCAGTCTCCAGTGGTCAATTAAGGAGACACTGTACTTTGTAGCATCTGGGACTCAAACTCCTTAGCCTCCAGGGGTACAGCACTGGTCTGGACAATATCTTCTTTGTGGCCTTTCTCTCCTGATGATTTGGCAGGAAGACTGTGGTCCTTGGGGACCTGTGAAGGCACCATCAGGAGTTTGGCAGATGACTCAGAGCTATCTTGCCACTATCCCTTATTAAAATTATTACTTGAGTCACAGCATGGCCTCCTGGCCATTTTTCCTTTTCCCTCTGACTATACTGACCCGAGGAAAGGACTTATGGAACTCTGTGTAGGACTGTTGAGCCTGCTTCTCCATGACCATCAGTCATCCTTCTCAGGTCATTGAGTCTTCAATGTTCTCAGGATTCAATATGATTGGTCTCAATTCTCTTTCTGTCCCCTTGTTTCTGTTGTTTCAATTTAACACAAATTCAACTTACAGGGAGTAAAAATTCAAGCCAGTAAGTACTGGTCCACACTAAAGCAAAAGCTCTTCTCTTTGGTGAGTGATCCCTTGCTCCCTTGGTGCTTAGCTATGCCTCCCGTCCATGCTACTTCACCCCACAGACTCCATGTAAGGACGGAGCACAGTACTTACTTATTCTGAACTTGATATTGTCCTTGATCATACTTCATGGGAGATAGCTTGGTCAGTGCCTGGGTTTGAGGCATCCATGGTGTTCCTCCGTTATCATTTCTCATTCTCCCTGCTACTTCCTCTGAATCCCTTCTTCCCCACAAGAACTCGTCCCACTCATTGTTATTGTGTATGCATGTGTTCCATGTGATGTGTGTGCCTGTGTTTCATTGACCTCCATGAGATTCCATTGCATGAGCACAAGTGGCCTGGGGTTATTTACTTGATCTAGGGCAGGTTACTCATGGCTACACCACTGATGAAAATTACTTAACACCTCTTCAACGATTAACAGTCAATATCTCCTAGGGGAGGTCTTGGGCCCTGTAAACACTTGTCCATCCACTCTCAGTGATAAGTGGCCCATGTTTGTGCATATAGCTCACCTTTTTGTTAGTAGTTCACAAGAATAGTGGCTATACCGAGTCTGGAAGATAGTTTTTCATAGTTCTTTCCCCGTTGTAGGTTTTTACAGTCTTAGTTGTGCTAGTTGTGTGTTTTGTCTCTTGTGAGCTCCTTCTAGAGGTCTTTCAGTCAGAATTAAACTTCCTGAAGCTACGTGGGGACACACACTAGTGCTCTCTATTCCCAGCAGTCTCAACTCCTTAGCCTTAGGAGAACACTGTGCATAACACTCAGCTCCCTCTGATAGTTCAGAAATGGTGGTGTCAGAATTATGTTTGTGGAATCATAGCTTATAGATTTTAGAGTTTCAGCATTCAAGCAGCAAAAGAAGGAAGGAGTGGGGAAAGGAAGAAAGATGGTGTAGCATGGGAATGAGTGGGAGAGCACGTGGGATGGAGGTATGAGAGATTGAGTAGAGGTCACTGAGTTAGAAGTACAGTAAAGACAGTATAGAGAGGTAAGGGGCAGTCATGTTGTCATGATGGTCTGCTGGTGAGACAGTAGTTAGAGTGTGGTAATGGACAGTCATTGTATAACACTGTAAATAAGAACAAAATTCATCTAAAACCAGAAAATGATGAACTAAAAATTCTAGAAATACATAAAAATGCAATGGGGCAGTAACCTGAAAAAGAAGGCAAACTAAAAAGATCTGAAATTTCCCCTGAGGATGATATGATTTCTCCCCACTTGGTAAGTTATCTGCCAGTCTGTATACATGATCAAATGGGCCATCACATCATCCATCTACCAGCCTGCATAGGAAGATGGGAGGACCACCCTGTCATCCATCTACCAGCCTTCATGTGAAGGTGGGAGGACCACCATGCCATCCATCTACCAGCTCACATGTGAAGGTGGGAGGACCACCATGTCATCCACCTACCATCCCACATGTGAAGGTGGGAGGACCACCATGTCATCCATCTACCAGCCCACATGTGAAGGTGGGAGGACCACCATGTCATCCATCTAACATCCCACATGTGAAGGTGGGAGGACCATTATGTCATCCATCTCCCAATCTGCACACATGGGTGCATGGCCCACCAGTCTCTGCAGTTTAAACATATTAGATCTTGTGCCATTTCCAACAAGGACTTTCATAAATATAGACTTCTCACTGCTAGGGTGTCCTTGCCTAGGTCCTTCTGCCTCCAAAGCAGTACACAGCCTACTGTCCTGTGAAGGGATCGAGCTTTCCAAAGTCATCACTAACTATGATTTATATTGTGGAAGGTGTGGAAGAGCACACTTGAATACCTTTGTATGTGGCAGAATGTCAGGTCCAGAGCATAGAGCTGTGTTGTCACTCCCACCAGCAGTGGTGGGAGAGAGGACTCACTTTTTCTGGCCATCGGTCTGACTTCTGTGTCCTCGTCGCCATCCTCACTCTGGTGTGTGTTCCTCTCCACCTTCACTCCTCAGGTTCTTGTCTCTGACATGCCTGCTGTCACTTAGTGGTGACCACTGGCCCTGATCACAGGGTTCTTAAGAGGGGGACCTGCCTGGGGGTCAGGTCCATGACAGCATTGGGGTTCCTCTGTGGTAGAGGCTCACTAATGCTGCTTCTGTGGGAAGTTCACTGGGAGAGCCATGTAAGGCTGATCCACACAGTGCCTTTGCTGCCTCGGTCACAAGAGATGGCAGCAGGAATAGGTATTCTTTCTCAAGTCACGGGAGAAGGATGCTGGGGTGCCGAACAGATGTGGTTGGTCACTTGTTGTGGAGACAACAGGGCCAGCTTGGCCCAGTAGCATGGCAGTCTTACTCCTTGTGGATCTCTTAACTGTACTCATCTCCAGACCAAACATGACTTCTGAACCACAGCATTACTTGGATGTGTGGATTATTCTACTAAACAACAACAACAACCAGCCAAATTAAGAAATAAATCTTAATTTTTATAGCACTTGTAGATATCTAGCAATACTGAGCAGAAATCACAGAAGTTCTCCATTTGTTCTGAGTTCCCACACATGGAATCCAAGCAGCAGCAGCAGCCTCCATTAGTGTGGGATGTGCATTGTGGTAGGTGAAGTCACACTGGCATGTCAGAGTCACCCAGCCCACAAGAGTTGCACATTCTATAGCATGTACCCCCTATGTCAGTACACAGCCCACGAGAGTTGCACATTCTATAGCTCTTGATTAATGTGTAGTCTCATGTACCCCCTATGTCAGTACACAGCGTAGTTGCTATGATCTAGAGCTCCCCTTGCTTTGTCTGCTCACCCTGCTTTCCCTGCCCCCATTGATTCTCTACTTTCTCTATAGCTCACTGATGATGGGTGGGACCATACCTTGACCAGACTGCTTAGTTATGCTTACATGCTGCCTTCTATTGAAACCTAAACCTCATGCCAGAACCTAGACATAGACTTGGGGTTCAGGGAAGAGTCACCAGATATCTTTGTGTTAATTTATAACCTCACTGAATGAATCTCCTGCACTTATCCTTAGCCACCGGCTGAGAAGAAATAAATGCTTCTCCTTTTTCTGTTGTCCAATCAAATGTGCCCTTCATTGGTCTGTTGGGAACAGGTGACTGAGCCTATGTTCGTGTGGCTGCCAGAACTCAGGCTTTGATGTTCAAAAATTCTGGTAACAATTTTGGTGAACTGGGTCCAGGAGAAAAGATGCACTAAGGGTTTTTGCTACTTATTTCAAGGTGACCCTAGAGAGCCATTTGGGTTCTGTTGAACCACTTGAGACATCCAGGAGACTGTGTAATACTAAAGGCCTGGCAAATGTAGCTGGGAACGGCCCTTCTCAGGTCCTTTAAGCAGGAGATCTGCAGTGCAGCTTCATGGATGTTCCTGATGATCCATATCACTAGAATACAGTGATGGTTCTCTAGAGTGTCTCCAGTCTCAAGAGCATCCCAAGGACTATTCTACCTGTAAACTCAAGTCTTAACCTCTTGAAACGTCTCATTAGGAAATGAATAAGTAGATAGATAGATAGATAGATAGATAGATAGATAGATAGATAGATAGATGCATGATTGATGTCAGATAGATGCATGTCAAATTCTTAAATGTGGAGATAGGCTACACTGCTGGATCTCTCAGGCATTCTAAACTTGTATTTTGACTCACCTGTTTTTCCTTTAGGCAGCATTAGTATTGTTGCGTATAACCAATTAGTGTGGCCTCCAAGTATTTCCCTCCACCTTCATGAACCGTCAACATCTAACATCACAACTCTTTAGTACTCAGACACCACATGTAGGTTGATGTCTTTATGCAGGAAGGCAGGTACAGAATAGAATGAGGCCTGTCACTGGGTGAGAACGAAGGATGGGCTAGACAAAAGTTTAGAAGTGGGAGAAGGAGCTGGGAGAACATGGTGGCAGTTACGATTCTACTCTGTGCATAGATACAGGTTATGAATATTTTTAAGGTGGTGTCTAGATGGGCAAATTATACTTTATTAATTGGATCAGAGGTTATCGTGTGGTGTGTTCTTTCATGTGGTGACTTAATTGAGTTCAAGAGAAGGTGTGGTGGTGGGACTCACCACGCCCGCCACGGAATTGGGATGTGTGAGCCTGGCGTGGTAACAACCCGCCAAGGGAATTGTGAGTGAAAGCAAAGCAGTGTGGCAAGGTGCCACTCTGGAATAGCTCCCGGACCACCAGGGTTAGGGAGTACCATAGGGGCCAGCATGGAGCCGCTGAGATAAATTAGCGCTAGTTTTATGGTGGGCCTGCCCAGGTCAGAAAGAGACCCTGGAGCGAAGAGCGGCGTGGTCAGCACAAGAACGGATTGTGCCATTTTTTTTTTTTAACAATAACAAGTGGCAAACCAACTTCTTAGGCAAGAATCCACTAAAAATGAAAGATTTTCAGCCTGAGAACGTTTTATTTTCTAAGTAGGAGGGAGCTTGCGCCATGTTGAGTCACGTGATGTTGCAAGCACCTGAACCTTAAAGAAACAGAGGCACTGGGTAGCAGGCTCAGGTCCCCTGCTGTGAAAAGTGCAGGCTGCTCCTAGCCACAGGGAGAGAGATTAGAAGCTGCCTGCTTCTTAATGACAGTATTAATGGAAATGTTATCAAGTTTGTTTTTATAGTTAAAAGGGGAGAGTACAGAGTTTATCTGAATCACATGGGGATTTTTCACCCAGGTTTCAGAACTTGGATAGGGAAGATTAGTCACGGACTCCAAGTAGAGAGTGGTGATGTTTGCCAGTTATAAAAGTTATTATAAAACAGAAGTCTGTACACCACGCAGAGTGAATACAGACATATATTATAGAAGTTATTAATAAGTAAGAGACTGACGCTCCAGGCAGAGAGCTTAACAGATCTATGGTAATATTTTGGTCTACAGCATACTCAGATTCTCTCTAATGTGGGCTCCACGGGAATTGTGGGTTAAAATCCTGGTTTGACAAGTTGCCTGCTTATTATTGACAGGTATTAATAGAAGTATGATTAAATTGTTTTTATGAATTTACCCTGCTGATACCACATGGTTTGACAATGCTGGCTAGCAAGGGTTTGTGGTTATTTTTTATATTTACCACAACAGGAGGTTCCTATTCTCTTAACGTGGGCTCCACGGGAATTTTGGGTTAGTTTACGGCATGACAGGTTAGAGATGCCTAAGCAGGCTCATGCAGGATTGCATAGCTTACTTCATTTGTTTAAATTGTTTTAATATTCATAATGGGTGTGATTTTGAGTCTTGGGGTTATATCATTTCTCTGGGAGAGAGTGCAAGATACAAGCTTTTCTGGTTACAGACTAAAGAACAGGCTATTTTGGGAGAAAGGCTTTATCTTTGTGTTTTTAAAAAGGGTGGTCAGGCTCTGGACACCTTCCAGAGTTGTATTGATTAGATTTGATAAAGGTCGACCATTTGAAAAACTGAATTCAAGAGAATCAAATAAATATCTCGATACTAAACCTTTGTTTTGAAGTTTATGTATTGCAGAATGTACAGCCTGGAGAAGCTCGTCCTCAGAATGCTGACCTGGCCTGCTTGGATTCCTCATCTCAGGGACTTTCAGTCAGGTTCAGTCAAGACAGACATCAGGCTACAACAACTCCCCCATTTTCACTACCCCCCAACACCCAAGGATATCTCAACACCCATGTACTGCTTGAAGAAGTGATTGAAGAGTCCTCCCCCAGGTTCCCTAAACTTTGGGAGGCTAAAAGTGGCTATTCTTTCTATTTCTAAATCTGAGGAATTTAGAAATGGTCATAATTTAACTGGGAGGATTTAGCTCAAAATAAACTCATTTGGTAGAAATCTTATATTTGTTACTTAGCTAAACTTATAATCTTTTACATTGGTTCAGGATTTATTTGATACAAGTTTAGATTTTCTTTGATATTAATTTCTCATCAATTTAAAATTAATATTGTTACTGTCATATACAGGCATTGTGCCTATACAACACATTTAAGCATATGAGGCTCATCCACAGTTCTTTACTGCTATTAAAAAACTAATCTGAAATGATTTAAACATAAGAATTAGGCACCAAATAACATTCATGGCTCCTAGTTCACTGTTAGGGTGTTTTCAAGGTACTCTCATCAGAAATAGCTGAGAATAGTTAACGGTCAACAGACCGGATTACTTATACAGTTAGATGGTTTTCAAAAACGTGAGAAATCCACAACATGTGACACTTATTGTTATTTGTCATTTTTTGAGACATGTCTGCTCCTAACAGCTCCCCTTTGGTGGATTCAAAGAAGAAATTGAACATCTCCACCTCCAGGTGAGATATTACCCTGTGGCTAGGTAGCCACTGGACAGAAACTGCCTGATTATTCTACAGACTAAATGCTGTCCAGAAAAGGACACATTGCACAATAGTCAACTGATAACTTCTGCCAAGCCAGAATGATCAGCCCTTTGAAATTCTGCATTTCAAAAGTCTGTCAGTAGGCCAGAAGGCTGAAGACTTGCTCTCACGTGTTACTCACAGGGGACTGTGCGGGTAGAAATTTGTCTCTACAACCTGTCTCAGTTCTGCAAGTGGTGTTAGGCTTCCTATATTTACAGATATATTGGTAATATATTCCCAGATTTCTGATGGGGCTGAAACTACTTATAGTCCCATAGCCTACCCAGGCTGTTTAACTTAAAGAATACATATTTAATTAGATAGTTATGAGATAGTATACAAGCTAGCCAGGACATACAGATTTTAAGTCTTTCTTAAGCTGGAATAGATAACTAAATGTTCTGTTTAACTGATAAAGTGTTGGACTGAGTGTTAGGTGTATTTTATGCTTTATTAATTACAAAATGATAACAGTTGTGCTCAGCTTACATTTGAGAGAAAAGTCTTTTTTTTTAATTAGACAGAAAGGGTAATGTGTAGGTTGATGTCTTTATGCAGGAAGGGGGGTACAGGATAGAACGAGACCTGTCATTGTATGAGAAGGAAGGATGGGTGGGAGAAAAGTTTTAGAAGGAGGAGAAGGAGCTGGGAGAACATGGCGTCAGATGTTAAGATTCTTCTCTGTGCACAGATATTGGTTATGAACATTGTTAAGGGGTAGGTGTGTGCAGGATTTTGTGCTGTCGAGATGGGCAAATTATATCTTATCAATTGGATCAGAGGTTATTGTGTGATGTCTTCTTTCATGTGGAGACTTGAGTTCAAGAGAAGGTGCAGTGACTGGACACACCAAACCCGCCACAGAATTGGGACATATATGCCTGGTGAGGTAACAACCTGCCAAGGGAACTATGAGTGAAAGCAAGGCAGTGTGGCAAGGTGCCACGCTGGAACAGCTCATGAACCTCCTGGGTAAGAGAGTACCATGGGAGCCAGCATGGAGCTGCTGAGATAAATTAATGCTAGTTCCTACGGCACGACTACCAGGGTCAGAGAGTGCCTGGGAGAAACGAGCTGAGCGGTACTCACAAGAACCGGTCACACCGATTTTTTTTAATTTTTTTTTTTTTTTTTTTACCACAGCAACCATGTGATAGGAAAATGACCCATTTGGGAAACATCAGACAACCTAAGCAGTAAACCACTTAGCACACTGTTAAACAATCACTTTTTTTTCTAGTAATGACAGTTTTCTTCTAGATTCCCATTGAATACTTCTCCTCTAGACCTCAAGCCTATGTTCTTCCTCATCTCTCCTTAAATAGGCAGGCGGATACTTTTGCCCCATGGAGGGAGAAGATCTACACACCAAGCCCTGATACCCTTGGTTGGTGGTGCTCACAGCGTCTTAATGCAGCCTGTGTACAGATGGACCGTGCCGGCAGTTTGCTGACTTTCTCCTCTATACTGTTCAGGATAGACTTTGTGTCCCTCCTCATGTCAGTCTGGCTCTGACTAAGGACTAGTCCCCTCCCAGGAAGTGTGGAAGCTGATTCTTCACTTTTTGCACCACTAGCATCTACAAGGGGAAGATGAGTCTGCACTTGAGTAAGGGTGAGCAGTAAGAGGCTGCCAACTGTTCTCTTCCAGCATCGAGTTCTAACCCTGAGGACGACATCACATGGGCTGTTCCCTGATAATTGCTAAAAACTAATTAAGATGACAGAGAGGTGGGGGTGGGACAGTGTGATAGGGGACAAAAGCAAAGAGAAGAAGAGGGGAGGGTGGGGAGATAATATCACTGAAATTGAGGTACATGCCATTCAGAACAGAACATTCCAGAAGTGCACAAAAAAGGGAAGACTTTGACCAGTCAAACCTGAAACCTGGGAATGATGTTGGGGTCTGGAGGCCATGAGTAGATTGTTAAAGGAAATCAATGGAGACCTGCAGGGTGACCAGAGAGGGCAACTGGGCTAAATTTTCACCTTGCCCCTCTCTGTTTACTCTTTACTTCCCAATTGCAGATGTCTTCATCCTTTAGCCATGCTCAGAGATCTGTTCCTCCCATGCAGGCACAGCATGGAACTGAGGGCTGGGATCAGACACACAGGGAAGTGACACAGACAAGCCCCATGGGCAGAGGGTACCAGGCTATTGTAAAGTGAAGCTCACCAAAGCTTCCTCCTCATTGGAGACATCTGTGAGGATGAATAACAGTTGCTGTAGTTACAAGCTGCCAGGCCAAGTTTGGAAGGTTCTATGAACTGGGAATCTAACTGTGACATCATCTATCACCCCTGGCTGATGGTTGAAGGAATGTGCTGGGAGCCAGTTGCATTTAGGCCCCTCATTCCTCCAACAGTGCATGCTATGAGGAGGGCAGCTTCATGAACAAAGAAGGGTGGGAAAGCAGCAATCTTGCAAAGTGGAGGAGGAATGCTGCAGCACTCTCGTTCTTAGCCCACTCTTATACTAGAGCAATGTAAGGTTGGGTCAACACACAGCTTCTAAAGGCTTAGGATGTTCCAAGGACATATTCACATTTTGGTGATGAGAGAACGGTATAAAGTCACCTTAGATTGCTGTCTGTAGGGATAGGTTAAAGACACTGTTAGAGCCTGTAACTGGACAGAAAAAGATGGCGGGCTGGTAGTTTTTGAGAGTTTGAGAGATAGGAAAGAAGGGAGTAGGAAGTAAGATCGAGGAAGAGAAGGATGGCCCAGATCGGTGTAGGGATGGATGACTACAGGACCTTTTTTCCAATCTAAGTGGGCAGTTTACATCCATATCAATTGGCTCTGAGTTCTTTGGGCGTTTTGTGGACTAATTTACTGATATAAATCTGACTGATATAAACAAGCCTCTGGAGTTTTGATTTTACAGAGTTACAGGGATTTGCGAGAGCTACCCTCGAGATGGACGGTCATTACACCCTGGTCTAGCTAGGGAGGCAGCGAGACCCTGGGGCTGGTGCTAGCATGGTATGGTGCATCCTTTTTTATTATTGAACACAACAAGTCACGGAGAAAGTCACAGCCATGTAGCTTACTTTGGAGATGTTGGCAACGGTTTCCAAACCTGCTTTTTGCTCTGTAGCTCCGTCTTCCCTCGACCAAAGGGTAAGTGATTCAGTCCTCTTCCCGAGATAGAGCATTGGAAGACAAAGAAGGTGTGTCGTTCACATTTTGTAAATGCGTGCTTAATGATTTACATTCAAGAAAGCAGGGAAGCTGGCGAAGAGATGGCTGTGTTGGTGGTTAGATGGATTGATGGATAGATAGATGGATAGAAGAAAAGGAGTCAGCAAGGCAGAAAATCAGAAACAAGAGAACAAAGAAGACAGGACGCAAAGACAGGAACTCAAAATAAAGATTAAAAAAAACTGTTTCCCAAGGATCCTTCTCTTCAGTGACCCCAGCATGGCTCCTGATATTGACTCTATCCACTCTCCTTCACCAGACTGTGCCTCTGTCCCAGCCTCCTGAGGGCATCCTTCACATCCTTGTTGCGTAGACTGTAGATGAGGGGGTTGAGCATGGGGATGATCAGAGTGTAGATTATGGAGACCACCTTGCCTTGCTCCATGGATGCCACACCTCCTGGCTGGCCATATACAGCAAAGCCAGTTCCATAAAACAAGGACACGGCTGTCATGTGAGAGCCACAGGTAGAGAAGAGTTTGTGTCGTCCTGACCCTGAGCGCATTCTGAGGATGGTCACTGTGATATAAACATAAGAGATGATGACCACAAACACAGCACACACAACGATGAACCCACAGATGCCAAACATGACAAGCTCATTGAGAGCCGTGCTGGCACAGGCCAGCTGGAGCAATGGGCGCATGTCGCAGAAGAAGTAATCAATAGAATTGGAGCTGCAGAAGGGCAGCTGGAATGTGAGGCTGGTCTGCACAATGGAGTTCAGGCAGCCTCCACAGTAGGTACCCAGGACCAGACGGACACAGGTCATAGGGCACATGGTCACAGCATACCTCAGGGGACTGCAGATGGCTATGAAACGGTCATAGGCCATCACAGCTAAGAGCAGAGCCTCAGTAGTAGCCAGCACGGAGAAAAAGAAGAACTGAGTGGCACATCCCGCAAAGCTGATGGTCTTAGAAGAAAAGAAGATGTTGGCCAAGGCATTAGGTACAATCACAGAGGAAAGGCAGAGGTCCACAAAGGACAGATTCTTGAGGAAGAAGTACATGGGGGAGTGCAGACGGGCATCCAGAGTGATGACCACGATCATGGTGAGATTTCCCAGGACAGCCACCATATAGAGGACGAGGAAGACGGCAAAGAGAAGGGTCTGTGTTTCTTTACCTCCCCTAAATCCCAACAGCACAAACCCCTGCAAGGACGTTGTGGAGAAACTTCCATTTCTGTGGACTTCCATGGCCATGAGTAGGGACAGCTGAGGAGAGGAAGGTGGAGGCAGAGAGAAGCAGATCTCAGTGGTGCAGTCTCATGTTCCACACACTTTTAGGACCTTCTGTTGCCATGCTATGCACTGTGCAGAAGTTCGCTAGCTCCTAAGAGCTCCTTCCAGATGAGCTGACATGACCTGAAAGGAAACATTTCCTCAGACGTAGTTAGTGAGGCTTTTCTGAGCTCTCCCTCTGTAGATGCCTAAGCTGTACTCTGAGGATCCAAGGAGACTTCCAGACCCTAATGACTCTCAGATTACAGGCAGCCTTTCCATAAACCTTTCCCTGCATCTGGGCTCTGCCTCCTCACTTTCATGAGGAACTCCCCAGAAGCTCTACTGACGTAGCTGTCTCCTGAGTCCCATCACCACACTACACTGAGTTAGTTATTCTCCTTATCGATTCACAAATGACCGTGAGAATTCTCTGCTCTCCAACAAACTGGCCAGGTGATTCTCTCATCTGTAGGATGTAACCAAAGTAGGAATCCACTCTTCCCAGAATGAGTCTGAGTCTCTTGTGCTCCTACAGAACTCTGACTTCACCTCAGCAGCTGTAGCTCCAGTGCTGGTGTGCAGTGGCGATCAGTGTGCATACTTTGCTCCCCTGATGTGTGGGATTGGTGCTGCCAATGTCTAGATGTTGGAGATCATGGTGAGGGGGCAGTCCCATGTTCTGAGAAACACCAAGACTAGGGCCTGGACATTTTTGGGACATACTCATGCTCTGTTCTCTGTCCTAACCTTAGCTTTGGGGTTTATAAGAACTTACATCTTTCCATTGAAACCGGATGAGGCTGGCCACTGCCTAGTGTCTTTGGCCATTCATGGACACCTTCTCTTCTCATTATGCCCACAATCTAGAATACATACAACTATTCTGTGGTGCTAGCCATGATTGGTAGTTTGTTCCCAGGAGGAATATGTGGGGCTGGAGGGGGGGTTCCTGGAGTTAGGAGCCTGCCTGGAGAGGGATAGAATGTCTCTTCTACACCATTCTGGGATCCTAGGGAAGTACCTGGGCCATATGGATTGAGTGGTTTCAGTGCCCACCATACAGGGCATACAGTGAGTACATGGAATCTGAAGGACTTCATCCAATCCCTCCATATACTTCATAACTATCTTTCCCATTGTGTGCTCAAAGGTGTGCCTGAAGTATTTGTTTGCTCTTGATGTAACAGACAAGGACCTAGGTACTTACCAGATATGTTTACTTTGTGTTCAGTGTGATGTGCATAGCGTTGGAGCGAGGACAAGCATCCTATCTCCAGCTGGCCCAGGATGAACCCCACCCAGAGACATAAGTGGAAGAGGAAGGAAGCTATGGACAGCTCTGCTGTGGGATATCTGGGTTACAGGGACTGTGGAAGGACAGCCTGTACCCATGTCAGCCCTGCCCCTCCTAAGTAGGAAGCATCACTATCCTTTGATGGATTCTGAGCTTCTGCCCAGTTGGCTGCAGAATTGGACTGGTGACCAAGATGACATACCCTGGGTGCACCCTCCCAGTACTGCTAGCCCTGACTGGGAATGATGTGAGGCTACCACACAATAGAACAGCTTTGTCTCCAGAGCTAAGTTCACAATTGTTGCTGAACACACAATCCTGACGTCCCCAAGGTATCTCCTCCCATCAGCATCCTTCACAAGCAACACACTGACCTTACCTTATCTAGGTGAGACCCAAAGTCAGAGAGCTATCATGCTTGTTCCCTAGGTCTCCATGCTATTCAGGCTGGTCTGTGCCGAATATAGGCACCAGGGTTCTTTTTCCCCTTCTGAGGTTAGCTATGGCTTTCTGACAAAGGAATGAGTTAGATGTGGCAGAGGTGTAGGTCTGCTCCTTGTGAGAGTCTGTGTGTGCAAACCCTGGCTGCAGCAGGTTCTGTGTCTTGTAAGGTGTGAGGTCTGGCTCTCTTGCCCTTACTTCCTCTCCATCCCTTTAGTGGGTCCGTGTGTGGGCATCTATACTTGGGTTCTTTCTGTTGGGGAGTATATTGTGCTTGGTAGAGCCGAGATGACAGTCTCCAGTGGCCAATTAAGGAGACAATATCTTCTGTGGCATATGAGACTCAAACATCCTAGCCTCCAGAGGTATAACACTGGCTCTGGACAATACATGCTTCATAACTTTTCTCTCCTGGTGATTTGGCAGAAAGATTGTGGTCTTCAGTGACTTGAAATATCCCCATCAGGAATTTGGCAGATGATTCAGAGCAATCTTGCCCAGTATTCCTCATTAAAGTCATTATCTGATTAGGGTACCATGTCCTAATGGCCATAACCTTTCCTCTTTCTCCTTCCTCTGATTATCCTTACCTCAGAAGTAATTGATGGATCCCTGTGTGGGACTGTTCAGCCTGCTCCTCCATGATCATCATTCTGCCTTCTCAGGCCATTGAGCCTTCAGTGTTCTCAGGATCCAATGTGATTAGTCTCACTTCTGTTTCTGTCCCCTTGTTTCTGTTGTTTTAATTTAACACAAATCCCGCTTAATGGGATTAAAATTCAGGTCACTAAGTACTGGTCCACACTAAAGTGAAAGCTCTTCTCTTTGGTGAGTGATCCCTTGCTCCCTCGGTGCTTAGCTGTGTCTCCCATCCATGCTACTTCACCCCACAGACTCCATCTTCTGTCTTTATGAAGACTGAGCACAAAACTTACTCATTCTTGTTCTTGATCACACCTCAGAGGAGATAGCTTGGTGTGAGTCTGGGTTTGACACTTGTGTACCTCCGTTATCTTCTCTCACCCCCAACCCCTGCTACTTCATCTGAATCCCTTCTTCCCCACAAGGCCTCTTCTCCCATCATTGTCATGTGTGTATGCACGTGTTCCATGTCATGTGTGTGTGTGCCTGAGTTCCACTGGGTCCCTTGCATGAGGACAGGTGGCCTGGAGTCATTTACTTGATCAAGGGCAACTTACTCATGGATACACCACTGATGAATATGACCCTCCACCCCTTCAACCATTAACAGTCAATACATCCTAGGGGAGGGGCAGGGCCTTGTAAACACCTCCCCATCCAACATGTGTTATGAGCCACCGAAGTCTGTTCTTGTAGCCACACCTTTTTGCTCGTTCATGAGAATTAGTAACTATACCAATTTTGGAAAATAGTATTTCATACTTCTTCCACTGTCATAAGGTTTTGCACTCTTAGTTGTTTTAGTTGTGTGTTTGTTTCTGTGTGTGTGTGTGTGTTTTCTTGTGAGCTCCTTCTAGAGGTCTTTCAGTCAGAATTAAACTTCCTGAAGCTAATTGGGGACACACACTAGTGCTCTCTATTACTTTCCCAGCAGTCCCCACTCCTTAGCCTTAGGAGAACACTGTGCATAACACTCGGCTCCCTCTGATACTTCAGAAATGGTGGTGTCAGAAATATGCTTGTGGAATCATAGTTTATAGATTTTAGAGTCAAGAGTTTCAGCATTTAACCAGCAAAAGAAGGAAGGAGTGGGGAAAGGAAGAAAGATGGTGTAGCATGGGAATGAGTGGGAGAGCATGTGGGATGGAGGTATGAGAGATTGAGTAGAGGTCACTGAGTTAGTACAGTAAAGACAGTATAGAGAAGTAAGGGGCAGTCATGTTGTCATGATGGTCTGCTGGTGAGACAGTAGTTAGAGCATGGTAATGAACAGTCATTGTATAACACTGTAAATAAGAACAAAATTCAACTAAAAACAGAAAATGATAAACTAAAATTTCTAGAAATATATAAAAATGCAATGGGGCAGTAACCTGAGAAGGAAGGCATACTAAAAAGATCTGAAATTTCCCCTGAGTATGGTATGATTTCTCCCCACTTGGTAAGTTATCTGCCAGTCTGTATGCATGATCAAAAGGGCCATCACATCATCCATCTACCAGCCTGCATAGGAAGATGGGAGGACCACCCTGTCATCCATCTACCAGCCTTCATGTGAAGGTGGGAGGACCACCATATCATCCATCTCCAATCTGCACACATGGATGGATGGTCCACCAGACCCTGAAGTTTAAACATATTAGGTCTTGTGCTATTTCGAACAAGGACTTCCATAAATATAGACTTCTTACTTCTAGGGTGTCCTTACCTAGGTCCTCCTGACTCTCCAGCAGTACACAGTCTGGTGTCCTGTGAAGGGATCAGGCTTTCCAAAGTCATCACTAACCATGAATTATATTCTGGAAGGTGTGGAATAGCACACTTGAATACCTTTATGTGTGGTAGAATGTTAGGTTCCAGAGCATAGAGCTGTGTTGTCACTCCCACCAGCAGTGGTAGGAGCGGGGATTCATTTTTTTCTGGCCATTGGTCTGGCCTGTGTGCCCTCATCATTGCCCTCATCCTCTCCACCTTCTCAGATTCTTATCTCTGACATGCCTGCTGTCACTTAGTGGTGACCACTGGCCCTGATCACAGGGCACTTAAGAGATCCTGACCTGGGGCTCAGGTCCATGACAACATTGTGGTTCCTCTGTGGTAGAGGATCACTAATGCTGCTTCTGTGGGAAGTTCACTGGGAGAGCCATGTAAGGCTGATGCATAGAGTGGCTTGGCAGCCTAGGTCACAAGAAATGGCAGCAGGAATAGGTATTCTTTCTCAAGTCATGGGAGAAGGATGATGGGGTGCAGAACAGATGCGGTTGGTCACTTGTTGTGGAGACAGCAGGGCCAGCTTGGCCCAATAGCATGGCAGTCTTACTCCTTGTGGATCTCTTAATTGTACTCATCTCCAGACCCATACATTACTTTTAACCCACAACATTACCTGGATGTGTGGATTATTCTACTAAACAACAACAACAACAACAACAACAACAACAGCAACAACCAGCCACATTAAGAAATAAATCTTAATTTTTATAGCACTTGTAGATGTCTAGCAATACTGATCAGCAAACACAGGTGTTCCCCACTTGTTCTGAGTTCCCACACATGGAGTCCAAGAAGCAGCAGCAGCCTCCATTAGTGTGGGATGTGCATTGTGGTACGTGAGGCTACACTGGCATGTCAGAATCACTCAGCCCACAAGAGTTGCACATTCTATAGCTCTGGACTAATGTGTAGTTTCATGTACCCCCATTACAGTATTCAGAGCAGTTGCTATGATATAGAGCTCCCCTTGCTCTGTCTGCTAACTTTACTTTCCCTGACACCATTCATTCTCTACTTTCACTGTAGCTCACCAATGATGGGTGGGATCATACCTTGACCAGACTGCTTAGTTATGCTTACATGCTGCCTTCTATTGAAATCTAAACCTCATGGCAGAACCCTAGAGATTGGCTTGAGGGTGAGAGAAGAGTTACCAGATATCTTTGTGCCCTTTGAAATAGAGCCACAGTGAATGCATCTCCTGCAGTTGATCTTAGCCACTGGCCAAGGTGAGATGGATACTCCTTTTTCTGCTGTTTTATTAAATGTGCCTTTAGTTGGCCTCTTGGGAACAATAACCAAGCATATGTTGGTGTGGCTGACAGAACTCAGGCTTTGATGTTCAAACTTCTGATAACTATTTTGGTAATGCAGTGCCAGGAGAAAAGATGCACTAAAGGTCTTGATTGCTCATATCAAGCTGACCCTAGAGAGGAAGGAAGACTGAATATCCCCATGGCTGATGCAATCACTTTATTAAGGGCACTTGCCCTATCTTCCCACTTCAGGCAGTATCATCTGCTTCTTTCCCTGTGTTAGGTGAAGCAAAGAACCATGTGTCTGGGCTTTATTGTGGATTCCCAAGAATGCACAACCCTTGGCGAGTTTCTCTCCAGTCAGTGCTCCCCAGAATTTGCTTCCCTTGGGCCATGGAGGCTCATTTTGATCACTTTTATTGGCTACTATTTAGTGGTTGGCTTTGGCTTTTGGGATTATGGGCTGTTTCAGTTCTGTGGAGTCACTGGGCTTTTGTATTACTTCTATGTCAGGCCTTGGGCCATTCAGCTCTCTTCTCTATGACAGGGAAGACTTTGGAATGTGTTGAGCCATTCAGGTTCTGTGGAACCATTTGAGACATTGAGGAGACTATTCAATACTAAAGTCCTGGGAAATGTAGCTGGGAACAGCCCTTCTCAGGTTCTTTTGAACAGAGGCTCTACAACGAAGCTTCTGGAATATTCCTTGTGAATCCATGTCTCTGGAATAAAACATGGTGATCCTGAATGTCTCCATATTCAAGAGCATCCCAATGGCTCTTAAACCTGTAAACTTAAGTCTTAAATTCTTGAAGTTTCTCATCAGGATGTAATAGTTAGTTAGTTAGATAGATAGATAGATAGATAGATAGATAGATAGATAGATAGATGATCAATGCATGTCAACTTCTTAAATGTGGAGATAGGCTACACTGCTGAATCTTTCAGGAGTTATAAATTTGTGTTTTGATTCCCTTGTTTTTCTTTTAGACAACATTAGTATTGTTATATATGACCAATTAGTGTGGCCTCCAACTATTTACCTTCTCCTTCATGAGCTGACCTTTTGTGTTGACACATTTTCAGCATCTGACATCACTATCTTTTAGCCCATTAGTTCTCAGGCACCATGTGGTAGGAAAATGGCCCATTTGGGAAATATCAGACCACTCAAACAGTAAGCTACTTAGCAGACCATTAAGTAGTAGCTTTTCTTCTATACTCCCATTGAATAATGTTCCTCTAGTCCTCAAGTCCATGTTACTCCTCATCCCCCCTTAAATAGGCAGGCAGAGACTTTTACTCCATGGACGGAGAAGATCTATGACCCTGTTCATCCTGTGGAAGCTTCAGCACATGACCATTAACCCTTAATTATTTGTGATGACAAATAAGATAAAAGAATACAATTTCGAGGTGGAGTTAAGGAGGATAGAAAGACAGAGAGACTTCAGTCTCTTGGGATCTGCCTCACACTGACCAATGTCTGAGAGTTAATATTTTTCTTATAATTGACCAGACGACTACACAGAGGCTATACCCTTTCCTGAGAATGACTAAACAATAGTGTTAAAACAGCTGGTGAACCTTTCAATCATGTTTTAACTGTCTTTTCCTTCTTTCTCAATCACAAACCTGACCTGTGCACCTCATAGACAGCTTTCCAATATCATTTACAAAAAGAAGTTCTTTGAAGGTAGTGAGCGGCTGTCATGGTGGCCAACTGTGGGGATGCAGGGCTGCCTAGCCTGAAGCTTGGCTCTCCTGGGTTTTGTTTCTTCATCAAGTCTGTCTGTGTCTGTCCTGCCTGTGTTCCCAATTTCTGTAATTTAAGAAAGACAAAGGAACTTTCTGGAACGACTGAATGAAGACTGTTCCTGGCAAAGTCTTACCCTGGCTGGTAGATTATTTTATTGACACTCACTGAAATGGTCAAATTTCTCCAAATGACTCTTAACAAGACACTTTATGAAAGTCTCTGTTTTCTCCATCAGTCTTCATTTTTTTTTAAATGGAGGGTATTACATTTATAATTTAGATCATGTAGAATTTCAGTAAGTTTAAAGATTTTAGTCCATTATAGTTTGGCTTTCTGTGTTCTACCTGAGGCATTTGATAGTATTTTACTTTCTTAACAGTGGTATCAAAGTGTTTTATTTCTGCAGGCTCTATTTCTCCTGTACACCTTTATTTTCATGAATATGTGTGCACGCCAACTTAGAACTGGACTGCTCTAGGGCTATGAAAAACATGGTCAGGAAATGTTGGAAGATAAGGACTAGAAGGGATCACAAAGGGAATGATTGAATTTGGACAAGATTTTTCATCCTTGACTACAGACTCTAAATTCCTTATAGAATTTAGGAATGTTTATCTTCCATCCTGGAAGTAGGAAGGTGGATATTCAGGCCACGACTCTGAAGCAATGCCATTCAAGAGTACAGTTTGATATGGTCCAAGGCAAGTTCTCCTGCAACACTAGATTGCCATATACCCCTCATGAATTCACCTAGTATCTTAGCAAGGAGATGGTGATATATCAGGGCCTTTTAACACATCTATTCCCACTGATATCCTACTTACTATTGAGAAACATTAATAATATAGTAATATATTTATTTAAACATATCTTCTTTGTGACATTGTGGACGATGGGCCAAGAAAGGCATGGTAGAAGCAGGAACTGAGATGAATTGGCAGCTAGTTAAGGTAGAGGGAGGTGGAGGTATATTATACCTTACAGTGTATGTTGAATTTTATGTTGAAATTACCCAATCAGTGGACCAAAAGGAAGAAAGAAAGAACAGAGAGAAAGAGAGTGCTATACTAACCAGCAGCTGAGCATACACACCCACTAGGGATGTCATGAAAGGAGACCAGAAAGAGAAGGTGAAGAAAACTTATTTCAAGTAATATTGACCCAAATCTTCTTATGGAGAGCAGAAAACGACACCCCAATTCAAGAAGTTATAAAAGTTTTCCAGGGGTCAACACCTATAATGTCCATATCAGGATACTTTGCGAGCTTGGTAACTTATCACGATTAAAATAGAAAAGGGGGAATTTATAAGGTGTCAACTGAAAAAAGACATTCCTTCAAGGAAACAGACACAAGACCATCGGTTGTTTCTTGGCATGCACTCTTTATAAAAGAGGGAGTTTCTCATACTTGACCTGGCTTACAGAAAGAGCGGGAAGAGGCTCCCCGGATGGAAAGATTGCTAAAGAGCAGCACTGAGTGTCTGAAAATAAAGATCTCCATCGTTGAAAAGTGAGAGGATAGAAGACGCTACCATGTAGCATAGCAAATGAGAAGGGAGAGGAGAACACAGGAAAAAGGAGGAAGATTAAACAGTGTTGGAAATAACAAGTAGTCCTTAGAACGAGTGAGGACTAGAGAGGACCAGAAGACTGAAGGATGTAGGTCACTCTTTCCCCAATGCGGAGACCAGCTGGGCCAGCAAGGTGGGTGGTACACACGAAGGAAAAGACAATGTAGAAAAAGACAGGAAGGGAGAGAATATCATTAAATATGAAATGTGTGTCACTCACCTAGTGGAATGTTCCAGAACCGTTCAGAGATAAGAAGACTTTGATATAACCTGAACATATAACCAGGGAATAATATTTTAGTCTGGAGGCAGAGATTAAATGACTAAGGAAGTAGATGGAGACCTGCATGATTTTGGAGGAGGGGGAAGCCTGTTTGGGGGTCGGTTCATGCAGGTTTTCTGAGTAGAACATCTCGGGAATGAAGGTCGGAATCAGACACACAGAGGGTAAGCACATGGACCGGCCCCATGAACAGAGGCCAGCTGGTTGGTGATACCCAGGACATTGGATGCGACACCCAGGAGCCAGACAGCCAGAAGCCAAGAATAGGGGGGATGAGGATCGGGAAAAAGACAGGAAGGCACACTGAGGGCTCAGGTACAGGTTCCGGGCCATGGCCAGAGAGAACCTTATCTCAGCAAATCCCCAGAATTTGCAACAAGAAAATGATGGTCCTCCCGCCACTCCTCACACTGTTGTGGCCATTGAGACGTCATCCTTTCTTGAGACACCACTGGTGATAAAGGACCCCTTGGCATAGTCATAAGCTGCCAAGCCAAGTGTTAAAGGTTTTGTGAATCGTGAATCTAACTGTGGCTTCATCCTGCTGGACAGTGAATGGATATGTTGGGAGCCAGTTGCAATATGAGCTCCTCATGCTTACAGCATGTGATGCCCCACAAGGAAGGCAGCTTCATTAGCAGAGGAAGGGGAGAGGAAACGATCTGTAAATGCAGGAGGAAGTCTGCAGAGCTATCCTTCTTAGACAGTCATTATACTAGATCAATGTAAAGATGGGTTAGCACAAAGCTTCTCAGGGCCACAGCTGTGGGTGCTCAGGGGCGTGTTCCTACCGCCTGACATTAGGTTCAGTGATTTATGAAGGGGAAAGGGCGAGAAGGAATCTGCTGTCACGCCGCTTCACTGGGAGACGTGGACAGCGGTTTCCACACTTGCCTCAAGAACTCTTGTCTTAATACTCTGCCTTTCTCTGTCAAAGCAACATCAAAAGGGATTCATGATATTTCCAACTATGAGCCATTTGCTTTAATGTGGCAAGCAAAATGCCTTACTTACATTTTGAAAATGAATGAATAGTATTATTCATGCATGAAAGATGTGGTAGATGGGTAAGTGGATTAAAAGATGGAAGAAAGGAATAAAACCATGATTCAGTAAATCAGAAAAGAAAGAAAAACAGATTGAGAGAGGGAAAAAGGCAAAATAAAGACACCTATCATCATCCGAGGACGTTTTCTTTCCATGGCGCTGACTTGATCCCTACTTGCCTCCTCTCGTCACAAGGCCATGTCTCTGTCGCAGCCTCTGCAGGGCGTCCTTCACATCCTTGTTCCTCAGACTATAGATGAGGGGGTTGAGCATAGGAATGACCAGGGTGTAGAAGACAGATATCACCTTGCCCTGTGCCATAGATGCCACTGCTCCAGGCTGTGCATACATGACAAACACAGTTCCATAGAACAAGGACACAGCCATCATATGAGAGCCACAGGTAGAGAAGACCTTGTGCCTCCCAGATCCCGAGTGCATCCTGAGGATGGTCACGGTGATGTAGCCATAGGAAACCAGGACAGCTAAGGTGGTGCTCACGATGATGAACCCACAGAGGCCAAAGAGAAAGAGCTCATTGAGAGCCGTGCTGGCACAGGCCAGCCGGAGCAGTGGGGGCACATCACAGTAGAAGTGGTCAATACGGTTGGAGCTGCAGAAGGGCAGCTGAAACGTGAGGCTGGTCTGCACAATGGAGTTCAGGCAGCCTCCACAGTAGGCGCTCAGGACCAGACGGGCACAGGTCATAGGGCACATGGTCACAGGGTACCTCAGGGGACTGCAGATGGCCATGAAACGGTCATAGGCCATCACAGCTAAGAGGAAAGCCTCAGTGGTAGCCAACAAGGAGAAAAAGAAAAGCTGGGTGGCACAAGCCTCAAAGCTGATGACTTTGGAGGCAGAGAGGAAGTTGGCCAGGGCATTAGGGGCAATGACGGAAGAATAGCAGAGATCAACGAAGGACAGGTTCTTGAGGAAGAAGTACATGGGGGAGTGCAGACGGGCATCCAGGGTGATGACCATGATCATGGTGAGGTTGCCCAGGATGGTGACCACGTACAGAACCAGGAAGACAGTGAAGAGCAGGGCCTGTGTCTCTGCACCTCCCCCAAATCCCACCAGCACGAACCCCTGCAAGGACACTGTGGAGAGGCTTCCATTTCTGTGGATTGCTGTGGCCATGAGTGGGGACACCTGAAGAGAGGAAGGTGGAGGCAGAGAGAGGGAGCGGGTCTCATTGGTGTTGCTAGACGTTCCACAGCCTGCTGAAACCTGTTGGTGCCATGTTGTCCACTGCGCAAAAGTTCACCAGATGCTCTGCTGTGCTGGTCTGACCTGAAAGTGGACATTTGCTCTGACTTTTGATTCATGAGGATGTGCTGGGCCCTGTCTGTGTAGGAAGCTGAACTATGGATCTAAGGGTGCAAAGAGGCTTCCAGAGCTAAGTGACTCTTAGGTACAGCCTTCAGCTTCCCCACAACTGCCCCTGGGTTGCTTGCTATCCACCTCTAAGGACATTCCCAAGGGACACCATTTTAGAGCTACTCAGGACCCCACCCTACCCTTCCACCTTAACTGAATGTCCATAAAACATCTGAACGTCACAACATCTGTATGTGAGGTGTTCTCAGAAGCAGTGAGACTGGTGCCCACACATGATTGGCTTCCAACTTGATCTCTCTGACATCTCTGCTAACCGCTTCACTTCAGTTTGGGGTTTATCTTTCCAATTGGAAAAGCAGACAAGATAGTCTCTGCCTTGTGGCTGCTCCCTATTCCCGGTTACTTTCTCTTCATCCTAGGGATCACAGCAGCAGAAGAAAAGCACCCTTTGGGACTGGCCATGGGCCGTCACATGTAGGTACCCGAGATGGATGCAGGAGGCTGCTGGGTTTGGGAGCCTGGTTAGAAAGGGGCAGGCGTCTACTCTACATCGCCCTGGGGGCTCAAGAAAGCTGTGAGCAGGGTGAGTTCTGTTGTTGCAAACTCAGCACTGCCATATTCCATATACCACATAGAGTAGGGATGTGGATCCTGGAGGATCCTATTTAAGTCCACCGTCTACTATAGAGTGAAACTTGAAGTAGTGGGAAGTGAAGGGATAGCCTGTGCTCACCTCAGCCTTGCCCCTCCTGAGCCTGCACAAGGTCTGCAGTCTTTTGTGAGCTGGTTGAACACAGAGCTTCATTCCATGTCCCAGCAGAAATGAAGCTTTATTTAGTAAGCTGAGCCTATGGTGGGGGCTCCTGTATGACTAGCCCTGAAGTGGGCCAAGACCAGGGATATTTAGGACAAGACATTTCTACCGCTAAGACAAACTGTCTCTTCCTGCTGAATGCTGACCCCACTACCCTCTAGCCACCAACTCTCCTACATTTTCAGTCCTGACAGGTGACACACTTACCATATCTAGGTGAGAGTCTGGTCTGCAACAAGGTCACACAGCCAACACCTATCTCCCAGCATCCTCAGGCAGGCAAGTCTGGTGCTTTATGAAGATGGGCATCAGTTGTTCCTGTCCATAAGGTGATTTACAGCTTTCTTGGCAGGTGAATTAGGTGACTGTGGACAGAGGTGAGCATTGCAGTGTCTGTGAGGGTCTGGCATGAATGTTTTTGCTGTCTTGGGCTCTGGGCCCTGTGAAGAGGGAAGACTCCTGCCTCCCTTGCCTTGGTTCCTCTCTGTTCCTTCTCAGATGGGCAGTGTGTGTTGGGTATGAGTTGCTTGAGAGGATTCTCTGTATCTGGCAGGGCTGGGACTCTTAGCCTCCAGTGTCCAATTAGAAGAACACCATTCTCTGTGGTGGCTGGAACTTCACCCCAGCCTCTGAGCACCAGAGGTGCAGCATTGGCTCCAGCCAAGGTCTTTCTCATGGCATCTTCTCTTGGTCTATTGGCGGGAAGCTTTGGTCCCCAGAGACTTAGGGAGGGACCATCGGGAGTATGACAGACTCATCTCAGAAAGACCAATGCCCCTCATTAGAGCAGTCTCCCAAGTGGTGTAGTTCCCACCCCACTCTTTTCCTGCTGTTCCCATCTGCTTAAAGAATTCAGTTCCTTTAAGCAGTACAATTCTTGCTTAAAAGAATTCAAAATCTAAGCCAGTAGTAATAGCAGCTATCCAAACTAAGGGACAGTGCTTCTCCTGGACTGTAGTGAGCCTTTGCTTCCCCCAGTGGTTGACCATGTGTCCCTTGGGTGACTGCATGCCTCTGCCTTAGGTTGATATCTTCATACACCTGGGCCAGAGTACTCACCAGTCCTGGACTTGACATTTTCCCTGATAACGTATCAGTCAGTACTCACATCTTTTTGAAAAAAAAAAAGATTTAATTTTCAAGCTACATACATGTGTTGAACAGCTTCTCCCTCACACCCCTATACCCACCCTCAGCTCACTCCCTTGATGTTGCTTCCTGTTCCCCCAGTTTTACTTCTACTCTCATAACATAGGTACACATCAGGTTTTATGTTTCTATGTAAATTCTGGGATCCACAAATAAGAGAAAATATGGCACTTGCCTTAGGTTACTTAGTATGACTAGCTCTACTTGTATCCATTTCCCTGCAGATGAAGTAGTTTAATTCCTCCTGTGGGTGGCAAAATCCCATTGTGTGTGCATACCACATTTTTCTCTTCTACACCTCGGTTGCTGGACCCCTAGGTTGGTTGCATGACTTGGCTATTATAAATGGTGCTACAGTGAAGGACGATGTGCAACTGTGCTAGTCTGGAATCCCCAGAAGAGCTTCATCTGGACCATATGGGAGATCTATTGGTTTTTTGAAAACCCCCCAAGCTGACTTCCATACTGAATTGACTAGTTTACATTCCCACCAGCAACGTATAGTGGTTCCCACATACATCCTCAGATCTACATCCTCACCAGCATTTACTGTTTTTTATTTTCTTAATGGTTCCCATTAAGACAATTTCATTTCATTAACGAAATTGTCATAATCTGAGATAAGATTGCATTTAAGTGTTGTTTCTTTTAGGTGCGTTTATTTGGTTTTTCAAGACAGGGTTTCTCTGTGTAGCTCTGGCTGTCTTGGAGTTCACTCTGTAGACCTGACTGGCCTGGAACTCAGAGATCTGTCAGCCTCTGCCTCCCAAAGAATGGGATTGAAAGCATGTGCCACCACCTCCCATTTAAATATTTATTTTTTATTTTATGTGCATTTGCCTGCATGTACATATGTGCATCACATGTGTGCAGTGGCCATGGCCACTGGAAGAGGGTATTAAACCTCCTGGGACTAGCATAACAGATAACTGTGAGCTGCATGTAGGTGTTGGTTCCTCTGCAAGAGTGCCAAGTGCTTTTAACTTCTGAATCATCTCTAACCCTTTTCCTGTTGTCCTAATTCGCATCTCTCTGATGGCTGGTGAAGTTGAACATTTCCCAGTTTCCCATGTTTATTGGCCATTTGTGTTTCATATTTTGAGAAATGTCTCTTTCTTTCATTTATTAATTGGGATTTGATTTTGTTGAAACAT
This sequence comes from Rattus rattus, assembly GCF_011064425.1. Lineage (NCBI taxonomy): Eukaryota > Metazoa > Chordata > Mammalia > Rodentia > Muridae > Rattus > Rattus rattus. Next base: position 164,541,358 of record NC_046157.1, on the reverse strand, counting down.
ATTTCTGTCTTTTTAGTTTGGAAATTTCATACATGAATATAATTTGTTTTGATCAAATCTACACTTCAACTGCTTCCCTATCCTGACTACTACTTTCACGTCCCAATTTCATGTCTTGTCTTGTCTTGTCTCTCTCTCTCTCTCTCTCCAATTCACTGAATCGAATCAGTGCTGCCTGTGTGTACATGAGTGTGGAACCATCTGTAGGCATAAAGTAGGTTTTGAAACCTACTTTAATAAGCATTCAACCTCTCCTCTTGTCCACCCACCCACCAGAGGTAATAGAAGATGGAAGCGATAAGTTATTAGGATATGGGGGAAGTGGACCTGTTTAGCAACAGTTCTTTGTGAGTGAGCCTGATCTTCTTTGTTAACAATTCAGTCCTGTAACAAACATCAAATACTACTCAGCAGCTGCAGACCAGTCCTCAAGTCAGGCAGACACCGGGCACGAACCAGCTGCTGTAGTTCAATCTTGAAGGAACCATGAGGCTCACCAAATGACTGAAGGCAAGGCCCAGAAAGGCAAGCTTCAGCAGGAACCTCACAAGCAGTTCTTGAATGAGTTTTTCTCAATGACAGCGCTACCACAAGTCGAGCTCAACTGTGCTACATAAAGGTAAACCAATACATGTGTGTTGTTAGTGAAGAATAGCAAAGTGGAACCAATCAAACTCATGCTCAGTGCTCATCTTCCACTGTCTGTGGGATCATATTTATACTCCTTCATTTGAGTCCTTTCATGTGTTTGCTATAGAAAAATATCCTGTCACCTGTGTCTGCTTCAGGAAAACATTCTTTCACATGTCTGCTTTAGCAAGACATCCTTTCACCTGTGTGCCCCAGCAAACGTCACTTGACCTAACTGACTTTCCAAACAAACCAGAAGTTTCCACTTCAACCATCTACTTAGAGAATTGCTTAGGTTTTATGTTTGTTTTAGTTTTGGTTTTGTTATATTCTAGATACATATTCTGTCATGTTTACAACAAGAATATTTTCTCCAATTCTGTGCCTATCTATTCATTTAATCAACGGTGTCAGTTTTTGTTGTTGTTGTTGTTGTTTGTTTGTTTGTTTTAATTTCATGAGGTCCTATGTGTTAACTATCGGCCTTATCTTCTGAAAAGCTAGACTCTTGCTGAGAACATCCTTGCTAATGTCCTTATCTTGGAGTATTCTCCACAAGTCACTGCTTGGTCGCTGCCTGGGTTTGATGCTTCTGTCAAGCTTCTCCTTGTGGCTGACAAGGATGTTTGTTTTGGTGACAGCCAGTACAGCATTATCCTCTCCACCCTGGCCTGGAGTGCACCAGGAAAGTGTCCTATGTGCCTCTGCCATTTGCATTCTATGAATAGCGTCCTATGTTATATGACAGTTAGTACAGACACACTGCTTTCTTTCAGAAACATGGAGTCTCTCTGCGTGGCACCTGGAGGCCTAGGTTTCTCATCCTTCAAAAAAATAGTTGTTCTCTACCATCCTCATACAACATCTGGTAGACAAGGTCAGCAGGGGAGTCAAGGGGGAACTGTGCAAGTGTAAGGAGGGTCCACTGGCACTTCTCACCCATTGGTGCTTGGTAATGTGCTGACAGGAAGGTCTGGGCCCAATGGTGGGGTCTGAGGGCTCCTTTCCTGTCAGCGATGGGAGCTGGGCAGGCTGGGAAAGTTTGGGGCTATTGATGGGACTTGGGGACTCTTTAGCTCTTGGTACCAGGGGTAAGATGGATAGGGGAAAGTTTGGGTGGAGTCCCACGTGATCCTAAAATGCCATTTTGGTTTAGCTATTGGCATGTGTCTCTGAACTGCTACTCCTGTTGTATACATATTTCCATGTGATATTAATACAGAGTTTAGATTTCCTTCTGTCAGGCTAGTTATTTGGGCTTTTTCTCTTTCCCTTTCTTCTGTTCATTCTTTAAAAAAAAATCAGTTATTCAACACTGTCATCTCAAGCTCAGCCCAGGTAAAACACAGAAATGCAAGAATTCATTTCTGTCTGTCTTGGGACTAAACCAATCCCAAAGACAACAGTTTAAAACCCAACCTCAGGGAGGTTTACTTAGGTTGTACAACAGCAACAGCCAAGGTTTGAGTATGAACTGAACCAAATAAGTACGTGCTCCAGATGCAGTCCGTTCTGTCAAAAGCCTAGGTTTAATATCCCTTGCGATACTGCTAAATCTGCTTTGCTACCTTTGTGTTGTGACCAAGATTCTAACTCGAAGTCTGCAGTAAATGTGCATGCTCTTAGATACTCTCTGTTTACATGATAAAGTCTGTTAGCTGCTGTTTACATGATAAACTCTTCCCCAAAAGGACTTATTGCAAATTGATATATAAAATGAGAATTGACATATAACTAACCCATGTTTTCTTTCACTCATAATGTAACAGGTAAGTAAATGAAACAGAAGCCCATGGGTCCGAGCTCAGGTTCTCAATAAGCTAGGCTTAGCCACCTGTCCTTATATGCCACTTATAGAGTGCAGCGATGGCTGGAGTCAATGACAGGAAGTTTAATTAATGTCTCAGAGTGAATAGCCACGTCCAGTGAGTGTCCTTAGTCCATTAGCGGGGTACTGGTGAGAGTTTTATGTTGAAATGGAACAGGAATTGAGACAGAGGACAAGCGGTGTGGTGTGGTGGGGTGTGCTCATCACAGGGGTCTCCATCATGGTTCCAGAGATCAGGCCAAGAAACCCCTTGCTGACTGAAGGAAAAACTGGTTCTCAGGGGGTGATTATTTCAGCCTCCAAGGAGCAGCCTCATCCTTGTAGATAATCGTCCTAACACAGCGGTGTCTACACTGAAACTTTGCTGCTCCTGGAATACAAGGGAACAGAGAAGGCACACGCAAATGCCAGAAGGAAGAAAGCATGCAGAAAGCTACCCAGAAGCAAGCAAGAAAACAAGATTCAAAACACACGTGAACTGTCCTGGTAGTAAGATTGTCTTCTACACAACCCTTCCTTCCATCCCTAGGATACCTTCCTTTACATGGCTGCATGTCTCTGTCTGTGTCTTAGCCTCCACAGGGCATCCTTCACGTCCTTGTTCCGCAGACTGTAGATAAGGGGGTTGAGCATGGGGATGACCAGGGTGTAGAAGATGGAAACCACCTTGCTTTGCTCTTTAGATGCCACACCTCCTGGCTGGCCATATATAGCAATCCCAGTCCCGTAAAACAAAGACACGGCGGTCAAGTGGGAGCCACAGGTGGAGAAGACCTTGTGCTTCCTGGATCCCGAGTGCATGCTGAGGATGGTCACCGTGATGTAGCCATAGGAAACCAGGATGACTAACGTTGCTCCCATTAAAATGAAGCCGCAGAGGGCAAACATTACCAGCTCATTGACAGAGGTGTTGGCACAGGCAAGCTGGAGCAGCGGGGGCACGTCACAAAAGAAATGGTCAATGTGATTGGAGCTACAGAAGGGAAGTTGAAAAGTGAGGCTGGTCTCCACAATGGAGTTGAGACAACCTCCACCATAGGCAGCCAGCACAAGGCAAGCACAGACTGTGGGGGACATGGTCACTGCGTAGTGCAGAGGACTGCAGATGGCCATGAAGCGGTCATAGGCCATCACGGCAAGAAGTAAAGCCTCACTTGTCCCCAGGAAGGAGAAGAAAAATAACTGTGCAGCACAACCAGCAACTCCAATGACTTTGGAAGAATAGAAGTTGGCCATGGCTTTGGGGGCAATGGCAGAGGAGTAACAGAGGTCCACAAAGGACAGATTCTTGAGGAAGAAGTACATGGGGGAGTGCAGACGGGCATCCAGGGTGATGACCACGATCATAGTGAGGTTGCCCAGGACTGTCACTAGGTACAGGACCAGGAAGACAACAAAGAGCAGGGCCTGGGTCTCTGCACCTCCCCCAAATCCCACCAGTATGAACCCCTGCAAGGGCACTGTGGAGAGGCTTCCATTTCTGTGGACTGCTGTGGCCATGAGTGGGGACACCTGGAGAAAGGAAGGTAGAGACAGAAGGGAAATAGTCCTTAATTCTAAAGGCACATGTCCCATCGAGTGCTGAGACAAATCTGTGACATGCTGTCCACAAGCCCAGAGACCTGGATCACCTTCCAGATGGACCAGTGTGGCCTGAAGGTGGGCATTTTCACTGAGTTACTTAGTTCCTGAGGATGTACTGAGCCCTGTCTGTGCAGAAGCCTGAGCCGAGCTTTGAGGATACAAAGAGGGGCTCTGAGTAGAGTGACTCTCAGGCACAGACAGCCTTTCAGTGTCCCCATGCTTGCCTCTGAGTTGCTTGTTCTCCACCTCCAGGGACATCCTGGGTGATGCCACTTTAAAAGACACCCACAAGTCCTGCCCTTCTGTCTCCCCCACTGAACGTAGAATGGGCAAAGGAATCTGCTGACCTCCCAGAAACTGGGGTAGGTGATCTTGTCATGTCTAGGCTGGACTCAGTAGAGAAACAGCTCTCCCTAGACTTGGGCTTTATCTGTGTCCTCTGCTGGACTTTTGACCTCATCGGGGCAGATCTGACTCTAAGACTGGTGGACAGCTACAATCTGAACAATCTCTGCTTCATCGGGGGTGTAAAGGGTTCCCGCTAGTGGCAAGATGTTAGAAATTGTGGCCTAAGCCCATGCCCTGATTAGCACCAGGACTGGGGTCCATGCATGTTTGAGACATGCTCATGGTATGGGACCTAATCTCATTGCCAGCTCTGTCTCCTTATCAGTTTTGGGGGTCTAAAGGATCCTGTTCCATCACCTCCAAAGCCTTCCTGTGTCATCAGTACAGAAGTTCTGAGTTCCGCCCCATACCTCCCAGATCTCGCCATTGTCCCCTATTCAAGATACAGGAACCTCCCGCCCTTCCAGAAGTTGAGCTGTAAAAAGAGAGCGGGGAGCAGCCCTTCCCAGGCTGAGCCACCACCCATCCGATGTAGGACCAATGTTTTCTCATTCTAAGCATGGAATCGAGTAGCCATCAGTGTATGCAGGAGGCTAGGGGATTCCTGTCAATGTCTTGTTGTTCGATAGAACCTGGAGATGAGATAGCCCAGTTCTATCCTGTCAAAAGCACCAAGGATGGGTCTTTGATATATTTGGGACATCTGTGTGCCCTCAAAACTGATCTCACTGCCAACTATGCCTTACATTTCAACTCAAGTTTGGAGTAATTAAAAGATCTTACTCTTTTGCATTTGAAATAGAGGAAGGTCTGCCCAGTGCTCTCAGACCATCCCCTCTCACTTTCTCTTACAGTGCTCACACAGCATTGAAACCTTGGAGTGTCGTGAGTGGGGCTCACCATGGTCGTTACCATATTGGTATACACAGGACTAAACTGGGAAGTTGCTGTGCCGAGGCACATGGGTAGATCTGTGTGATGTCCATTCTTTATCATTCTGGGGCTTAGGAAAGTTCTCACTTTGGGTGAGCTCATTTTCTGTGCCCTCCACTCTCCTCTCCAGCTCTCCACAGTTCACACATGGGCATGAGTTGGTGGCTGGGAGGTCCCAACTGAGCCTACCATGCACTGCAAAGCTAACTTTCCCACTGTGAACTAATAAGATGTACATGGAATGGCTTTGTGTTCACACTCTTGACACAATCACCAAGAGTCACAGTACTGACCACACATAGATTTCCATGGTAATAATTATGGAAAGGAAGGTTGGTCTGTTGCTTCTTGCTGACCACCAAACAAGCTTGATCTTTCCAGCTTGCTTATCTAATGTCATTTCTGGGATGAGAGGGAAGCACGGGTTGAGAACATTTCTCTGCTGTGAGAGAACTGGGTGATCATGATGGTAAGGACCAGCCATTGCTCACCTCAACCCTATTCCTGACGAGCCAGGGGCACCGCTGCCTCCTGTGAGCTGCCTGGATGCAGAGCTTCAATCCACCTGCCTGCAGAACTGGAGCTTGTGTTCAATAAGGTTGAACAAGGATAAAGTCCCCTCAAAACTGCATACTCTGAACTGTGATAAGGCTACAGATGATCAGGGTAGGACATGTCAGCTTACTGAGGCAAGCTCCAAGTGAACACTGTTTACCCTTCTGAACTCTGCCCACATATTCTCCTTCTCCTCACAGGGGACACAATGAACTTACCTTTTATAAGTGACTTAGGTCTACCCCAAGGTCACGCAGCCAATATCCATGCACCCAGTGCCCCCTTGCTGCTGAGCTTGGTCTGTGATGGCAGAGGGGGACATCAGTTGATCCTGTTCCTCAGTCAGATCATTTGCAGGTTCCTGGGAAATGGAGTAAGGTGACTGTGAACAGAGGTTGTCACTTGGGTCCCCGTGAGGATCCGGAACATGCAAGTTCTGACTGTGACAGGTTCTGGGTTTTGAAAAGAATAAAGACCAGTTCCTTACCTTGACTGCTCTCCTGTCATTGAAAGTGGAACCTAGTGGAGAGGTCACTGTGCTGGAGAGGATGCTGTGCTTCTAGCCATGCTGCGGCTTTTGGCCTCCAATGGCCAATTAGGAAGCTGCTGCCCTGCCGACAGCTGGGAATCTAACTCCCTGGGCTCCAGAGGTAGAAGACTGGCTGTAGTGAATCTGCCTCATCACCATCCAAGCCCTATGGATTGGCAGGAAGCCTCACTTCACAGGGACCTCTGGAGGTACCATCAGGATTACAGCAGAGACAACTTGGGAGCACCTGTGCTCAGTTAACTCATTAGAGCAATCATCCGATGGTCAGTGTGGCCACAGCCCATCCTTCAGCTTTCCATGCTGATGTGAAAACTACATTGTCAAAGTCCTCCTGTTAAGAAGCTGGTCGGTTTAATTCCCATAAATGAGCACTGACTTTTATCAAGTCAGTTACTCTACAAATCCATTAGAAGCCTGGGTAAATGAGTTCCATGCCCCCTTTGTTCTTTTTCAGATTGTTTCTGTCTGAAGAAATATAATCCAGTGAGTAGTGATCCAGTAGAAGAGACAGAAAAGGGGAAGGTTGCCATAACCTCTTCCCTCCTCAGCAGTTAGCTGTGTTCTCACACACATCTTGGGGTTCCATATGTCCTCATGCCCCAAATCTCAACATTCTTTAGTTTTGCTCTTAAGATTTTCCCTGGGATTGAGGAAACAACCATGTTCCTATTGGTGGGATGACAAGGTTACCAAGTCTCCATCTGAATTCTGAGAGTCAATCTCTGTTCTTTCCCATCATGGAAAGAGTATGTGAGGACACAATGGAGCCTCTGCCAACACCTCTGTGATTTATGTCCTATAGGTAGCATCCTGGACTTTATAATACCAACTTTCATCCTGAGAAACATTTCCTGTTTCTCTTAAACAGCATGCTTTTGTCATGGGCCAGAAGGTGTGAGTTTCCTTTATGTGGAGGATCAGTGTGTAGAATGCTTGCTGCACAAGGTTAAAATCTGAGTTATCTCCTCATGTGGCTCTCAAGTCTTTGAAATTGTTTTGAGAGACAAATTTGAAATTTTTTTCAAGAAGCTGGCTAGCAGAAACCTAGAATTCTCTCAGAAGAACTAAATAGGCATGGATGATGATGGGGGGACTAAGAAGACCAGACTGATGGCAGGAATATGGGCAGTGAAGGCCTGTTCTAGGAGGTCTCAAAGGCACCATGACCTCCACTGGACACTGGACTGGAGGAAAGAATGTTACAGTCTAACGAAGAGTTTGTCTGCATTATGTCAAGTCCTGTGAATTCTGAAGATGCTGAATTTAGAGAGGATAAACTAATTAATTAGTCTTCTGGAAGAAGTTTAAAGACTGTAGGATGGTGATTGCTGACTACTCCTAGCCAAGCTTACAATGAGTATTGGAAGCAAACAGCAGAGCTGAGATATTTAAAACGTGCAATTCAATAAGAAAGTGAGTGTAAAACTGGGACTAAAGAAGACGTGGCACTTGGAGAGACTCATAGGGACCATTAGAGAGAAACCAAGTACTTTACATCAGGACAATAGGAAAGATGTCCTGAGTGTGGTGCAGGAATTAGTCCATCACAGGCTAAGGACCATGGTAAACTCACTGAGAAACGTCCTTCTCACAAGAGAGCTTCTAAGATCCCTACTCACACAAGCCACCTCAGAAGTATTTCCCAAGAATCTATGTCACTGTTCTCAATTGCTTAAATACTCAAACACAATACGGGGGGTTGGGGATTTAGCTCAGTGGTAGAGCGCTTGCCTAGGAAGCGCAAGGCCCTGGGTTCGGTCCCCAGCTCCAAAAAAAAAGAACCAAAAAAAAAGTTAAAAAAAAAAAAAAACACAATATGGACAGGGACTATTGCCTCAGCTGAGGTCACAGTTTTGCATCATCAACTAGAGGGTGGTTTAACAAATATGCAAATGCAGGTGCTATTGCTCATGAATGCTTTCTACCTAGATTACAATGGGAGGTCAGAAAATGGACAGCAGGGTTGCTATACCTGTGGGCAGTGCTACTCAATGTCATGTTTAAATCATGGGCTGTGGTAGTGACCCAGGACCTTGAGGCACATGGGATGTTTACTACTTAGGGCTGTGACAATGCCCTACATGCTCCAACATGCAAGGCCATGGTTTTGGTCATGGTTTCAACGTCTTCACATCCCATGCTATTAGGAATGAACACTGTGCTCGGGGCATCTGTTGGATTTGGGTCTTACATTTGTCCACTCTTCCTTTCTATGCTCCCATTATCTCTGGTAGAAATGTGTATTCTATGTCATTGTAGTATGGGAGTTGTCATAGTCATTGTTCTATCACTGTAAACAGACACCAGGACCAAGGCAATTCTTGTAAAATAAATTTAACTGGGGGCTTGCTTATAATTTTAGAGGGTTAGTGTACGATCTTCATGCAGGAAGCAGATCCACAGGCATCAGGCAGAGAGAGAGAGAGAGAGAGAGAGAGAGAGAGAGAGAGAGAGAGAGAGAGAGAGAGAGCAAACAGCATGGTCTGTGCTTTCAAACCCTCCCAGTGATAGACTTCCTCCAACAAGACCATGCCTCATAATCTTTCTCAAACTTTTCCACAAACTGGTGACCCCGCACTCAAGTATATGACCCTGTGGGGATCATTCAAGCCACAGCAGGAGTTTATTAATTACTTTTTATTACATATGAATCATAGCTAAGCTTTTATCTTCATCCTCAGAGGAGCCTTTGGTCTTTGGCTTCCCAGTGATGTTCAAAGTGTTCAGAGTTTGTGGACTGTTAAACATGGCTAAATGTATCTTCCATAATGCACTGATCATGCCTTAGGGGAGACAGGTAGAATGCTGAGGTTTGGATGTAAGAATATCCTTTGTGATTGCATGTGTGAATTTCCCCAGGATGGTGGCATGTTTGGAAGGATTAAAATTTATATCAAGTGGTGTTAGTGACTTTTTAGTGAGTTTATTACAGTTTTTCTTAGTCCAGCTATCTCCAAAATTACTGAGACTGGACTGTTAGATTTATTTATCTGGCTCAAGAGCACAACTGAGCAGTATTACTCCATTTTAATACTCTAGGCTAATCTGGCTACCTCCCAGCCAAAATCTCTGAGATACTCACATTTTATTGCTGCTCCACGCATTTTTCTCATGGTGTCTCCTGAACCTCCCATGGCTAATCCCCACTTCCTCCCCCTCCTGTACCCTCCTCTGGTTAGGAGGAAATCTGGCCCTATTCTCTTCCCTGCTCAGTCATTGGCTGGTCAGCTTGGTTCATTGACAATCAGGGAATTATTTGGGAACAATGTTTACACAAAATTAGACAGGAGATTTTTAGACTAAGGATTGCAACCCGATATGTCGACACAGAAATCAGCATTTGAATAATACATGGAAAATCTTTACACAAAGATTTTGTGCCTACATTTCCCCCTTTTAGTCCAATAAAGGGATCTTTTATTTGGCAACTTTGGAAAACATATTCTATTATCTACTCTATTTTGGTGAGCTCGAAGTTGCATAGGATTTAAACTATTTTGTTAAATTCTAAACAATTTAAGCTTATATGGGAGACTATAATTATCTAGTCTTCAACATAATCAGAGACCTAAGAAGGAATAATTAATACCCAAGTATGCAGGAAGTAGAGGCAAACAGCTTCCACAATTATAGAAATGATGGGGAAAGCTGGCTTCCTGAACAGTCCTCCAAAATTTCTGTGTTTTTGGAGCATCGTCCTTAGCCTTCTGGTCCAGAATAAGTGACAGACTTGGGAAGCAGGAATTATGAAGGATTAACCTACTTGTCCTTTCAAAGCTCAGCAGTTGACTTCTCTGTATTGTGTTTGTCCAGTTTGGACAACATTTGGTCTGCAGTTGTGGCAAGGGCATTTTCTTGCCCAATGGAGAGCTTGCCACAATGAATCAACTCCATATGGAGGTCACTGTAGAGTGAGGTTGCTTCCAGGAGCAGACCTGTCCCATTGTCAAAAATGATTTAAATTGAATAAAATCATCAAAGTATAATATAATCTAAAAGTAGGGTTAATAATCTACCCCATTTCCTATTATTCCTATATTCTCCCTTTTCAAACGCTGACATTCATCACCCACAGAACAACCAAAAACCATTCATTCCGTGTATTGGGAATAGGAGTGGTTTTCTTAAGATTGCTTTCTGTTTATTTGGTGCATCGTTGTTCTTTTTCAAGGGTCCCCTTAAAAAACTGGGACTTTTACCAGTCTAAAGCGAACTACCTGTAGCATTTGCTGTCCAGTCTCTGGATGATGAGAATGTTCATGGTTTAACTGAAGTCCTGACTGAAACAGCCTGAAAAGTGGACCAACTGGAGTTGGCAGCTGTCTCTGAAGCAGGTTTTGGTGAGACAGTTATTAGACAGTATATAGTAGGATCAGGCAGAATGCTGGAATAAATAAGCTTCACCACCTCATCCCTGTGAGTGAATTTTGTCAAGCCTGCCAGTCTGGTTATTCCTCTCTGTGAACAATAAGCTCTTAGAGGTAATACATATTTTGCATTTATGAATTTATGGAATGTACAGTGTGTACAATGAAGCTAAAGATGATACCTTGCTCTCTGTTTCAGTAGGAAAGCATTTATTTTACTTTGTAAGTTAGCTTGCACTGTATAACCAAACTCAAATATAAATTTCTTTCTATGACATTTAAACAGATGGTATGATAAATTCTGAGGATTTTATAGCCAAAGATTCTTTGGGTATGCATAGCTGAGGTCCTGGAAGTAGACATTTTTATGTCTCAGTCAGTCCCACTGTTTTTTTCACGTGGAAGGACCAGTAGCCCATGTTACATGTCTGGTTTAGTCTTGGTTTCTTTCTTCCTGTCTGTAGCCAAGATCTTCAGGAATTTTCCCATGGTCAAATCTGATTTTGATTGATTTGGATGAAATCCATAGTTTTCCTTTTCCTGTGGAAATCAGAGCATATTCTCTCCCCCAACTCAACACTGTTTTACAGATTTTTATCTGCCTCTGGGATAATTTTAATCCTCTTTTGTTTATTAAGCATCTTTGTCTTATATCTTCTCTGGTATCCATTGAGCCTTTTTGGTGCCTTATCATTTTAGCACTTTGCCAAAATAATTTTTGTCTTTTCTGAGTTTTATGCTTTATCTATTGAAAATGATCTGGCATTGATATCTAAGTTATCAGTGTTTATATCCAGAGCAGCATTGTTTAATTGTTCTGCAGATGAGTGTCTCCACTGTTGACCTGAGATGGTCAATTTGAATTTGATATCAGAGGCCTCCTGATGCATTTCCCGATAAAGTGTTTCCTTCTTTGTCCCTTGTTGATCTACATTCATTAGTCCAGTGTTGTCCTTTGTCATATTTTCTGCATATTCTAGAAAGCTGGGTTCTTCTTTTTGGATTTTCTCTAGGAAAAAACATTGTTTCCAGCAATGCCTTGACTACAATCTCTTTTAAAATAACCCTGCTTACCAAAATTAAAACATTTGACAGTTGGGTTTCTTAAAACCTGTAGGGATTATTTTTCTATTAAAGGTGTGTCCTTACACATTTTTAATTCTAGCTGTTTTATGAGTTGTCTTTTAAATTTTTACTGAGAGTGGCTATCGTGTGTCAGAAAGTAACTAAAACCTTACAGGTATCCCCAAGTACAGAGGGCAAGCACTCTTCAACTTGTACTCACATGAAGCCTTGCAAATCACGCAACCTTCGCTGTACACAAACACAAGGGCGAATCTTATGAAGATGATACTGAGCATCAGACATCAAGAACGAGACAAACACCTTGGCTATCTTACAGGCCACTCTTGGAACGGAGTTGTAACCCTGGTCAGATCTGATTGAGTGTTGACCTTGGGGCAGAATGCCTGGGGTTGAATGGAGGACACAATGGAGTTGTACGTCTTTTCCCTAGCCACAGTATAGTGAAGTTGCAAGATTGTGCGTTTACAAATTGATTTCAATATATGCATATATACATATATAATATGTATACATTTACTACTACATTAAATTCAGATCATGGCTCTTCGTGAGATAGAATCTATGCTAGATGTGCTTCACAGGAGCCATGGATCTCACTAGGAGGAAACTTGGCAATATGTTTAGAGCTATCGTATGTGACTTTAAAAATTTTTTATTTACGTGTTGATCTGTTATCATGGATAAGTGTATAGGCATCTAATGAAGTAAAAACTGAGTGTGGGGGTTGGGGATTTAGCTCAGTGGTAGAGCGCTTGCCTAGGGAAGCGCAAGGCCCTGGGTTCGGTCCCCGGCCCAAAAAAAGAACCAAAAAAAAAAAAAAAAAACTGAGGTGGATTTTGAGTTACATCTCCTCATGTATGATTGAGTGAGTTAATAAATCATATTAGAAGCTGACCTTTATCTCACATGAACATGGTATATCTTTCCTGTTTACTCAGAAATTATTCATACATATCAATATTACTGAATGTTTGCAGTCCAGAAGTGCACAGTGTGGTTAGAGTTGCACAAGGGAAGTTGGAACTCAAGGCTGGTCTTTACAATGGAGTGCAGGCAGCCTCCATAGTAGGCACCCAGGACCTGACAGGCACAGGTCATGGGATTCATGGTCGCAGGGGATGGTAGGGAACAGCAGATAACCATGAACTGATCATAGGCCATTACTGGAGATGGAATTACAACATGATTTTGAGCCTCCTGGCATAGGTACTTGGAACTGAACTCTGGTCTTCTTAAGAACACCAAGCACTCTGGAGTCAAATTCTAAAGCTCTAGAGAAAGCTTAACTAAAGAGGAGCAGGAGACTATAGTATGGTCATAAGGAGTCACCAAGATATGCATCAAAGTGGTGTTAGAGAGAGGGACTTGATTTTAGCAATTTACTCTGTTTTGTATATTAGTCTAAATATTTATTTCCTTTCATAAAAAACAACTCAGTAGCAACAAATACAAATTATGTTCACTGCACTACATTAAAAAGTGGCTTGGACATCAACCAGGGAGCGTACACTAGCTGATATGAGGCCCCCAACACATATAGAGCAGAAGACTGCCTGGTCTGGGCTCAATCAGGGAATAGGTACCTAACCCTCAAGAGACTTGGGGTCCCAGGAAGTGGGGAGGTCTGGTGAGGTAGGGAATGGGGTGGAAGCATCCTCTTGGAGATGTGGGGATCAGGAGGAGGTGTGGGATGTGGAACAGTCAGAGGGTGGACTGGGAGGAGAATAAAGTCTGGAAGGTAAAAAAAATTAAAGAATAATAAAACTTGTGGCTTGGAACTGGCTCCAAGTCTTAACAGAGCAGCCCTGTGCTACCTGTTCAGTGAGTACCTCTAGTGCTCTATAATATACATCTAGGAACCACCGCAGGAGGATGAATAGAAGAGGTTGCACAGTGCTGAATTAGAAAGCGTCCATCCAGCCCTCACTGCACATCCTCCTTCACAAGACTGTGCCTCTGTCCCAACCTCCTCAGGGCATCCTTCACATCCTTGTTCCGTAGGCTGTAGATGAGGGGGTTCAGCATGGGGATGACCAGGGTGTAGAAGACAGAGACCACTTTCCCCTGCTCCATGGATGTCAGAGCGCCTGGCTGAGCATACATGACAAACACGGTTCCATAAAACAAGGACACGGCTGTCATGTGTGAACCACAGGTAGAGAAGAGCTTGTGCCGCCCTGACCCAGAGCGCATCCTGAGAATGGTCACTGTGATGTAGCCATAGGAGACCAGGACCACGAGAGTGGTAGACACAATGATGAGTCCACAGATGCCGAACATGACAAGCTCATTGAGAGTTGTGTCAGCACAGGCCAGCTGGAGCAAAGGGGGAACATCACAGTAGAAGTGGTCGATACGGTTGGAGCTGCAGAAGGGCAGCTGAAATGTAAGACTGGTCTCTACGATGGAATTCAGGCAGCCACCACAGTAGGCACCCAGGACCAGACGGGCACATGCCATAGGGCACATGGTCACAGGATACTTCAGGGGACTGCAGATGGCCATGAAACGGTCATAAGCCATGACTGCCAACAGGAAGCCCTCAGTGGTAACCAGAAGGGAGAAAAAGAAGAACTGAGTGGCACATCCTGCAAAGCTGATGCCCTTAGAGGAGGACAGGAAGATGGTCATGGCTTTGGGGGCAATGACAGAAGAATAGCAGAGGTCAACAAAGGACAGGTTCTTGAGGAAGAAGTACATGGGGGAGTGTAGGCGGGCATCCAGAGTGATGACCACAATCATCGTGAGGTTGCCCAGGACAGTAACTACATACAGGGCCAGGAACACAGCAAAGAGCAGAGCTTGGGTCTCCGCACTTCCCCCAAACCCTACCAGAATGAACCCCTGCAAGGACACTGCTGAGAGACTTCCATTTCTGTGCACTTGTGTGGCCATGAGTGGTGTCAGATGCAGAGAGATGGATGGATGCGGAAAGGGGGAGCAGACTTCACTGCTGCAGTCTGATGTTCCACAGGCTGTCAGAACCAATTCTTGACATGGTGTCCATGCTCCAAATGCCTGGTAGCTGCTGCGATCTGTCAGATGATCTGGAGTGGCCTGAAAGGGGACATTTCCTCTGATTTACTTGTTCTCAGGGATTTCCTAGGTCCCCCTTCTGCAGGAGGCTGGACAGTGGTCTGAGGATACAGAGAGACCTCCACAGCCCAGAGATGGAGTATACACATCTTTTCAAGGACCACATGCCTGTCTCTTAGTCACTTTTACTACCACCTCACAGAGATGTCCCAGAGCAGCTTCATAAGTATAACTGTGCTGAGTTCACCCAGACCAATCAGCCCTCCTTGATTCAAAATGTTTAGAAGATCCTTGTATCCTTCACAAACAGGCTGATCATATCTCCTCCAGGAGGAGTCTCTCTTAGTCAAGAGTGCAGAAGAGGCCTCTCTGCACTGAGACGGAGCCTCTCCATTCTCTCTCTGTATGAATAGAGGTCCTCAGCAACTCTAGACCCAAGTCTTGTCCACAGTAATTATCAATGTACAGGTCTGCTTCCTTGAGGATGCATCTCCAGCTAATGACTAGATTTTGGAGATTTGATGAGGAACCAGCTGAGGCCCATGTCCTGAGAAAGAGCAGGAATGGATTTCAGACATATTGGGGACATGCTCAGAGTCTCCCATTAGATTACATGGCCAATTCTACTTCCTGCTCCACCTCCTTTTTTGCGAGTTTATAAAGTCTTGTGTGTTGCCTTTGAAAACTAGAGAAATCTGGCTTCTGACCTTCTGGCCATTTAGAGTCACTTTCTCTTCATAGTGATCCTAGATAGCATCATCAGATTAGGGCTGTCCTCTAAATGCTGGGTTTGGTGACCAGGCTTCTGGCTGATAAATCAATGCAGGGCTGTGTAGTACTGAGTGTTCTGGTGGGGATAAAGAATGTATCTGTTCTCCGTTACCATGGAGGGTTAGAAGACTTCTCTGATCTAAGTTAGTTCATCTTCTGTGCCCTCTACTCACTTCCACAGTTCGCCCTCACCGTGCAGTCCCGTGCCGGTACGAGAGAATGGCCAGTTTTTCTCACTGTGAGCTCACAGGTGTGCATGGAGTGACTTTGTGTTCACACCGTTGACACACAAGCCAGCCGTTCCTGTATTGACCACATAGGTTTCCATGGTGATATGTGTGATGGGTAAATGAAAGTTAGTCCTTTGTTTTTAGATGTAACAAGGACAAGCTTGATCTTCCCAGGGTGCTGAGGAAAACCATTATCTAAGGATGTCTAAGGAAGGAGAGAGAGGCATGGGGTGAGGACACTGCTCTGCTGTGGGAGAGAAGGCAGATATTGTATATGAAGGGAAAGTCTGTGCTCCCCTTGGCCTTGGTGCTCCTGAGAAACACTATCACAGTGTCCTGTGAGGGGCTTGGATGAAGAGTTTTACTCCACGTGCCTGCAGAATTAGAGCTGGTGTTGAATAAGTACCCTCCCCAAACCATACTCTAACCTATGCCAAAAGCCAGGGATGATCAAAACAAAACGTGTCAGTTTGGCGGGTATGGAGCATGGCCGGCACCGTGCACACTGTGTGCATCACCTTTCTTCTCTCCATCCATATAGGTGGGCTCCTACTCCCCACACGTGACACAAAGAACTTACCTTTCTAGGTATGAGTCCAGGCTACTCAAGGGTTACACATCCAAGACGCATGCTCCCAGGAACCCATGCTGAAGAGCTTGTTCTGTGATAGATATGAAGTGGCAGATAGCCATTGTCTTTGGACTATCATCAGGTCAGCCATGGAGGGAAGTGACTGTGAGCAGGGCTGGGCACCCCTGTAAGGGACTGGGTTTGTGAGTTTCAATCATGCCAGGTTCTGGGTCTTGTCAGAAAAGGCAGGGCTTCCTTGCTTTGCCCGCTAACAGGGCATTGTGTGGAGTTGCCTGCCCTTGGGGTCACTCTCCTGGATGAGATGCTCTGCATCACATAGGGCTGGGGCTCTTGGCCTCCAATGGCCAATTAAGGTGGTGCTGGCAGCCAGCAACTGGGACCCTATGTCCCTGGACTCCAGAGTTGGAAGGCTGGCTGTGGCCAAACTCTGCTACATTGATAGTACTCTCTATGGGTTGGTATGAATCCTGCAGTCCTCTGGAAACCTTGAAGGGTTCACCAGCATGACAACGGAGAAACTCCAAACCATCTGTGCCCAGTGTCTCTCATTAGAGCAGTCGCTCCTATGGGGCAAGGTGACCCACTGGCCACAGCCGACTCTTGTTTCTCTCTCCAACTCACTGTATTAAGAATGTCAGGAGGTCTCGCCAAGCTAGGTTCCTGGGCTCATTCCATCCTAGGTGGCAACTAGGACCACAGTCTGCTAAGTGCAAATCCAACCCCCTTGGTGGTATCAGAAGCCTGGGTGGTGACACCCATCCTGTTCATGTTCCTTTCTGACTGTTTCACGTTTGAACCACCTAACACAATTTCTGTGTGAAGGAAATCAAGCCAGCAAGTAATGACCCAATCGGAAGAGACAAAACAGGGAAAACTCACAGTGTTGCTCCCACACATGCATCTGGATGTCTCAGGGTCTCACTATGTCGCCATGTCACAGATCACACCTATACATGGTTGCTCACACCCAGGCACTCTGCTTCCCTTTAAGATCTTCAGTTTTTCTCTGAAGATTGAGGCAACAGCCATATTTTTACAGGTGATGAAGGTTTAACCTTCACGTCTGAATTCTGAGAGACAGTCTGCATGTTCTTTCTCACCGTGGTTACAGTGCATTGTTAGAGCACATTCTAGACAGTTGACCAGCAAGGTTAAATCTGGTGTGCAAACTGTAGCCTTCGTGTAGGTGTGAGCTCCTGGGTGGAGGTTTGCGCTGTGATTCATGAATGTAGTTCTGGGTTAGGTACAGGGTGCAGGACGGAACTCCTGCATAGTGGAGTATATACCTAGTGAGGGTGTGAGTTTCTTGGTATAGATGTTGCTGGCGACCAGATGACTTCCTGGGTGTGAGCTAATAGCATAGGTGTGAGTTCTTGAGTACAGATGTGAGCCTCTATGTGCAGGCATGAAGTCCTGTGTGCAGGTCTGAACACTTGAGTTCTTTTATGGGTATATTGTGGTTTATGTTTCCCTGATGTATACAACATGGAACATTGTGTCTTCCTGGCAAGAATTGATGGTCTAGCAGCTGGTTCCTATGTCCATTCCCTCTTTGCACTGTAAAGAATCCTTGGGGTCCTGATACCATCACCACGCACATTTGTGGACCTCAACACTGCTCAGTGTGATCATTTTGAGATGCTTTACCTAACATGGTGTGGATGGTAATTTCATGTGTCACCATGACTAGCACATTGGGTACTTGAAGAATTGGCCAAGTATTCTGGGTGTTCCTTTGATGATGCTGTGGATACATTTCTTGTTGCTGTTCATGGACTAGGGAAAGTAAATGTCTCCTTTCATGTGGGGGCTTATCTAATCCATTGCCATCCTGAATAGCACCAAAGGCCTGACCATTTTCCGGATACAAGGGAACATCTGCTGCCTGCCTGTCTCGGAACTGAGACAACAGCTTGGTCCTTCCTGTGATTTTGAACAGAAAACTTCAGGGGCCCATGTCTCCCAAAGATCTGGAGACTTGCTGACTATCATACCCAGGAGAGCACACTCTCTGTAGCCTCACTGTCCAATATGCATAATACTTCCTTTAGTGACCATGATATTGCTACCTTGGCTGGCCGCTCCTTCATGCATCTGTCATCCATCTCTGATTGGCCACTTTATACCACACTCCCCAGACAATGGCTATACTGTTGTGGGGCACTAATACTCTGGCAGGCAGCACATCTGACTCCCAACGGGAGTGTTTCCTTACCTACAGACTGTATCCCAAGCCTAATATTCCATATTACTGAGTTCAATACCCCACCATGCTCCCCTTGTGACCCGGGGCACAGATGCTCCCAGTTACTTTAGATCCTTTCTTCAACTGCACTCCAGGCTGGGTTTGGTTTCCTCCTGGAGGGTCAGTACTCAGGACTTGTTCTTCCTCTCTACCTTTTCTCTTACTTATGTTTCAATTCCCCCACTCAATTGCCGAGCCCTTTCTTGTTTGCTTTTGTCTTTTTTGTTTGTTTGTTATATTACATATAACAAACCTTCACATCTTACGTATATTGCAAATACCTTTTCTAGTTCACAGCTGGTCTCTGGTCCTATCACTCCACACTGACTCCTGTAGAACTGTCTCCTCTAGGAGTGTCTCCATATGCCCTCTGATTTCTCTTGGAAATGGAGTGTCTCTGAGGGATGCACACTTTTTTTTCAGTGTTAAATTCTTTTTTTAATTAATAAATTTATTTTGCAGATCGATCAAACCTTCCCTTCCCTCCTCTCCTCCATGTCTCTCACTCTCACCTTTCTTCTCTGCTATCCTCCCATCCTTCCTTTCTCCTCAGAACTGGCTCAAAAAATGTCAGGCCTCCCATAGATATCAACCTGTCTTGGCTATCAAGTATTGGCCAGAGTATTATCAACACAGGCTCAATATCTCCCAAGGCATAATAGACTAAGCAGGTCTTATCCTATTGTGGTTAGACAACACAGGCCAGTTAAGAGAAAGGGATCCAAACAATTCAGTCAGATACAGCTCCTGCTCCTGCATGTATGACTCCTACAGGAAGACCAAGCTAAATAACGGTTGGATACATGTGAAGGCCTACATCCGGCCCATGAGATTCTCTGTTTGGACGGTCAGTCTCTATGGGTCTCTATGTGCCCAGGTTAGTTCATTCATTATGTTTCCTTGTGGTATTCTTGACCTCACTGATTCCTTCCATTCTTTGTCTCTCTCTTTCAGGTAAACCATCAAGCTCTGTCTCAGGTTTGGTTGTGGGCCTTTTTCCTCTGTTTCCATCAGTGGCTGGGTGAAGTCTCTCAGATGACAGTTATTCTGTGTTCTTGTCTGGAAATAGAGGATATCCCATTCCTAGTGTTGGGCTGGACTCTCTCTCAAGGCATGGTTCTCAAACTGGGCCAGTCATTGCTTGTCTTTTCCCTCAATTTCTGTGCCATTTTTAACCCTGCATATCTTGTTGACAAGAGAAATTGTTGTTCTAAGGTTTTATGGCTGGGTTGGTGTTCCAGTCCTTCCATTGGAAGTCTTTTCTGATTATAGGAGATGGCTAACACAGGCTCAATATCTCCCATTGCTAGGAGTCTTAGCTTGGGTCACCACCATAGATTCCTGGGAGTTTCCATTGTCTGAAATTTCTTACTCATCCCAGATGTGCCCCATTCCCAATCCAGTTGTCTCTCCCTGTATCTTCTCTCAAATTGATTCCTTCTTATTTCTGCTCATTCACTCCCTGACCTGGTTCCCTCCCTCCCTCCCTCCATCTCCCCAAACCCCTACTGTCCACTCTGTTTCCCTGCCTCAGTGAGATTCAAGTGTGTCCAGTTTGGTCCTCCTTGTTACTTAACTTCTCTGGGTCTATGGATTGCAGCATGTTATCCTGTACTTTCTGGTTAATATCCACTTATAAGTGAGTACATACAATGTTTATCTTTCTGGGTCTGGATTACATTACTCAGGATGATATTTTCTAGTTCCATCCATTTGCTGGCCAATTTCAATTGAGTTTGTTACACTTTACCTTTTAGCCCAGCTGGCTCCCAAATAATTGTGGCTCCATCATTAGATTTACTTATTTACCTTTAATGGCACAACAACTGAGCAGTATTACTCATTTTAATACTCTATGCTAATCTAAATACCTCCTAGACCAAATCCCTGAAATACTCACATTTAATGACTTTCTGTGCTCCTGATGTTTTCTCGTGGTGTCTCCTGGGTTCATCCCTACTTGGTCTCCACCTGCACCCTCCTCTGTCTAGGAGAAAGTCCAGCCTATTTGCTCTCCTGTTCAGTCACTGTCTGATCAACTTGTTTTATTGACCAATTGAGGAAAAATTAGGGAACAATGTTTACACAACATCTAGACAGGAGATTTTTAGAGTAAGGATTGCAAAAAGATATGGGGACACAAAAAACATCATTTGTTAATACAAGAATAATCTTTACACAATGCCCAGTTATATTGTGCCTACATTACTCCCTTCTATTCTAATAATAGGTCTCTCTATTTGGTCATTTTGGATAACATATTCTATTATCTATTCTATTTTGGTTAGTTCAAAGTTCTGCATCCAAATCATTCTTTATCATAACTTGCATAGACTTTAAAACCTTTTCTTAAATCCTAAACAATTTAACTTTAAATTGGACACTATAATCCTCTATTCTTCAAACCCATCAGAGACCTGAGAAGTAATGTGTTAGTGTGCTTCTCATCTTTGTGTCTCGATTTTCTTTAAATTTATCATTTTTAAATTTTTATATCTGTCTAAGAAATTTCACATCCAGTCTTTTTCTTTTTTTAATCATTGAAACATATCTTTAAACATTTTTTTAACCTGGTAAGATGTTTGTTGTTTTTAATTTTTTTTTATTTTTTTCTTCTTGTCTTCTTTTGATCTGTCCAGCTTCTGCTTCCGGCCTTGTAGCCCTGCTCCTGACTTTTTGTTTGCAGGGAAAGGGATTTCTGTCTCCCATGCTCTAACTGGGATCTGCCTCAGTGGATCACCCTTCCCTGGATGGAAGTTGCTCAGACCACAGAGGTGTTTGCTGCTCCAACCAGCACAAATCAGGCCAGCATGAACCCCTTCTCAATGGGATTTTATCTTCCTGCCTAGCTAGGAGACTGCATCCAGCATTGGGTTGTGCATCACAGCCTGCCTGTGTTGAAGAGCCAGGTTTTTTATTCAGCATGGGCTTCTCAGAAAAACTCCCTCTTCTTTCCTTCTCTAGGTTTGTTTGGTTTTGATTTGTTTTTCTCCAGCTGCTGCTGCACCATGGAGTTCAGTTCAAGAGACAGGGAGTTCCTGCCTGAAAAAGCTCCTACCTGAGGAATGAACGTACCCAAGGAGTACTTGTTTATCTCTACCTTTAAATATCATATAGGTTCTTGTCCCATGTTGGGTGCCAAATGTTAAAGTCATTCTTGTAAGCTTAATATTGTTTTCCTCTTAATTCAGCTAACTTTAAATAGTTGAGACTGGAATATCAGATTTATTTATCTAGCATTAAGGGCACAACAACTTAGCAGTGTTACTCTATTTAAATACTCCAAGCTAATGTGGCTACCTATAGCCAAATCCCAAAATACTCAAAAAAATGGCTTTCTCCACTCCAGATGTTTATTTCATGACTTTCTCCCCATGGATCACCCCTACTTCCTCTTTCTGCTGCCCTTTCCCATGGCTAGAGGAAGTCCAACCCTCTCTCCCCTACTCAGTCATTGGCTAATTAGCTTGCTTTATTGCCCAAACAGGGGATAATTAGGGAGAAATGCTTATAGAACATAGAGAGAGGAGATTCTCAGAATAAGGATTGCAACCAGATATTTCATCATAGAAATTAGCATGTAAATAATACAAAAATAATCTTTACATGGTTCACAATAATATTATAATTATGAAGTGGGATCTTGCCTAGAGGAAGTGGGTCACTGGGGATTTTCTCTGAAAGGTGTAACTGGTCCCCATTCTCTTTACCACCATCATTCCTGGTCATCATGACAAAAAAATGTGTTCCTCCACTCTTTCCTGCCATCATGATGTTCTAGTCAATATGGTCCAACATCAACAGAGCCTGGGTCATTGGATGTTGCCATAAGCCAAAAGAACTATTTGCTTACATAAGTTGTTTCTTTGAGGTAGTTTTATAGTATAGAACTGGCCAATACTTGTTACAAACTGGAAATACAAATACATGTGTATTTAAACTGGAATCTCTAAAGTACTGGTCTCTATGATGCTATTACGCCTACAGTAATATACCTCCCTCATATCACCATGTATCTGTCAGTTACCAAATATCTAATAGCTGCATGTGGAATCCAAACAGGCTTAACATTTCTCCAGAATCAGAACCCTCTCAGTACAGAGTCACTGAGATCACTCAATTTGATGGGTGTATTTCTCAGGTTAATGTCTTTAATTAGTTATAGCTTTCATTCTGTAGAATCTCTTATAATCTGAATTTAATGATATTATGTCATGGTGCTGTGTAAGTTCCTCTGTCCTGTGTGTCTCTCGTTAGTAACCATAAAGCTCTGAATGCTTAATTCAGATCTGGTTGTAATAAGCATCACTGAAGGTATCATTGTACAGTCTCGTTGTAGGAGGCCTGGCTCTCTCCTTCAAGAGTTCTATGGTGTCAGATTCTCTTTTGTGATTGGATAAGTCATTGATGAACACCATTTATTTTCCCTCATGCACTAGGTTTTTACAAAATATTTAGATGGATATATTTTCATGTCTTCACAGCTACAGAACATCTATGAAAATGGCTGTTCCTCTCATTTTGAAAACATGTTACTTCATGCTTGGATGTGATGAAGATTTACCTACAGTTTCAGTGGTACATCACAGGAGGACAACAAGATAATTGTTCCCTATTTATTTGTAAGTATCAATCAGGAGGTCAGCATCTTACAGTGATGTACCAAACACACCAATCAAATTGTGTCTGTCAATCTATTGAATTTATGATCCTTCTTTGTGATACAAACTTCCATCTTTGACCATTAGTATTCCCATCAGATCAATACCACAAGGAATAAAGTGTATCTATTGAAACCAAAGTTTACATAACCAAGATATAATCTACAATCAGTGCTTTTAAAAACAGGGATGTGTTATGGAATACAGATAATAGAAAGAAAAAGTTGAAATGAGGTTATATTGGGAACATATTTGGAAAAGGAGTGATATAAATATCTAAGTAAAATTTTATGTTAAAAGCTTATTTCTATAGATTTATTTCATACAAATATACTTAGTGCAATAGATAACATTGAACTTTTAATTTGAATATAATAATATCTTAAATATGTACATTTGAGTTAGGGAGATGTTCAGTGAGTAAAATCATGTGCTACATAAGCCCTTAAGAACTTGAGTTTTAGATCTGTGCCTCAGCATCTACTTAAAAGTTGGGTGTGGCTATGTATATCTGTAAGCCCAATACTGAGGGACAGAGACAGGGGGATGCTAAATTACTGGCCAGCCATTGAAGACAAATGTGTCTACTTCAGTTAAAGTGAAAGACCATGTTTCATTAAAATAATGTGGAAAGTGACAGTGTACGTGCACATGTACACATACGAGCATACATGTGTGTGTGCACGCATACACACACACCATACATAAAAGTGACAGAAAAGAAAATAAGCAGAAACATTCAATTTAAGAGGAAATGCTTACCTATCAATCATAATTTAAAATTTGTAGTGACATTACTTGGAATGAGGCAGTAAGGGTTGGTTGGCCATAATCCATTGACTGGTCACCTGTTAGGAAGAGGCCATGATGCAGAAAAATTCAGAGGAGGCAGAAATATATGTAGACTGGGCATAGATGAGGTAAGGAATTCCTAAGACAAAGAATATGGTAGATCATTGGCAGCTACAATGCACTAGAAAAGCACAAGGAATTGTTTCTAGAGATTTCAAGAGCTTTATAACATTACCAACAACTTGATTTGAAATGTTGAACTTCTAGTTCACTGGGATGATAACCTTCCTTTCTGAGGAAGCTTACTGAGTAGAAGAAAAGCAGTCTGCTTTCACCTGCCAACTTGAGCACTGTGCCATCAGCGTTCTCCCTCACGAGTGTCATAACCCTGTAAATCTGTCTTCCATGTCAAATTTCAGATCTTGATCGCCCCAAGCAACTACTGCTTCTGATACCACACAGATTGACTTTCTGTCACTTGAAGAATCTTCTAATGAGGATAACAAGTTGTTTTCCTGTTGTTCTCTTTCAATGATAATTCGGCGTTGAACAGAAGTGAAGAGAAGTGTACCTGGGGGTGGGAGGAGATACAGAAGAGGCATTCTGCAAGCATCTTTAATAATGCTGGCCAGGCCCAGCTACAGGGGTGTCCAGATTCCACTTCCGGTTTTGTTTCCTCATCAGGTTATTGTGAGTCCAGCCTGTCTGCTACAGCTTCCATAAGGACACAAGG
Organism: Rattus rattus; assembly: GCF_011064425.1. Classification (NCBI taxonomy): domain Eukaryota; kingdom Metazoa; phylum Chordata; class Mammalia; order Rodentia; family Muridae; genus Rattus; species Rattus rattus. The sequence goes on along the minus strand of NC_046157.1, from coordinate 164,516,417 downwards.
CTGGGCTTTTCTTGCTAAATATCTTTTTTTCTTTCTTTCTTTCTTTTTTTTTGGACTGTATATTTCCATGAGCAAATACTAAATTCATGCTAAATCTTCCTTTTCAACATCCTTATCTAGTCATACTCCTCTCAAAATGATGGAGTAAATTAAACACATGAGGAACTCCCTGACATCCTGCCTCATTTTAATGTGTGCATTTAAACAACGCTAGCTCCTAAAATATTCAACTCCTCCTTGCTGACAATTTCCAGTAGCATTTTGAAGGAATTTTTGCTCCTAGTCATTTGAAACAACTTCCTAATATTTCTATTGACACACCAATATACTGGCATTCTGGCATTTGCTATGATTTCTAAACATATTTTGATTTTCGTGAGACATGTTCCTATTCTTTGCATTCATTTTCAAAGGTCCCTGAGATTATTTTTTGAGGCAGCTCACCATGTGGTAGATTGTTTGTTCATTTCTTCCCATATAATTGTGGGAGTTTATAAATTAGTTGAATGCTGACCTTTACCCCCAATGGACAGGGCAAATCCTCATTACTTAAATATTATCCATCCACATCAATATTACTGAATGTTGCATCCTTCCTAAGACATTTAGAAAATAACACATTTTATATACCTATTCCTAAATATTGCTTAGTTATCAGTGATACTTTTTGGAAAACGGACTCGCCCTTTCTGGGATTTAGTATTTACTTACTACATTTTATTGCATTTTTATATATTAGCACTATATTGTAAGAAGGCTTCAGCACAGGCAATATGTGTGATGGATAGAATGTGGAGTCAGGATTTACAAACACATGGATAATGGGTTAGCAAAGATATCAGAATAGATATCAGAATGAACTTGAATATAGAGAGCCCAGAACTGTAGACTCTGGTGAAAACCACAGTATTTTTTTAGGAAGTCAGCAATCATGGTGGTAAAAAAAAAAGTGGATTCTACAGCAATCCAAACATCAAAAAATAACTTTGAATGGATAAATAAATGATAGAAAGAGCTCAGAGACTCATTGACATAGTGGGTAACAACTCAGTAAGAAAGGGCAGAGACTGAATGTAATTAGAGCAAGCCAAGGGTCTCTGAATAGGACACAGTGCATTAACCAGAAAAAGACAGGTGGCTAAAATCAAAACGTTCAGTATGACAACTTCTCTTGAGCAAAAGAAACATGATGAAGCATAGCCCCAAAGTGGAGATGAAATTGGAAAACCAACAAATCAACAAAGGCTCCAGGTCAATACGTATGAAGGAGGTGGCCATAGGAAAACATCTGAACATTGAAGCTACAAGCAAAACATCCAAGTGTCCACTAGACTCATGAAGAGAAGTTCCCACTTGTTAGGCAATGGGGAACATAAAACTTAAGCACATGGTGTGTCCACTTAAATTTAAATTAGTAGCTTATAATTAAAATTAGTAGCTTCTAGAAAAGACTAATTTTTGCATCCCTTTTATCAAGCAATTTGACCTACAGCAATTTCCAGCAGAAATGCATGAACACAGGAGAAAGAAAAGGCCATTGCTGCCCTAGCTTGGCAGATAGTGACTACAAACCATACCCATATCCCCAAGTGCAGAGTGCATGATGGCCTCAACCTTAGATCACATAAAACCCTGAGAACTATTCAACCTTCGCTGTACACAAGCTCAAGGGTTAATCTTCTAAAGACGATGCTGACCAGGAGACTATAAGAACAAAGGCAAACTCCTTGTCTTATAGGCCACTCTTGGAATAGAGTGGGAACTATGGCCAAATCTGGTCAAGCTTAGAACTTGAGGTAGAATGCCTGGGGTTGAATGGAGGACACAGTAGGATTGTACACCTTTTCGATAGCCACAGGGAAGTGAATATAAAGATTATGGGTTTACAAATTGTTTTTAACATATGCAGATATATATGTATGAGTGTGTGTGTGTGTGTGTGTGTGTGTTCATTACCATATTAAATTCAGACTATGGGTCTTTGTAAGAGAAAAATCTATGCTAGATGTGTTACACCAGAGCCATGAAACTGGTGGAATTCTTGCAATATTTTTAGATTATTTTATGTGAAATCCAAAAATTGTATTTAATATGTGTCGTGTTTATCTGTTAGTATGGATGAATATGTAGGATGCTATGGAGGTAAAAAGTAGGTAGGGAATTAGAGTTACATCTGGACAAATATGATGCAGCTTATAATTTACATTGGATGCTGACCTTTATCCCCTATGGACATGGTATATCTTCTTTACTCAGAAATTATACATTCATATCAATATTACTAAATGTTTAAATTCCAGAGGTGCACAGTATGGTTGTGTTGTAGAAGGGCAGCTGGAATGGGAGACTGGTCTACATAATGGGGTTGAGGCAGCAGACACAGTAGGTGCCCAGGACCCCAGGTCATGGGGCACATGGTCACAGGGGACTTCAGAGGATGGCAGATGGCCATGAAACAATCATACACTATTACTGGAGATGAAGTTACAAGATGATTTTGAGCCTCCTGGCATGGGTACTTAAAACTGAACTCTGGTCTTCTGTGAGAATACCAAGCAGTCTTTTAAGTGTTAGGCCACCTCTCAAACTTTGGAGTCAAAGTTAAGAAGTCTAAGGCTCTAGAGAGAGCATAACTAACGGGAAACTGGGGACTGTTGTATGGTCATAAGGAGTCACCAAGATACTCATCAAAGTGGGATTAAAGAGAGAAACTTGATTTTAGCAATTTACTCCATTTTCAACATTAGTCCAACATTTATTTCCTTTCATAGAAAAATACACATCATGTTCACTGCACTACACATTAAAATAGCTTGGAACATGTTCTACCTCTTAACCAAGCAGCCCTGTGCTACCTGCTTAGTGAGTACCTGCTCTATAATGTGCATCTAGGAACGACTAGGATGAATAGAAGGAGGATGAATAGAAGAGGTTGCACAGTGTTGCATTAGCCATCCAGCCCTCACTGCACATCCTCCTTCACAAGACTGTGCCTCTGTCCCAACCTCCTAAGGGCATCCTTCACATCCTTGTTGCGCAGGCTGTAGATGAGGGGGTTCAGCATGGGGATGACCAGGGTGTAGAAGACAGAGACCACTTTCCCCTGCTCCATGGATGTCAGAGCGCCTGGCTGAGCATACATGACAAACACAGTTCCATAAAACAAGGACACAGCTGTCATGTGTGAACCACAGGTAGAGAAGAGCTTGTGCCGCCCTGACCCAGAGCGCATCCTGAGAATGGTCACTGTGATGTAGCCATAGGAGACCAGGACCACGAGAGTGGTAGACACGATGATGAGTCCACAGATGCCGAACATGACAAGCTCATTGAGAGTTGTGTCAGCACAGGCCAGCTGGAGCAGTGGGGGCACATCACAGTAGAAGTGGTCGATACGGTTGGAGCTGCAGAAGGGCAGCTGGAAGGTGAGGCTGCTCTCTATGATGGAGTGCAGGCAGCCACCACAGTAGGCACCCAGGACCAGACGGGCGCATGCCATAGGGCACATGGTCACAGGGTACCTCAGGGGACTGCAGATGGCCATGAAGCGATCGTAGGCCATGACTGCCAGTAGAAAGCTTTCAGTAGTAACCAGAAGGGAGAAAAAGAAGAACTGAGTGGCACATCCTGCAAAGCTGATGCCCTTAGTGGAAGAAAGTAAGTTGGCCATGGCTTTGGGGACAATAACAGAAGAGTAACAGAGGTCAACAAAGGACAGGTTCTTGAGGAAGAAGTACATGGGGGAGTGTAGGCGGGCATCCAGAGTGATGACCACAATCATGGTGAGGTGCCCAGGACAGTAACTACATACATGACTAGGAACACAGCAAAGAGCAGAGCTTGGGTCTCCACACTTCCCCCAAACCCTACCAGAACGAACCCCTGCAAGGACACTGCTGAGAGACTTCCATTTCTGTGCACTTGTGTGGCCATGAGTGGTGTCAGATGCAGAGAGATGGATGGGTGCGGAAAGGGGGAGCAGACTTCACTGCTGCAGTCAGATTTTCCACAGGCTCCCAGAACCAATTCTTGACAGGCTCTCCATGCTCCAAATGCCTGGTAGCTGCTGTGATCTGTCAGATGATCTGGAGTGGCCTGAAAGGGGACATTTCCTCTGATTTACTTAGTTCTCAGGAATTTCCTGGGTTCCTATTCTGCAGGAGGTTGGACACTAGTCTGAGGATAGAGACCTCCACAGCCGAGGGATGCAGTATATACATCCTTTCAAGGACCTCATGCCTGTCCCTTAGTCACTTTTACTACCACCTCACAGAGATGTTCCAGAGCTGCTCCATAAGTACAGCTGGCTGCTGAGTTCACCCGGGCTTTTCAGTCCTCCTTGGCTTAGAAGGACCTGCCCTTCCCAAAGATACTGCCATGTTCCCACCAGGAGTCAAGAGTACAAAATTGCAGCCCTGCCCGTGCTGAGACTGAGACTCTGTATACCGTGCAGGATGCTCAACAACTCTAGCTCCTTCCTTGTCCACAGTCGTAACCAATGAACAGAAGCATGTGAGGTTGCTGGAGGATGTGAGTCTCCAGCTAATGACTAGACGTCGGAGATGTGGTAAATGAGGCTGCGGAGGCCCATGTCCTGAGAAACAGCAGGACTGGGTTTCAGACATATTTGGATATGCTCACAGTCCCCAACTAGATCACATGGCCAGTGATCCATTTCATCCTTTTGGGGATTATGAACCCCAAAACTTGTACTTTGCGCTGAAAACCCAAGAGAGCTCTCCTCTGGTCTTCTGCCCATTTACAGCCACTTTCTCCTATTCGTAGGGATTGTGGGTAGCATCAATAGATTGGGGCTGTTCCCTAAGTTCCTGGGTTTGGTGACCATGCTTCTGCTGATAAATCAATGCCGGGAGGTGCTGTACTGAGTGTCCTGGGTAGAGATTACAGTCTCTTCTCTAATTCTCTGTTCTATGTCACTCTGGAGGCTAAAAGATTTTCTCTTGTATGAGTGAGACCACCTTCTGTGCCCTCTACTCAGCTCCACAGTTTCCTCTCACTCAAATGTTTGTTGGGGGGGCATAGCTATTTTTTCCTCACTGTGAGCTCACAGGTGTACATGGAGTGGCTTTTTGGTCACACTCTTTACACACCAGCCAGCAGTTACTGGACTGACTAGTAACACCCTAGGTTTCCATGGTGACATGTGTGATGTGTAAATTAAAGTTGGTCCTTTGCTTCCAGTTGGAATACATCCTAGCTTGATCATCCCATGTTGAGGAAAACCATTATCTAAGGATGTCTAAGGAAGGAGAGAGAGGCAAGGGGTGAGGACACTGCTCTGTTATGGGAGAGAAGGCAGATATTGTATATGAAGGGAAAGTCTGTGCTCCCCTTGACCTTGTCCTTCCTGAGCAAGCAATGTCACAGTGTCCTGTGAGGGGCTTGGATGGAGAGTTTTACTCCACGTGCCTGTAGAATTAGAGCTGGTATTTAATAAGTACCCACCCCAAACCATACTCTAACTTATGCCAAAAGCCAGGGATGATCAAAGCAAAACATGTCACTTTAGTGGGTTTGGTGCACAGCAGGCACCGTGCACACTGTGTGCTCCACTTTTCTTCTCTCTATCCATATGCGTGAGTTCCTACTCCCCACACGTGACACAACGAACTTACCTTTCTTAGGTATGAGTCCAGTCTACTCCAGGGTCACACATCTAAAACGCATGCTCCCAGGGACCCATGCTGAAGAGCTTGTTCTGTGATAGATATGAAGTGGCAGATATGTGTTGTCTCTGGACCATTGTCAGGTCAGCCATGGAGGGAGGTGACTGTGAGCAGGGCTGGGCACCCCTGTAAGGGACTGGGTATGTGAATTTTAGCTGTGGCAGGTTCTGGGTCTTGTAAGAGAAAAGGCAGGGCTTCCTTGCTTTGCCCGATAGCAGGGCATTGTGTGGAGTTGCCTGTCCTTGGAGTCACTCTCCTGGATGAGATGCTCTGCATCACATAGTGCTGGGGCTCTTGGCCTCCAATGGCCAATTAAGGTGGCGCTGGCGGCCGGCAACTGGGAACCTACGTCCCTGGACTCCAGAGTTGGAAGCCTGGCTGTGGCCAAACTCTGCTACATTGATAGTACTCTCTATGGGTTGGTATGAATCCTGCAGTCCTCTGGAAACCTTGAAGGGTTCACCAGCATGACAATGGAGAAACTCCGAACCATCTGTGCCCAGTGTCTCTCATTAGAGCAGTCACTCCTATGCGGCAATGTGACCCACTGGCCACAGCCGACTCTCGTTTCTCTCTCCAACTCACTGTATTAAGAATGTCAGGAGGCCTCGCCAAGCTAGACCCTCAGCTCACTCCACCGTAGGTGGCAACTAGGACCACAGTCTGCTAAGTGCAAATCCAACCCCCTTGGTGGTATGAGAAGCCTGGGTGGTGACACTCATCCTGTTCATATTCCTTCCTGGCTGTTTCACGTTTGAACCACCTAACACAATTTCTGTGTGAAGGAAATCAAGTCAGTAATAATGACCCAATCGGAAGAGACAAACAGAAGTCACAGTGGCCAGAGTAACCCCCTTCTGTCCCTCGGCAGCTAGCAGTGTTCCCACACATGCATCTGAGTGTCTCAGGGTCTCACTATGTCGCCATGTCACAGATCACACCTATGCATGGTTGCTCACACCCAGGCACTCTGCTTCCCTTTAAGATTTTCAGTTTTTCTCTGAAGATTGAGGCAACAACCACGTTTTCACTGGTGATGAGGGTTTAACCTTCACGTCTGAATTCTGAGAGACAGTCTGCATGTTCTTTCCCACCGTGGCTACAGTGCATTGTTAGAGCATCTTCCAGACAGTTGAACAGCAAGGTTACATCTGGGGTGCAAATTGAAGGCATTTGTTACACACATGAACTCCTGGGTGCAATTATGGGACCCTATGTATGAATGTGGGCTTCTGCATACTTGGTAAGGTCCAGGGTTCAGGATGGATTTTCTGCATGCTTGTGTCTATTCCTGGTGAGCGTGTAAGTTTCTTTGTATAGATGTGAGTTCCTGGCAACCAGTTGACTTCCTGGGTGTGAGCTACTAGCATAAGTGTGAGTTCTTGAGTACGGATGTGAGCCTCTATATGCAGGCATGAAGTCCTGTGTGCAGATCTGAGCTCTTGAGTCCTCTTATGGGTATATTGTGGTTTATGTTTCCCTGACATATACAACACGGGAAATTGTGTCTTCCTCGTAAGAATTCATGGGCTAGCAACTGGCTCCTATGTCCATTCCCTCTTTGCATTGTAAAGAATCCTTGAGGGTCCTCATACCTTCGACATGCACATTTATGGATCTCAACACTGCTCAGTGGGATCATTTTGAGATGCTTTACCTAACATGATGTGGACAGTAATTTCATGTGTCGCCATGACTAGCACATTGGGTACGTGCAGAATTGGCCAAATATTCTGGGTGTTCCTTTGATGATGCAGTGAATACATTTAATGTTGCAGTTCATGGACTAGTGAAAGTGAATTTCCCCTTTCATGTGGGTGCTTGTTCCATTGGTTGCCAGCGTGAATAGCACCAAAGGCCTGGCTATTTCCTGAATACAAGGAAATGCCGGCTGCCTTCCTGTCTTGGCGCTGAGACAACAGTTTTGCTCCTTCCTGTGATTTTGAACTGAAAACTTGAGTTGGCCCCGTTCTCCTGCTTGCCTTCTCCAGATCTGGAGACTTGCTACTTCTCTTCCCAGGAGAGCACACTCTCTGTAGCCTCAATGTCCTATATACATAATGCTTCTTTTGGTGACCATGATATTGCTACTGTGGCCGGCTGCTCCTTCATGCATCTGTCATCTATCTCTGGCCTCTTTATACCACACTCCCCAGGCAATGGCGTTACAGTTCTAGGGCATTGTTACTTTGACAGGCATGGTACCTAAGCCCCCCAAAGGAGACTTACCTTCCCTGCAGACCATATCACCAAGCCTAATATCCCGCAGTACTGAATTCAGTACCCTGTCATGCACCCCTTGTGACCTGGGGCACAGATACTCCCAGTTATTTTAGATCCTTCCTTCAACTGCACTCCAGGTTGTTTAGTTTCCTCCTGGAAAGACAATACTCAGGACTTGTTCTTCCTCTACCTTTTCTTTTTCGTGTTTCAATTCCCCCATTCAATACTGAGCCTTTTCTTGTTGGCTTTTGTGAACTCATTATATATAACAGACCCTTACATTTTACATATATTGCAAATATCTTTTCTAGTTCATTGATGGTTTCTCACCCTATCAGTCCACAGTGAATCCTATAGGACTGTCTCCTATTGGAGTGTCTCCATGTGCCCTCTGATTTCCCTTGGAAATGGAGTTTCTCTCATTGATGCATACTTTTTTCAGTTTGTTATTATCTATCTATCTATCTATCTATCTATCTATCCATCCATCCATCCATCCATCCATCCATCTATCTATCTATCTTTAATTTATTTTCCATCCTCCCTTTCTCCTCAGAAGAGGCTCAGATAAAGGATGATATCCAGTTCATGGATATCATCAACAAACCTAGGAACATCAAGTTGTAGTAGGACTAAGCACCCCTTCTCCTATTGTGGCTTGATATGGCAGCCCAATTGGGGCAAAGAGCCAAAGGCAGGCAACAGTCAGTTATACCTCCTGTTCCTGCTGTCCCACATGAAGACGAAGCTGCACAACCATTACATACAGGCAGAGGGCCTAGGTCAGACCTATGCAGGCTCTCTGTTTGGAGGTTCTGTCTTTGCGGGCCCCTGTGTACCCAGGTCAGTTTATTCTATAGGTTTTCTTGTGTTGTCTTTACCTCTCTGACTCCTTCAATTTTCCACCCCCTCTTCCATAGAATTCCCCAAACTCCAGCTAATGTGTGCGTGTGAGTTTCTGCATCTGTTTCCATGAATTGCTGGGTGAAGCCTCTCAAATGACAGTCAGACTAGACACCCGTCTTGAAGGATAGCAAAATATCATTCGTAGTGTCAGCCGTGGGCTCTCTTTCTTGTGGTATAGATCTCAAGCTGGGCAAATGATTGTTTGGCCCATTCCCTCAATTTCTCCTCCATCTTTACTCCTGCAAATTTTGTTGGCAGGAGAATTGTGGGTCTAAGATTTTGTGGCTGAGTTGGTGTCTCAGCCAACTCTCAATTGGAAGTCTTCTCTGGTTACAAGAGATGGATATTTCAGGCTCCATATCCCCCAAGACTAGGAGTCTTAGATAGGGTCACCTTTGAATTCCTGAGGATTTCCATGGTCCTAGGTTTCTTGCCCATCCCAGAGATGCTCCCTTAACAGTCCAGTTGTCTCTCCCAGTATTCTTTCCCTGCATCCTTCCTCCAGTTCATCCCCCTACTCCCTTCCTCACCCCTCCCCACACAGTTCCCTTCTTTCATCCACTCCTGGTGTCTATTCTATTTCCCCTTCTCAGTGAGATTCAACATCTCTCCGTGGGTCCTCCTTTTTACTTAGCTTTTCAGGGGTCTGTGAACTGTAGTATGGTTATCCTGTATGGTCTGGCTACTCTCCACTTACAAGTGAGTATATACCATGTTTATCTTTCTGGGTCTGAGTTACCTTGCTCAAGATGATCTTTTCTATTTCTATCCATTTACCTGCAAATTTCATGATACCTCTAATGGACGTATCTTTATGTTCTTAGTTCCTGAATAATCTTCCATGGTGTAAATGTACATTTAGATTATTTCTTGTTTCTGACTATTACGAATAACGCTGTTATAAACCTAGTTGAGCAAGTGTTCAAGGAATGGTGGAACATCTTTTGGATACATGCCAAGGAGTGGTATAGTTGGGTCTTGAAGTAGAAGAACTCTTGCCAATTTTCTGAGAAACTGCCAAATAGATTTCCAAAGTGGTTGTACAAGTTTGCACTCCCACCAGCAAAGAAGGAGTGCTCCCCTGGCTCAAATTCTTGGCAACAGTCATGGTAACTTGAGTTATTGTTGTTGTTGTTGTTGTTGTTGTTTTCAGAAAATACAGACCAACTTTATTAGAATAACAGAAACGTCCAATTTATAAGAAGGAAAGTAACATGAACCTAGCACCACCTGGGAAATGTCACATCACATTACTGTTCTGATGGCACCTGGCCACCCTGAGGGTCCCAGGACAACCCTATCATAGTTGCTGCAAGACCACATTTCTGAATGACAGTTTTGTCAAGGCGGCACACTGACGTGCTTTGAAGCTTTTGTAGTGGAAAGGATCGATGTGGAGAGCGGAGCCTTTCTTTTCACCTAAAAACAAAAGGAAACTACAGACTAAGTGAGCGACATCCCCTTCAGTCCGCAAGGGTGCTTGCTGTATAGGAACTCGCTTCCATGTCAGCAACACGGGGAAGGGAAAGAAGGGGTGGCAGGGGCCAGGGCACTAGCACTGGCAGGCCGCTCTGGGGACACTCTGAGCTCCGTTCCCGTTCTGCTGGTGGTAGTAGGCGTCTTTCCTGGCAGCTGCAGCAGTTCGATGGCGGAGGAAGGAGCCACCCAGCCATCACCTCTTCTTGAAGCCATATTTTTTGTGCTCATAGAACAGGTCTGTCTTAGAGCTCCCCAAATTGACAGTCTTTGGGCAACCGTCTCTATCCTTCTCCTGAATGGTGCACTCTTTACAATTGTAGGCCTCAGAGACTCCGGGACCTCCACAGATCACGCAGAGGCCCTGGTAGGATCCATAGTTACACTCATCGCATATGCGAACCAGGGTGCAGGGACGCACATAGGAATCGCAGAACACATTTTCCATCACATTTTTCACACAGTCTTCCGATAGCAACACCAGCCTGCCTGCGGCAGAAAATCAAGTCTGGATGATGTTTAGCCATAAATCTTTTCCAAGCCGGCGGCCGGACTGTTGTTTTAAACCTGGGCCATTCTTGTGGATGTAAGGTGGAATCTCATAGATCTTTTCATCTGCATACTCTGATTAATACGGATGGTGAACATTTCTTTAACTGCTTCTTGGCCATTAGTGATTCTTCTGCTGAGAATTTCCTGTATAGATATGTATGTCGATTTTTAATTATGTTATTTAATTTTGTTAATGTTTAATTTATTGATATACATACATCATACATACATATGTACATACATACATACCTATCCTCAGTCAGACATAGTGTTGGAGAACATGGTTTCCTATTCCGTAGACTCCCATTTTGTCTCTCTCTTCAGAACTTTTTCAGTTTCATGAGATCCCATTTATTAACTGTTGATCTTAGTGCCAGAGCTGTTTGTGTTCTGCTCAGGAAGTTGCTAATGAGTTCAAGTCTACTCCTCACTTTCTCTTCTACCAGATTTAGTGTATCCAATTTTATGTTGAGGTCTTTGATCTACTCTTGAACTTTAGTTTGGTGTAGGGTGATAAATATGGATCTATATTCACACTTCTTTGTGCAGCTAGTCCAGCACCATTTGTTGAAGATGCTGTCTTTTTTTCCATTGTATGGCTTTGGCTTTTTTGTAAAAAAATAAATAAATAAATAAATAAAATAAATCACGTCCATAGGTGTGTGTATTTACTTCTGGGTGTTCAATTTCATTGATCAACCTGTCTGCTTTTATGCCAATATCATATGGTTTTTATTACTATTACTCTGTGGTACAGCTTGAGTTCAGAGATGATGATACTTCCAGAAGTTCTTTTATCATACAGGATTGCTTAGGTTAGTCTGGATTTTAGTCTTTCCGTTTATTTGAGTATTGTTCTTTCATGGTCTGTGAAGAATTGAGTTAGAATGTTGAAGAGAATTGGGTTGAATCTCTAGACTGTTTTTGGTAAGGTGGCCATTTTTACTATGCTAATCCTGCCGGTCCATGAACATGGAGATCTTTCCATCTTCTGAGATCTTCTGCAATTTCTTTCTTCAAAGACTTGATGTTCTTGTCATACAGGTCTTTCACTTGCTCATTCAGTGTCACAGTCGGATATTTAATATTACTGTGCCTGTTGTCAAGGGTTGTTTCCTTGTTTGCTTTCTGAGCCTGTTTATCACTTGCAAATGGGGGGGTCATTAATTGTCTTAGTTAATTTTGTATCCAGCCACTTTGCTGAAGGTGTTTATCAGCTTTAGGATTTCCTTGGCTGAATTTTGGGGTCACTCTGTATATATGTATAACATATACTATTATATCATCTGCAAATAGCAATACTTCTGTTTCTTCCTTTCTGACTTGTATCCCCTTGATCTCCTTCAGTTATCTTATTGTTCTAGCTACAGCTTTACCTACCATATTGAAGAGATAGGGAGAAATGGACAGTCTTGTCACTGATTTTAGTTGAATTACTTTAAGTTTCTCTCCACAAAATTTGATGTTGTCTATTGGCCTGCTGATTGCCCTTATAGCTTATTGCTCGATATGTGCCTTTATTTAGCTATGTGCCTTGTATCTCTGCTCTCTCTAAAAAAAATTTTATCATAAAGGAGTGTTGGATTTTGTCAAAGGCTTTTATCAACCTTTAATGAGACGATTGTGTGGTATTATTTTTTCAGTTTCTTTATATGGTGGATCGATGGATTTTCATTATGTTGAACCATCCCTGCACCTTTGGTTTGAAGCCTCCTTGCTCATGGTGAATGCTTTTGATGTGTTCTTAGGTTTGGTTTGTGAATATTTTACTGAGTATTTTTGCATCAATGTTAACAGGGGAGACTGGTCTGAAATTTCTCTCTTGGTTTAGGCATCAGGGTGACTATGGTGTTCGGTAGTATTCCTTTTGTTTCTGTTTTGTGGTATAAGAGTATTGGTATTACCTGTTCATTGAAAATCTTGTAGAATTCTTCACTAAAACCATCTGGTCCCAAGCTTTTTTTTTTTTTTTTTTTTTTTTTTTTTTTTTTTTTGGATGTGAGATTTTTAATGACTGCTTATATTCCCTTAGGGGTTATAGACCTGCTTTCTTTTTTTTTTCTCTCCTTCATTTTTTTTATTTTCTTTATCCACATTTCAAATGTTATCCCCCTTCCATGTTTCCCCTCTGGAAACCCCCTAGTCCATCCCCCAACCCCTGCCTCCATGAGGGTGCTCCCTCAACCACCCACCCACCTACTTCCTACCACCTCCCCACCATTCCCCTACACGAGGGCATCAAGCCATCACAGGACCAAGGGCCTCTCCTCCCATTGAAGCCTGACAAGGCCATCCTCTGCTACATATGTGGCTGGAGCCATGAGTCACTCCATGTGTACTCTTTGGTTGGTGGTTTAGTCCCTGGGAGCTCTCGGGTATCTGGTTGGTTGATATTGTTGTTTTTCCTATGGGGTTGCAAACCCCCTCATCTACTTCAGTCCTTTCTCTAACTCCTCCATTAGGGACCCTGTTGTCAGTCCAAAGGTTGGCTGTGAGCATCTGCCTTTGTATTTGTTAAGCTCTAGAAGAGCCTCTCAGGAGACAGCTACATCAGGTTTAAGTGTTTACCTGATCTTGATTTCACTTTGGTAAGTGGTATATATCAAGGAAAGCATCCATTTCATTTAGATTTTCTAATTCTGTGGAGTACAGGTTTTTACATAGGAACTAATGATTTCTTAGATTTCCTCATTGTCTGTTGTTATGTGCCTCTTTTCATTCCTGATTTCATTAGTCTGGATAGTCTTTCTCTGCCTTTTAGTTAGTTTGGCTAAGGCTCTAAATTTCCTGTTGGTTTTCTCAAAAAAGCAACCATGGTTTCATTGATTCTTTGTATCACTTTCTTTGTTTCTAATTGATTGATTTCAGCCATGAGTTTGATTGTTTCCTACCATCTACTTCTCTTGGGTGTGTTTGCTTCTTTCTGTTCTAGAGCTTTCAGATGTGCTGTTAACTCTATAGTATGAGGGCTCACTAATTTCTTTACAAAGGCACTTAATGCTATGACTTTTCCTCTTAGCAGCGCTTTCATTGTGTCCCATAAGTTTGGATATATTGTGCCTTCATTTCCATTGAATTCTAGAAAGGCTTTAATTTCTTTATTTCTTCTTTGACCCAGTGGTTATTGAGTAGGAAGTTGTTTAGTTTCCATGGTTCTGTAGACTTTCTATTGTTTCTGTTGTTGAAGCTCAGCTTTAATCTATGATGGTCTGATAAGATATAGGAAGTTATTTCAACTTTCTTGTATCTGTTGTTGTGTTCAAGTATATGTCAGTTTTGAAGAAGGTCCATGAGGTGCTGAGAAGAAGGTATATTTTTTTGTGTTTGGGTGAAATGTTTTGTAGATATCTGTTTGGCCCATTTGATCCATGTTATCTGTTAGTTTCATTGTTTCTCTGTTTAGTTTCTGTCTGGATGACCTATCCATTGTTGAGAGAGGGAATGTGCAGGGCAAGTGGACTGTGCTACCAGACAAAAGAACTGGTAAGGTTAAATCAGGGTCAAACCCCAGCTTATCTCATAATTGAGAATGGTAGGTGTGGGACTAGTTCTCGATCAGGTTCTACTTGTCCTGGAATACATGACTATGACACCCCATTGAGAGGACCATGACAATCAAACACATAGAGACAACACTGGAAGCTTTCCCCATGCAAATAAAGCATCCCTAACATCTCAGACTGAGCCAATGGGAAGCATCTACCCCTGGGTCCCACCCTACTCCCAACAAGTTCATAAGGTCCCTATCCACAAGGAATAAGGTGCATGAGTTATTTCACCAAGAATTGCCTATGGTGGTTGTTTTATTAAGCTGTAACATTCTGGGGAAGAGTTCTTTCTCCAGAAGCATTAACTGCTGGACCTCAGCTCTGCCGGCTGGCTGGTCTTGCATAATCTTGCAGCCACCATTTGCTTTTGTGGCTACCAGCTGCTGCTCACTGGCTGTAGCTGTTGGTTGTAGCCACATCCCATCACTTGCTTACTGGCTCTGGCTCTAGCTCTGGCATCAATGGGAGGGAAAGCACTTGGTCCTATGGAGGCTTGGTGCCCCAGCGAAATGGGATGCTACAGGGGTGAGGCTTGAGTGGATAGGTGGGCGGAGGAGCACCCTCTTAGAGGCAAAGGGGAGAGGAAATGGGATGGAGGGGTTGAGGAGAGTAGACCGGGAAAGGGGACAACATTTAAAATGTAAATAAATAAAATAATTTAAAAAATGAAAAAGATACCATGAAAAAATAAGTAATTTAAGCAGATCCAGATCCATACCCAGCAGTGAGATCAAATCAGTGATTTACAAAATATATCCAAGTATGGAGGTACAGTGACAGTGGAAAGTAAGGGAGGAACTGGAGGAGAGAGAGTGGCAAGTAGATTTGACCTAAATGTATGTATGTATATATGTATGTATGATTATTATGTATGTATATTATTATATGTATGTAAGATTATTAAATAAAACATATTTTAAGTCTCCTAACTAAAGATGCCCAAGACCAGATGAATTCATTACAAAATTCTCTCAGAACTTCAAAGAAGCACTAACATCAATATTACTCAAATTATTCATAAAATAAAACAAAGGAAGGCTATCAAAATATTTTTATAAAACAAATACTATTCTTCGGGGTTGGGGATTTAGCTCAGTGGTAGAGTGCTTGCCTAGCAAACGCAAGGCCATGGGTTCGGTTCCCAGCTCCGAAAAAAAGAAAAAGAAAAAAAAATACTATTCTTATACCCAAACCAAACACACACATGCGCGTGCGCACACACACTTACAAAATAATCTCCCTGATGAACATAGATACAAACATTCTCAATAAAATTCTTGCAATGAATTTAAGATCACATCAAAAAGTTCATTCCTCATGACCAAGGGGACTTTATTCTAGAAATGCCAGTATAGTTCTAACATCATTTTTGAACTGCCAATTTCAAATTCATATTTCAAAATATGTCAATCAGCCCACCTTATGTAATTCTATACTCAAGCTAAAAGTAAACTCGCGAAGCCTCATCTCAACACACTGTGAGCCAAACACTAGTGGTAATTGGGTGGATTTTTTTGTGTCTATACAAAAAATTCAGGGCCAGTCCTGAGCCAGGACCCAGCATATGTCTTCTGCACACAAATCCCAGCGCTGTCTCCACCTGAAAGCTGCCCTTGGCTGCTTGCCCTCTGTTCTCTCCCTACTGGAAACAAGGCACCCGTCTCCCTAGGCTGTGTGCTAACAATGTAGAACTTGTTTTCCAGCCCCAAAGTAGCTGCTCCCCTGTGTTCCACCTTTAAACAACCTCTGCTAATTTGCTGGAGGCTCTGCCTGGTTACTGAGTTTCTAATGAGCTCATCAAAGATAGATGGCTGGGCCAAGGACAGTACCCCAGAGGATCTGGATTCTGAGACAGTGAGCAAGGCAAGAAGCCTTGGAGGATTCAGCCCATACACTTTGGGAATCCTAATGAGCAAATCTGAGTAACAACCTGCTCCTATTGAGCAGAAATCATCAAACAAAAGTATAAGGAGCTTGGACTTTTGAACCCGCCCTCAGTAGGCCAGGTTGGCATGGTTCTTCTATGATTTTCAAATTGTTGTGCCACTATGATATGTCAAGTGAAGCCTCAGAATCCACAGGTCCAGGGGAATGTCCCACTCTTTCTCCTGTTTAAGCTAGTTCTAAACATCTACTATCAGATAGGGAGGAAGCATATACAATGTAGAATTTTATGGGTTTTATGAGTTGTTTGATATTAATAATAAAGTGAAGATCCATAAATCATAAAACTTTCACAAAGAGGGGCTATTACAGGGATATAGGAGACTCAAAGCAGCTCCTTAAACAAAAAACAATTGCTCACCTGGAGCTCCATTCATAAGTTGAAGGCAGCTCAGGTGTGCATCCTAGGGGAGTCTCTTCCCCTGAGTAAATAGTTACTGCTTATACAACCTTGGGAAAGGGCTATGTGCATCCTGTAAGTTTAAGGTGCTTCCTAAGACTTGTAAGTTGTTTAATTTCTGAGCCTTGTAAGTTTTGTTTAATTCCTAAGTCTTAACAGCCTCTCTTAAGGAAAAAATATTTCACGTTACAGGGAACTGCTATACAATACCATAAATTATCCACTCCAATATAAAAACTAACACTGAGGAATGGAGAGAAGAATGGGAAACTGTATGTTTAAGTGCTTGAAAGTTCCTGGCCTTATGACATACAATAGAACTAGCATGGTTAAGGTCTTTTTATAAAGCACTAGTTGCTTTCAGAACAAAGCATCCTAAATTATTCAGATATATTAGTTAAAACTGAGTGTTAGTAAGGGATAACACAGACACATGTAAATGAGTATTTCAAACCAGAGAGGTATGGGGCAATGGGCCTTTTATTTGGAGAAGTTAAGTTCTACCTTACTTAAGCGAAAAATAAATTCAGATGGATTAAAATTAAAACATAAAAATACTACAAGCTCTCTTAGCAATGTTGTCTAAATGATTAAGAATGGTTTCAATCACTGCGTATTGGAGATGTTGCCTATAGAAGTGCAAACCTTAGTAGTGATAACGTAACAGAAGGGACTCCTCAGACAAAGGGATTACAAAAGCAGAACATAGAGACAGCATCGGAATGCAAAGCAAGCAGTGTCCCAGCACATACTGAGAGGTGCTATGCAGCAAGGAAACTATTTTATTTTATATTTTTAAATTAATTTATTTATGTATTTACAATCTGATCACAGCCCCGTCCCTCTTCTCCTCCCAGTCCCATCCCCACACTCTACTCCCCATCCAGTTCCTCCTTTTCTCCTTAGAGATGGTGATCCCCTCCATGTGTACTTGTAAGGGTTCTAGAATTGCTAAAGGAAGACCCTGGACTTCCTTTTTTAGGGCACCCATATGAAGACTAAGTTTCACATCTGGTACATATAGGGGACCTAGGTCCTGCCCATGTATGCTCTTTGGTTGGTGGTTTGGTCTCTGTGAGTCTCCATGGACCCAGGTTAGTTGGCTCTGTAGATCTTCTTGTGGTTTCCTTGACCTCTGGCTCTCTTAATCCTTCCCCCAGTTCTTTCACAAGAGACCCCGTACTCTGCCTATTGTTTGGCTGTGGGTCCCTGCATCTGTTTCCATCAGCTGCTAGGTGAAGCCTCTTAGAAGACAGTTATGCTAGGCTCCTGTCTGCAAGCATAGCACAGTGTCATTAATAGTGTCAGAGGTGGGCTCTCTCCCATGGTGTACATCTCAAGTTGGGCTGGTCATTGGTTGGCCCCTCAATCTCTACCCCATCTTTATCCCTGCTCATCTTGTAGGCAGGTCAAATTCTGGGTCGAAGGTTTATAGGCAATTTGGCGTCCTCCTTCTTCTGCTAGAAGTTTTGCCCAGCTACAGGAGGTGGCCACTTCAGACTCCATATCCCCTGATGCTAGGAGTCTCACCTAGGGTCACGCTCATAGACTCCAAGGACCTTCCATCCCCTAGATCTTCAGCTCATCCCAGAGATGTCCCCTCACCACCAATTTCCTTCTCTCTCCCAACCCTCTCTCCCCACACCTGATCTCCACCTCTGTTCCCCTCCTTCATAATAGCCAAAAGCTGGAAAAAACCTAGGCGTCTCTTAACCAAGAATGGATAAGAAAGCATGGCACATTTACACTATGGGACACTACTATTAAAAACAAGGACATCACAAATTTTGCAGGCAAATAGATAGAAGTAGAAAATATCATCCTGAGTGAGGTAACCCAGACCCAGAAAGACATGCATGGTACATATTCACTTATAAGTTGACATTAGCCATAACGTACAGAATAACCACGTTACAACCCACAGATCCAAAGAAGCTAAGTACCGAGGCTGGCCCAGGAAAGGATAGGTGAATCTCACTCAGAAGGGGGGACAGAGGGAGTGAACTATGTAGAAGGAAAGTATTCTAAAGCTGGGAAACGAAAAGGGATTGGGCACAGCAAAGAAGATAAAATCCAAATGAAAAGTCAGTATGAAAAGATTTCATCTCCATGATTAATTATTGGTCATCTGTGAAGAATTAAAGTGTGGTGTTGAATATTGTCCTGGTTTCCTTGTGGCTATGATAAAAATATTTTGACAGAAGCAACTCGAAAGAAAAATGGTTTGTTCTAGTTCAAACCCTATGAGTAGTTTTCATAATGGTCTAGGGAGTTGAGGCAGCAGGAGATTGACGTAGTAGCCTCCTCATACCAGGGCCAGATTCCTGATTTGTTGCTTCCACATAAAACCTCCTGAATTATTCAGATATATTGGATAAAACTATGTGTTAGTGGGGAGGGGGGCTACCAGACAGATTGGTACATCCCCATATAAAAGGATAAACATTTTCATGACTCCTTACCAGGCTGAGTAGGGCTGTTTGAGATGCAGCTGCTTTGAGTCTCCAATACTCATATAATAAACCATTCTTGTCAAGATCTCATGATTTATGGGCCTTCTCTTTATGACTAACATAAAGCAACTCACAGAATCATAAAATTCTGCATTGTCTATGCCTCTTCCCTATTTGGTGGTATTTGGCTAAGTGAACATTTGGTGTTGTCCAGGTTCCCTGATTCTGGCCGTGTGTGACATCATCAAGAGGCAGAGAGTGATGACTGCATGTTGCTGATCGGTCCTCTTTCTCTTGTACAGTCCAGGATCCCACCCAGGGAGTGGTGCCGCCCACAGTGGGCAGCTCTTCACACCTCAGTTAATATCATCAAGATAATCTCCCACAGGCATGCCAGAGGCCCATCTCCCTCCCACAGGATTCTAGATTCTATCAAGTTGACTGATCGTCGCAAACATGTTCAACCTCAGTGAAGAGAAATTCAAATGTCAATTAAACCGCACGTGGATTAAACACTTAAATATCATTGATAAGTGGATGCAATGTTTACAAGATTGGCAGCATCTTGTGTAGGAGCAGGAATGTTACCTTTAACTGGATGCCAATAAAGAACTCTCAAAATGGACACATCCAGAAGAAACCCTTTAATTTTCCCTTCCTAGCAGCCTCTTCTCTACCCACTTCTGACTCCTCCATGAGAGCCCTGCATAGACTCTCTTCCCTTTGCCCCTCTCTCTCACACTATCATACATTTCCCATCATTATCTACATCAAAAATGTGAGTTTAAAAGGATAACCAATGACACAGTTTAGAATATATGCTGACATCTTCCCCAAGGTTTCCAGAGGGCTGCCAGGAATCCAGCTCTGCAGCTGAACAGAGTCTGGGTAGATCCATAACAGTAGACAGTGTTAGATGGAGCCAATGGTATTGTCCTCCAAACATGAAGTCAAGTCAATAGCTCATAGACTATAAATAGATGACCCACTTCCCCACAACCCAGGGCTACTACACTTATTGCGTTTAGACTTTAACATGGAGGTAAGATACACATAAATACAGCTTATCATTCAGCTATTTTAGAATATGTTTTATGAAATTGAGTACATCCTTTTGTTGTGAAGGCACCATTGCTGCCCATCTCCAGAATTCTTTCAACTTTCCCAATGAAACTTATATCCATCTAAAAGGACGTGTCTTTAATCTGTAGCAACCGAAACAATATGGCTTGAAAAAAGCCACATAGAACAATGGAACAAAATGGAGATCCCAGTAATCAACACACACACACACACACACACAGACACACACACACAGAGAGAGAGAGAGAGAGAGAGAGAGAGAGAGAGAGAGAGAGAGAGGCACCAACAGTTTGCAGGATGTGGGATGCTCTCATCAGTGAACAGGATGGCAAACTGGATGTCCATAGGCAGATGGAAGCAAAAGCCCTGTCACCCACACATGCACAAGTCACCTCAGAATGAGGAAAGACGTGTGAGACTGAATGCCATGAGGCTCTTATTCTAGAGTAAACTTTACAGAGGATCTTCAGGACATGGGCCTGAGTGAAGACATTCTGCATCCCAACAGCTAAACAACAAAAGCAAAAAAAGGAGCAAACAAAAACCCCAGACAAATCGGGTTACATCAAACTAAGAGGCATCTGCACAGCACTGGAAACGAAGAAAGAAGAGATCGGTGTCCTAAGGTTTTACTGCTGTGAACAGACACCATGACCCTGGCAACTCTTACCAGGACAACATGTAATCGGGGCTGGCTTCAGTTCATCATCATCAAGGCAGAAGCATGTCAGTGCACAAGCAGGCATGCAATAGGGCAGAAAGAGCTGCGAGTTCAACACCTTGTTCCGAAGACAAACAGGCAAAGAGGAGAAGACTGACTTCCAGGCAGCTAGGAAGAGGGTCTGAAAGCCCACACCCACAGTGACACACCTACTCCATCAAGGCCACACCCACTCCAGCAAGGCCACACCCACTCCAGCAAGGCCACACCTACTCCAGCAAGGCCACACCTACTCCAGCAAGGCCACACCTACTCCAACAAGGCCACACCTACTCCAGCAAGGCCACACCTACTCCAACAAGGCCACACCTACTCCAGCAAGGCCACACCTACTCCAGCAAGGCCACACCTACTCTAAATAGCACCACTCTCTGGACCTAGCATATTCAAACTACCACAGACTGTATTTGTTGGAAAGGACAGCCTCTTTAACAAGTGCTGCTGAGGAGACAGGATCCAGATGTAGATTAAGGACACTGGATTCCAACCCCTCACCCTTTACAAAAATCAACCCAAATACAATGAGGATTCTAAGGAGAGTCTGGAAACTAAAAGTGGTACAGGAAATTGTAGACACCTCAAGACGGAGGGAAGAGCTGAGACTTTCTGTTCTTGCCAAGAACAGGCAAGAGGAAATGAACGAATTAAAGAAAAAAAAAGCCCAAAACCAAAAGAAAGAAAGAAAGAAGGAAGGAAAGAAAGAAGGAAAGAAAGGAGGGAGAAGGAGGGAGGGAAGAGAGGGGGAAGGAGGGAGGGAAGAGAGGGGGAAGAAGGGAGGGAAAAGAGAGAGAGAGAGAGAGAGAGAGAGAGAGAGAGAGAGAGAGAGAGAGAGAGAGCAAGTGCAGAGATAGCCTACAGAAGCAGGGGAGGGGGCTCGATGGCAGCTGTTCGTCTGGCAGGAGATTAATTCCCAAAATGTGTGAAGAGCTAAAAACATTAAATACCAGGAAAGTAAATAACCCAGTCAATGTACGAGGGAGTGAGCAAGACAGACAAGTCTCAAATACAGAAATATAAATGGGCAATAAATACATGAAAATGAGCAACAGTTTTAGCCATCAGGGAAAATATCAACCAAATCAAGAGAGATTCTGTTTCAGCCACGACACAATCACCATCATCAAGGAAGCAAATCCCAAGAGCTGACAGAGAGGCAGAGCTGAGGGAGGGAGACGTAGACACTGTTGGTGGGAATGCAAATTAGCCCTGACTAATGGAAATCAGTGTGAAGTTTCCTCAAAAACTAAAACTGTAATTTGCATATAATCTAAATATATCACGACTGGATACAGAACCAAAATAACCCAAGCCAGCTGACTAGAGTCACCTGCGTGCCCATGTTTACCCAACACCATTGACAACAGCCAAGCCATGAAGCCAGCCTACGTCAGATTGGTGGATGGATGGATCAAGAGCCAGTGGTATAAATGAACAAGGGGGTTTCACTTCTCCATAGAGAAGAATGACACTACTGCTCTCAGGAGAATGGGTTGAGTTAGAGGCCACCAGGTTAAGTGAAACAAGCCAATCAGTTGGATGCAGTCTTACTTTTTTTTTTTCTCACATGTGAATTTGGGGGAGGCAAGAAAGCAAGAGGGGCCATGGAAAGTGGAGCAGTGAGAGTCATGGAGAAAGGGTGTAATAAACACATTATATGGTGTATGCAAATGCAATAAAGTCTTCTAGGTTGTACGATCTATGTGAGCTAAACATGCTTACTCTCTTACAGTCCCATCACCACAGAATTTCCAAGAGGAAGATTGCCACAGGTTTGAGGATGGTCTGGTTTACATGTTGAGTTCCTGGCTAACCATGATGATAAAATGAGACTCTAAAAAGTAAATTCAAACAAAAACAAAAACCTGCTCTCCAGAGAACTACCCACATGTCCAACATGAATCTCTCACGGGGTTGGGGGGCACACTCCACTGGCCTAGTCATCTCACACGGAAAGAACAGGGTCAGAGGGAGAGAAAATCAAGGTAACAGAGAGCTGTGGACTCTGGAGCAGCAACTGGCCCTGCTCTACCCTGCTCGCCCCATCCCTGCTAGAGGCACCCATGCTTCTGCACTGTCAGTCCTTCCTGACCCTCCTCACCTCTCCCTGCTTCCTCTTTCATGATTAGTATATATCTACAGCACAGAGAGTGGGGTTTCATTAGGACATCCCTACAGATGTTTGTCATGTAGGTAGCTTAGCTCCTAGTCCCCTCACCCCTTTCACTTTCTTGTTCCCCGCTTCCTGGTGGCTCCCACCTTCTCCTCACACACTTTCCTCCTACTGTCACGCCTTTGTTGTTAAATCTAAGTTTTGCATATGAAAGAAACATACTTGTCACTTTTAGTCTGGCTTATTTTGTTCAAGATCTCCAGTTCCATCCATGTTTCTGAAAACGATGGAATTTCCTTCTTCTTCATGGTTCAATAAAACTCCATTATTATGTATTTGGATCATATTTTTTAATTGTATTTATCTGCTGATGGTAATCTAAGCCAATCCCATAGCCTGGCTACTTTGAATAGTGCCACAGAGAACACGGGTGTGTGAGCATCTCTACAGTAGGACTTAGATTCCTTCAGATGGTGCCAAGAAATAGTTTGTCTAGATCATATAGCAGTTTCATTTTTTTAGCTTTTAATATCAGGGTTGGTTTTTTGTTCCCTCACATCTTTGTCAATATTTGTTGTTGCTTGTTTTCTCGATGATGCTGTTTTGACTGGGGTAAGATGGGATCCTAATTCAATTTTTATGTCCCTGATGGCTAAGGATGTTAAGCAAATTTTCATATATTTATTGACCCTTTGTAATTCACCTTTCGAGGACTGTCTATTCAATTCATTTGCCTGTTTATTGATGGTATCATTTGGGTAGGTTTATTTTTAAGTCCTTTGCATATTCTACAAACCGCTGTCAAACGCACAGCTGGCAGACTTCCTCATGACCTGCAGCTGTCTCTTCATGTCTTAGTTGTTCTACATGTGGTCCACGAACCTCAGAGTTTCACAGTCTGATAGACCAATCCCTACTCTTGCCTTCTGGGCTATTGGAACCCTCTTCAGAATACCTTTGTCTCTGCTTAGACCTACAAATGTTGGTGTTTCCCCCCAGGATTTTCAGAATTGTTGGTCTTACATTAAGGTCTTTGATGCACTTTAACTGGACTTTATACAAGGTGAGCTTTCATACATGTAGCTATCCAGCTTCTAGAACCACCATGAAACACTCTCTTCTCCAATATTTTTGGCAACCACATCAAATATCAGGTGACTGTATCAGTGTGGTGTTCTTATTGAGTTCTCTACTCCATAACCTTGGTGTATATGTGTGTTTTGTGCCTGTACCAAGCTGGTTTTTATAACTATGGCTGGGTAATGTAACTTGGGGTCAGACATTACACTTCCATGATTGCTTTTCCTTCTTAGAATGTCTTTGGCTATTTGGGTTGTTTTGTGCTCCCGTGGAATTTTAATGATTGTTCTAGTTCCGGAAGCAGAAACACTCCTTCACATGTTTGCCCCAGCAAAAACCATCCCACACAATTGACTTCCCAAAGAACCCTTAGGTATACAGGTGTCTTAGTCAGGGTTCTATTCCTGCACAAACATCATGACCACAAAGCAAGCTGGGGAGGAAAGGATTTTTCAGCTTACACTTCCACATCGCTGTTCATCACCAAAGGAAGTCAGGACTAGAACTCACACAGGGCAGGAACTTGGAGGCAGGGACTGATGCAGAGGCCATGGAAGGATGTTACTTATTGGTTTGCTCAGTTTGCCTACTTATAGACCCCAAGACTATCAGCCTAGGGATGCAACACACACAATGGGCCCTCCCACCCTTGATCACTAATTGAGAAAATTCCTTACAGATGGATCTCATGGAGGCATTTCCTCAAAGGAGGCTCCTTTCTCTGTGATAGCTCCAGCTTGTGTCAAGTTGACATATGAAACCAACCAGTACACCCTGTCAGATGGCTTATTTGGTGACAAACATGCACACCAGTTTTATAACAGTTCTCCTCCTCCTCCTCCTTTTCCTCCTCCTCCCCCTCCTCCTCCTCCTTTTCCCCCTCCCCCTCCAACTCCTCCTCCTCTTCCTCCTTCCCCTTCACCTCCTCCTCCTCCCCCCTTTCTTTTTTCCTCCATGTTGTATTCCTGTCTTCTGTGATGCTACATAGTGGTCACTAGTTGCCTTTGTTTATGCTTTCCTCAGAAGGTCTTTATTTCCCCATCGATTTAAAAAGGTAACATTGCTGACTATATAGTAATCTTGATTGGCAGTTGTCTACTCTCTAGTCTTGAAATGTATCACTTCCCTCTTTCCTGGCTTTTGTTGCTTTCTCTGAGAGGACTCACATTTCTAATTTACAATTTTCTTTTGCAGTTTTTAATTCTCCTTTTTGCTTTGTAGGCTTAGCAATTTAAAATAAGGGGGCATGGGCAGGTTCTCTTCTGGTCATGTGTTTGGGGCTTTAAATGCCTCTTGTACTTGAATGTCTGTCTGTGTGTTTCCTTGGTTTTGGATGCTTTTCTCCTGTATTTTATTGAATAGATGTTTCTCTGGCTTAGTTTGTGTCTTCTCAATGGATTCTTAGTTTTGGCTGTTTGTGTCTTGGGATGGTAAAAGTTTTGGTAGTGCTTTCTTCCAACCCTTCTTCTCCTCCTCCTCCCTTCCTCCTCTTCTTCTTCATCTTCCTCCTCCTTGTCTTCTTCTTCATCTTCCTTCTCCTCTTCTTCTTCCTCTCCATCCTCTTCCTCATCTTCTTCCTCTTTTTTCTGTTCCACCTCCTCCTCTTCCTCTTCTCCTCTTTCTCCTTTTCCTTCTCCTCCTCCTTCTTGTAAATTATTCGAATCTAGTATTTCCTTCACTTTGCTTCAATCTTTGGTGTTTCCTTTAGTTTTCTCTGGTTCAGTGGTGGTGCCTTCCACGGTAGTTTTATTTAGTTGAGTTTTCATTTCCAACATTGGTTTTCAAAATCAACATTCCATTGTTCAATGTTCCATGCATGTTGCTTATGTTCTGCTCCAAGTCTTAAATTCACTTCTTACTCTACTGATCCGAATCATATCCATCATTTAAAATTAGACTTCTGAATTCTTTGTCTGGCACTTCAATCATGTCAGTACCTTTGGATTCAGTTACAAAATTGCAAGCGTTTTAAGGCATCATGTGTATAGCATTTTCCTGGTTCTGAACTGTGTTTTGTTCATCTTTTGGGGCTGGTATATCTCCCATTTTGTTTGGGGACTTTGAGCAGCCTTCTCATGAGGAGTTAATACCAAGTACCACTTAGAAAATTAAACGGCAACAGCGACAGCATGAAACCAAATAATATATAGAAATGCAAATAGAAATCAATTACAGTTAATTTGCACACAACCAATGAGCACTGAAAATATAATAATATGGAGAAAGGTACATTCAAAAACAATAAAGGCAAAATTAGAAATAACTATGAAATAAAGGTAGATGGAGAAAGGGGAAAGAAGGAGAAGCTAGAATTAAATAAAGCAAAAGAAAGAAAAAGGAACAAGAGTGTTAGGAAGGACAAGAGAGGAGGGAAAGATTAAACCTGGTTACAGGATAAAGGAAAAAATATGTAAATAAAACTGAATAAATATAGAAAGAGGACTAAATTCAAAATCATTTAAAAAATAAAGTAAAAACAATATTTAGTGCAAAGTAAAAATAAGGGGAAAATACAAAGTAGAAAATTTTAAATTTTTACAAGTAAGGTATTAGGAGGGATGATTGACTGCAGGTAGGGCTTCTGGCTTCTCCTGCAGTCAGACTGATGCCGAGGCTAGGTGGACGCAGGGTGGGCTGTCTGTCAGACAGGCTGCAATCATTTTAGAGACCTCCCTTTCATGCATACCAAGAGCTGTTGCCGGCTGTGCCTAACTCTGCAGCCTGCAGGCTGTAAAGTTTCTCAGCTGTTCCAGAGGCTGTCTCGTTCCAGTACTCAGAGCAGTGAACGCCTGAGCTAGGAAGTATCCCACATGTGTGTGGGAAGCAAGCAGAGCTCTGGCACCTGTACTGGAGGGGAAGAATCTAGGGGCCCGATATTCTGCCTACCAGTCTCAGTGTTCTTAGATCTTGCCCTGAAGTGATGGAAGTGTAAGGAAGAGGTTGTGGACATCAAAAGACCCACTAGACATGGGCTTCACACTCTCAGTCCTGTGGGCAACAAAGCACAAACCTTAGAAAGGCGGCTCCAGAAACCGAGCGGCGTGCTGACCCAGCATTCAGGGCTGTCACTCTCCAACATTAGTCTTAGATGATAGGGTTTGCTCACTGCCACAGAAGTGAAGACGCCAGCCACTGCGCCATACACAACCTAAGCTCTCTACCACCCAAACTTAAACCAACCCTTCCTATCTATCTATCTATCTATCTATCTATCTATCTATCTATCTATCTATCTATCTATCTATAGCATTTACTGGTAATCTTAGCTCACTTAAAGACAAATTATATTTGTTGTTCTTAATGTGCATGCACAAAATGGGCCATGTTATTATACAATAGGCAGATGATACAGCTTATAAAGTGACCATTATATGTTGTAATTAACTATTTAAAAAAATTACAGTCCAAGTACATGTTATTTTAAAAAAAAGTTCTTACCTATTAAAATCTGAGACTCTCCTATTTTATATCTGATTTCAACAGAGGTGTATGGGTAATTATTTATCTAGATTTACTTTCATTCTAGGTTCTATATACATGTATGTCTATGGTTTCCCCATGCATCTTGCAACTTACCTTAGTAGAATATCAAGAAAAATACCTTCATGTTTATTTATTTTATGTCAAGCTGTGATGCCTTACAGTCATTCTGAAGCTGTTAACATACTTGCTTAATATCTTTAATTCACTTACACATTATGAATTGTTCACAAGGCATTATGCGACAGTTATATATAATTCATATATATAATTCAAATTGTTGATAGAATTGTTTTTAAGACGGAACGAGAAGATAAGAACTTAAAACTTTACCCTTTAAATATTGAGATGTTCTCTGAGTTGCTGTCACTGTGAGATACGGTCCTCTATAGTCCCTTATAACATTTAACATCCCATGAGATACGTTATCTATTAAGGCCAGGTTACTGTAGATATACTATACTTTTATTCTACAGGAAGTGGTACAAAATTCTACGTGTATATCCTTGTAACTAAAAGGGTAAACTAGCAGGCGGCTCATCCCCAGAGAAGGCGGAGTCTTCATGTCTCAGCAGTCAAAGCTTTTTATCTAGGTGTGGAACCCGCGAAGCTTCTCTCATCCATGTCAGCTTTTTCCCCCAATTTTATTATTTATTTATTTAAATCCCAAATGTCGCCTCCCTCCCGGTGGGTAGTCCCCCTCCCAGAGTTCTTCCCCCATACCCCCTCCCCTTTGCCTCTGAGTCCCCCTGGGCATACAGTCTCTACAGGATTAGGTGCATTCTCTCCCGCCAAGGCCAGACAAGGCAGCCTTTGCTATGTATCTGCTGGGGGAGTTACGGGCTCCAACCAGCCTGTGTATGCACTTTGGTTGGTGGCTTAGTCTCTGGCAACACCCAAGGGTCCAGGGTAGTTGACACTGTTGGTCTTCCTGAGGTCTTCCTTTGATTTCGTTCTTAAGGGACTTGAAGTTCTTGACATACAGATATTTCATTTGCTTGTTTAGAGTTACACCAAGATATTTTATAGTATTTGAGGCTATTGAAAGGGTGTTGTTTCTCTAATCTCTTTCTCAACCTGTTTATCATTTGTATAAAGGAAGGCCGCTGATTTGTTTGAGCTAATTTTATATCCAGCCACTTTGCTGAAATTGTTTATAAGGTGTAGGAGTTCTTTGGTAGAATTTTGGGAGTCACTTATATATACTGTATCATCCATGGATAGTGATACATTGATGCCTTCCTTTCTAATTTGTATCCCCTTGCTCTCCTTTTGTTGTCTTATTGCTCTAGCTAAAATACTGAGTACTATATTGAATAGGTAGGGAGAGAGTGGGAAGCCTTGTCTTGTCCCTGATTTTAGTAGAATTGCTTCAAGTTTCTCTCCCTTTAGTTTGATGTTGGCTATTGCTTTATTGTATATTGCTTTAATTATGTTAAGGTATGTGCTTGAATTCCTGATCTCTTCAAAACTTTTAATATGAAGGGGTGTTGGCTTTTGTCAAAGGCTTTTTCAGCAACTAATGAGATAATCATATGATTTATTTTTCTGTGAGTTTGTTTACATAGTAAATTATGTTGATGGATTTTTCATATACTGAA
This sequence comes from Rattus rattus, assembly GCF_011064425.1. Taxonomy (NCBI): domain Eukaryota; kingdom Metazoa; phylum Chordata; class Mammalia; order Rodentia; family Muridae; genus Rattus; species Rattus rattus. Next base: position 164,487,153 of record NC_046157.1, on the reverse strand, counting down.
CCACCCTTGCATCCCTGGGATGAAGCCTACTTGATTATGATAAATAATGTTTTTGATCTGTACTTGGATTCAGTTTACAATATTGAGCATTTTTATGTTGATATTCATAAGCAAAATTGGTCTGAAACTCTCTTTACTGTGTCTCATGACCACCTGCCAGGAACCTGCCTGTAGCACCACAGCGCGCTGGTGATTCTCTCTAGAAGGTAGCCGATTGGACAGAACATTGACTGGTACAAAACTTGATTTTGTGACTATAAAAGTTGCTTAGTATTAATGTTATTTACTGTCTTTGATTCTTAGTTATACTGTAGCTAGAAACCTATAGATTCAGAGGAATTATCACCTTTTGCTTAATAGCAAGGGATAAAGTAAAGGATTTTTTCCTAGTGCTCCTTTTTCTCACCCAACAGTGAGAAGCCCTTCAATGGCCATGCTGGTTAACTCCTTATGAACAAGAGCGAAAGGGGAGGTAAAAAACATATAAATCCAAACATTTACACTCCGGCCAGGCCAGACTGTCTGTCTCAATCAACCCTATAAGTATTATCTACATACGTACATATAAACAAACAGACACATACACATATACATTTGGATGGATGGATGGATGGATGGATGGATGGATGGATGGATGGATGGGGCAGAGCCTCCCAAGCCATCACACCATACCTCACCACCTTTATTTCTTTTCTCTGGCCTTTTTATAGATAAAAGTTCTTAGAAAATTACCTCATAGATAAAAATGTTACACAAAACGATAGTTACAAAAAGCTGTTGATGCTAGGTTTAAAGTGGTGTTTCATTCTATATGCTCATTATAAGTTCAAAGCAACATTTCATATGGCCTTGCCTTATCATAGTGCACACCTGTGGCTTCATCCTTGGACCTGAATGCTTTTCCATGAATATAAATTTGTCCCAAGCCTATATCTATTTTTAGTGTAATTATGAATGCTCATTGTATTTCTTATTGCACTACCTTTACTTTCTATTATGAGGAGTGGGCACATTCTATTCTTGAGTCCAACTTTATTACATCTTTCTAGCAAAACAACTAAAACCATCTCTTAAAACTTTCTTCCTAAGATTATCTGAATCAAATCAAATCAGTAATTCATCTGAACATTCATCTTTCTGCTGATCTACAGGAAATCTGCTCAATAGGGTAGACTAATGCCTAGGGATAGTTATATTAATTTAATAATAACAGAAAAGGCATATCAGCTGCAAGAAGCAGTCCTGAGATGAATTCTCTTTGGGACCTTGCTCAACCATTTCAAACCATTCAGAAATGATAGGCCACCTCCAGGAAGGCCACCTCCTAGCATTAGCCTATTCTAGATGGCTCCCGACAGCTACCTCACATCCAGTCATCATGCCAAGGTATTCTCAGGCTCTATGAGTAACGGTATTAATATTACTATACTGTTTGGGGGATTAATAAGAAAGGAAAGGTTCTAGATTAAAAGTGATGTGTTTTTGTGTCAACTTGACAGGTGATCAATCGTGCTGGATAGTTTTATGTAGAGACATTTTGGAAGAGGGAACCTCACTTCAGAAAATGCTCTTGTCTGTGGGCAAGCCTGTGGCACATTTTCTTAATTAATGATTAATGTGAGATAGCCAAGCTCATTGTCCCACCTCTGGGCAAGTAGTCCAGGGTGCTATAAGAACCTGGAGCAAGCTGACTAAGCCATGAGTAACAAAGCAGTAAGCAGCACTCCCTCTATGGCCTGTGCATCAGTTTCCGCTTCCAGGTTCTTTCCCTGACTTCCCTAAATAATCAACTTCCAGTTGTAAGATGAAATAAACCCTACCTATCCCCAAGTTGCTTTTGGTCATGGTGTTTTATTACAGCAATAAAAATGTAACTAAAACACCACTCTTCCTTGGCATGTTGTTGCTGTTGTTGTTGTTGTTGTTGTTGTTGTTGTTGTTATCTTGATGTGAGTTATTCAGAGGAAGTTTCTAATCCATCAATGTATCTTCAAGGCTGGAAAGTATTCCTTCTCCACTTTTAAGAATTCCCTGAAGCCCATGTACTCACTAAGGTAACCTAGGCCAGCCTCCTCACGCAATCCCCATCCCAGTCATCTCTGCAACATCCCTTTGCCCTGTAGAATGACATGCATACATTCCAGATGTCGGGGTGTGGACATGGCTGAGAGGATTAATCTGTCCACACTGCTCCACCCAAAGTACAGCTAAAATCTCTATGGAAAATAAACTGGATTATTAAAAGTGTGTAATTTACCCAAAGAGGAAAGGATGAAGGAAATATAGCAGGGGAAGAGATTAGAAACAGACAGAAATGCAGAAGGCGCCACACTTCTCTTCCGTTATATTGATACATTGTATATACTGTTTGATACATTGTATATACTGGAATATATGCTCTAAGTAGAAGACAAGGTTGGCTGATTTTTTGTGTGTTCTCTCATCTTAAAGTTTGCCTTTTCGAGGCAGGTTTGCTTTGCAGATGTTGGCTTAGCCTCTGTGTGGCTGCTTGTCCAAGGACCCTGGTAGGCTGTCTCATTTCCTTTGTGGTTTCCTGAGTTGTCAGTAGGAGCGAGCTCCCTTCTCCTCAGATGGGTATCCATCTCAAGGGCTGGAAAGCACTGTCAGCATTTTCCCTCCCCAGGAAGAGATGCAGTGCGAGCCAAGGGAAGTAGACGTATTTTCCAAACATCCTTGACTGCACAATGATCAAATAAAACTTGAACGGGCAAAGCACAGTGCCCTGTGTTTAGTTCCCAAACTGAACCTAACTCCACCTAACCTGAGGTAACCTTTGTGGTTACTCAGAAAGAGGGTTAGCTAATGGGACTGCTCATCTGAACACCAGGGTCTTCGTAAGCATCCAAGGACCATTTTAGATTAGCAGAATATTATTTCAAAGAGTTAGCAGGAAGAAAAACCAAAGACCCAAAGCACCCCAGACATTTGTGGTGTTTCTCCATATTTCTGTCAGCATGACTCAACTGGTCCACAGAACATTCTCCTCAACACGTGCTTTGGTCATGTTTTGCTGACCTACACGTCTAGAGTTTCTGTTCCTCTTTCTCTGTCAGGGGAAGGCAATTGGCACAAATTAGAACAGAGCCCCACCTCACCTCAGGGACTTTTAAAAACTGTAACCAGAAGAGGGACTCCACCTCTTGCAGAAGTGAAGCAGGAGACTAGGAACATGGACCCTGCTGACCATGGGTGTTTGTAGTGTAGAGAAAAAAAATACATCTGAACCAAGGAGCCAATGGGCAGATGAAGATGAGGCAGCAAGCTCAGGCGTCCATGACATGAACACAGGCTAACTACATGTGCTTTGCATGTCCTTCCATTTGTGCTTTCACCAAGCTCCCATGGCTTCATATCCAAGACTTGGGGAGGGCCAGCTCCAGTTACTCTGTTGTATCTATGGGATAGCTTCGGGCAGTGCCTTGACCTGACTTACTCCACTTATAAAGTGACAGTTTTGACTCATTCCATTCAGAGTACAAGTTACAGGATAGAATGGCATGCTACTTATACAAGTAAAAGCCACCTTTGGTGTATGCCAGGAGGCATGGAGAAATCAGTTATGTATCCGTGCCAATCGAAGTGACACCTGTGAACAGACCAGACTTCGTTCAGATTTAGCCATGTTGGACTTGGTCTTCTATCACCCCAGTGGCAATCTCAACTGGGGCTTTAAAAACAGGAATGTTTTAAGGCCCCATCATGTGGCTATCTCTGTCCTGTTCTTTGACCAGGAAAATTGTTACAGTAAAGAGCTCTAGCCCCCTGTCTTCAGCTCCAGTTCAAGCACAGCTCCTCCTGCCTGCAGCAGAAAGCCCTCCTCAAACTCCTGACACTGCCTGTCCCTGGATCTTCTCTGGACACCTCTGCACTGAGCAGCTCTGTGTCTGAGCGCTGACCAAGACCACTTCATACCTTGTAACCAACCCAAAACACACCCACCCCAGCTTAGTGAAGTGGGGTGTCATTCTCTTAAAATTGCTTCCTGCTGATTTGGAGTGAAGTATTTCTTTGCGGGGGACAAGGAAATTGGGAGAATGGTTGGTTAGTCTTAAGAGAGCTGGCTGTAGCATTTGTTGTCAGTCTCTGTATGATGTTCAGACTCAAGTGAAGTCCTGACTAGATCAGTCTGTAAGGCTAGACAAATTGAGGTCATCAGGGGTCAGCAGCTTTATTTTGAAGTAGTTTTGGAAGTCTTTTGAGGAAACAGCATTGAGGTAGTCCGAGGTCTACCTAAGACTCAGATCAGGCACCTCAGCACCCCCAAGGGTGAACCTTGTCAAGGGCTGTCATTTTGGTTGTTGTTATTTTCTCTTCCTCCTTCTTCCTCTCCTCCTCCTCTTCCTCTTCCTCCTCCTCCTCCTCCTCTTCCTCTTCCTCCTCCTCCTCCCCCTCGTCTTCCTTCTCCTCCTCTTCCTCCTCCTTCACTCTCTCTCATAGTCCCTACCTGAGACCTCAAGCCTAGGAACCTTTGTCCTACCTACCTCTCTTCTGCCCAGCTACAGGCTATCAGCAACTTTTATTAACCAATGAGGGATAATTGGGGGGGCAAGGTTTACACAACAAAACTGGTGTGCATGAATCTGCTCATCTTGGGGCAATCAGATCTCCGGATACATGAATGCATAGCAACAGACCAAACCCCAACACACCAGGTTCGTCCTTCTGGCGCGATGTCACCTGACTAGGCTCACAGCCAGCAGCAGCAGCATGTCCATTTATGGCTGGCTTTGTGGATCTGGCAAGGGTTGTTCCATGGTGTCCCTGACTGCCAGACAGAGTGGGAACAAATAAAGCGGTGTTGTTGTCTGTGTCAGAGAAACTGTCCTAGCAGACAGCTGGCTGCCGTGAGAGCGTGCCAGTTTATGCAACAACTTGCTCATAAGTGTAGATCCTCAAACACTCAGCTCGTCAAAGCTGATGCAGGATGTGATGGAAATCACGAGGTCCACACGGTCTGCTGAGTGAATGAGAACTCAAGTACAGAATTCCTCAAGGAAAGTGCCAAGGCTAGCAAGCTTCGTGGAAGTTGCTATAAAATAGAGTGAGGAATAATGTCGGTTTTTAAAGAAACTTTTGTTCTCTGAAAATAAAGGTGGGCCCTTTGTGCCAGTTTGTGATTGAAGGTAGTAAGACACGGAGGAGCTCACAAGAACAGAGCTGACAAGGCCCCCATTAACTATAACCACAAAGTCCCCAAACAGTAATAAGCCCGAATGTGAAACCACCCCATCCTCGCCCAGCAGGTTTTCTCTGTTGATTCAAATTTCCCATATTCATGAAAAAATAACTCAGCAGACCCTTTGATCGTCTGCCTGGTGCAGAAAAACATCCAACAAAAAGTCAGCATCCTTCAAAGTACAGATCTGAGAAATCGGGCATGGATGAATGGGAGGTTGGGGGGATTTTTCCTCAAACCAGAAAAAGTGATTTTCAAAACTGTATGGTTATAACAAGTGGAGGTTTCCTTTGGGTCTAGAAGAAGGCCATGCTTTAAAGGACCAGTATCAGCACAAGACACCCCAAGAGCAAGTTCTCGGCACAAAGACAGGGAATAAGAGATAGAGGCAGGAGATAGAGATGAGGGATAAAGGAAAAGGAACAAGAGAGAGGGGGAAAGGGACAAAGAAGGAACATTTTTCCGACAGGGACAAAGGACTTCCTCTAGGTAGAGAGGAGACAGTTAACAAAGAAAATTGAAGGAAACCCCTGTGTTAGGATGAAGTGTTTACTTTTAATTGGGCATGTTAATTAGTTGAGCCAAAAGAGGGCTTTTGATTACTGGACTTCAATACTTAGATTAACTGGACTGGGCACTCAGCCTCAGGAGGAGGATGTGGCCAAATAAGGCACTAGACCTTGGTGACCAGCTTTAGTTATGTGGTCTAATGGTTTTTAGCAAGGCAGAGGGAAACGCAGAGAAGGGTAAAGCCAGGTTAGCCATGCTCTGACTTGCCGGTCTCTTCATGGTGTATGCTCGCCCTGCCCCATTGTATCTGACAGTGGGCCAAAGGTCATCATGCTTAATAAGCCAAGGGAGATGAAGACACCGAAAAAGAACCAAAGGGATCAAAGCATGAGTGTTTATTCTCAAGTGACATGCCATGCCATGGGTGTGTCACCTAGGTGTCACCAATCCAATGGATGAATTGAATGAAGTCAGTGAGGACACACTGTGAGATAAAACTGAGCTGTTTTCTATGTGCCAGAGGCAGGGAAGATAAAAATTAAACCTCTTGTGACGGTGTCCATAAGTAGCAGCCATTAATAACAGCTTCAGGCTGTCACTGAGAACACCAAAGCTCCCACCATAGAAGTGACAGAAGAGCTGTCACGATAAACATGTGGTTTAAATGAAACTGAAGTGCTGCAGCTTTGTGTGATACGAGTGCACTCTCAATGCATTGTGGGAGAGGCAGTCGGGTCTGACAAGGGGCAGTTTCCCTGGCCTGACTTGTGGCTCTGTTCACTTTAATGGATATAAGTAAATGCATTTGTGGGAGCCCAGAGAACCTCTCCAGCCTGCATCAATCATTCGTTTGAAACAGCAAAGGACAGCTGGTTGGGAAAACAGGAACAACGACTTTTAATTAACACATTAGTTAGAAGCTGGGGTGCTATGAACTGATTACTGTACTGTAGCCCAAATGTCCTGGGTAAAGGACAGATGGCCGGGACACCCAGCATAGTCAAAATGTGGCAACATGTAGAGGCAGGGACAAGTGCCGAGTGGCTGGTGTGAAATATAGTTTCTTTATTGCAATCTTCCTCCGTAACAGGAGGATTCCAACCTCCTGCCATGGGTTGTCTGATTTCACCAGATTCTGTTATTCGGTTGAGGAAGATTTGGACCTGGTGCAAGCGTTGAGGGCGATAAAACACTAAATTACTATTGTGGCACCAGCAGGGAGTGGAGAGCAAGCTGGGGCTGGCAGAAAGGGTGCTAACATACCCGCTCACATCGCGAACATAGCCCTTGACGCTCTTGCTGCTGCTGCTGCTGCTGCTGCTGCTGCTGCTGCTGCTGCTGCTGCTGCTGCTGCTGCTGCTGCTGCTGCTGCTGCTGCTGATGATGATGATGATGATGATGATGATGATGATGATGATGCTGATGCTGATGCTGATGCTGATGCTGATGCTGATGCTGATGCTGTGGCTGGCTGGCTGTTCACCTGGAAGAGTCCCGGTGCCTGCAGTTCAAGAAGCTGCTTCCATCCTGGGAATGTGGACCTCTCCTGCCCAAGAGAACCCCTGAGGGAAGGCCACGTGTGGGGTATGAACAGAAGCGGCTACTGCTGACTTGCCAAAGGAAATGAAGAGGTCCCTCAGCTTCTTGGGGTCCTGTGGTGATAAGCACAAGGATTCTGGGATTATCTGCAGCTCCCGCTTGGCAAACAGCTCTCGGCTGAAGCCCGCGGCTGCCGCCTAGTGGCAGACGCTGGAATTTGGGACAGAAAAAGGAGTGTGTGCTGTAATAACAGAGCCTGTTGTCACAATATCCAGAGTGCTACCCACCTAGACACTGCCTCTAGTTCTGATCGACATAAATTAACCCAGGAATGTGAAGTTCCCATAACGGTTTACCCTCTAAGATCAATGTCCAGAGAGTTCTGGAACGGACGAGAATGGCTACTAGGATCGTGGACCTGTGTTTTTCTTCCGTGGTCGAGTAAAGGTACCCGAGGGACGGACAATCCTGTCCCTGTGTGGGCGGGCAGCGTCCAGGAAGCAGCTCCCAGAAGGTTCTCCCTGCAGCCAGCTGATGAGAATGCAGATGGAAGAAGGAAGTCTCTAGAAACTGATAGGCTGCAGTGGAAGGCAGGGGGAATCCAGAGGGCTGATAAGCAAGAGTCCTATGTGGGGATCTGTACTGACTCCAGCAGTGGCCAAGGACCAAGCAGTGTGGCAGTGGGAATCCGGTCTGGTGAAGGAGGATGCCCACGTGGGAGTAAGGTCCTGCCGAGGGTGAATACGGCTGCCCCACCCTAACTCATGCTAAGGTCTCTGCCTCAGGTGGCAGCAATAAGAACTAAGAACTGTGTGGGCGGTACTGGCGGCATGGGTGGAGTCTTCCTGACTGGCTGCTGGTGGTAGTCTGAGCGCTCCCTCTTGGACTGGGTTGGTTAGTGGGTTTGAGAGTAGGGTGTCAGAGAGCTGAGCCCGGCTCCCCACACACTTGCACAGTCTTTCCACGTGCCTGCTCAGGCTCACGTGCACTTTTGCTGGGGGACGCACTTGCCCTCTCGTGACACAGGTGAGGCCCGAGATCCTTTTAACTACTCGAACTGATGTAATGTTCCATTAAGCGACCTCTTTTCTTTATATATTACGCAGCTACGGGTGCTTTGTCGCAGCACCTGAAAATGGGCTAAGACATGATTTGTAGGCATCGCTGGAAATCTGACAAACGCTACTTGCCAGTGAACAGCGGTAAATGCAGACTCAGGGCTGCTCGAGGTACTGAGGAGAGATGACGGGTGAGCGGCCAGCCCTGGACGAGACATTGGAAGCACTCCCTCCACGGCTCAGGGAGCATTGTTGAAGGAAGGACAGAAGATGTGCAAGAACTGGAAGATAAGAACAAGGAGGGAGGGAGGAGCCATCTTCTGGACAAGACAGAGCCCTCTGGATCATGAACTCAAGGCAGCTGTGAAGAGCTCCGCTGGATCTGTGTGGTAACGGAAGTCAACAGACAGGCATGGGCAGAGGAGGGGCCCAGGGAGCTCCACCCATCACCCGTGAACAATCCGCTCCTTCTGGAGTCAAAGAAAGAGTCAGTGGCTTCAGTTGTTAACACACTGGTGACCCCACACGGCTCCATAGAATAGGTGCAATCCGGCACTTACACAGATGGTCTGTGTAAAACTAAATGAGTCAAAAAATAAAACTTAAAGCCATGTATCTGGGGAAGGGTCTGGTGAGGAAGCGGTGAGCAGATGGGCTTGGGGGAAAGAGAAGACAGAGTCGGGGTGGAGGGAGTAACCGGAATGCATCATATATGCTGTGAAATTGTCAATAAACCAGATTAATGAATAAAAATAATTTCTATCATAATTTAACAGAATGTCCAAAGGAGGCAAATAGTGCAGGAGACCATGAGCACAGCAAAACTCTCTCTACTGCTGGCAAAGAACACCTTCCTGTCAGGTGGCCACACAAACCACTCACCCCTCCCAAGCAATGCCAAGAGCTTGGGTCTCCTTGATTTTGTACCCATGACTGTATGAAGTATGAAGGAGTTGTTATAGCCAAGATTATTTTAAAGGTTTGTTTTGGTCCATGTTGCCCAGGAGCTGGGGAAAGACCTTCCAACCCTGAGTTCCCAGGCGCTGGCAGGGACAGAGGCAAAGTGCTTCGACTCTTCCTGAAAGCCTAAGATGCCCAAATGGGGAACGAGGGTCTGGGAACAGAAAACCCACCCACACCATCCTGTGTCCAGACAGCTCACTTGTGGGTACAGCTGAACAGGGAAGGGTTCCAATCTGCTCAGCAAATACCACACCGTGGGACATCGGCTATTTCCAGCTTTGAGAGCTTGTGAAAGGAACAGCCATGTAGACAGTATCTGGAGTTGTGCACGAATATATGTCTAGTTTAAGGACATAATAAGAAGCTGCTAGACTTCCTTTGCAGAGCAGCTGGACCGTCTTGCCCACACCAGCAGTGTAGGAGAGTCTGCACCCGTCACCACCCATGGCTGTCTTGTGTTCTCTTTTAGCCTCTCTGAGAAGCTAGAAGGCCTGCTTGGCCGTGTTCAGATTGCGACACCTACTGGCTGATGGGAGCTTACGACTTTGTGGAAGGGTTGGTTGGGTTATCAGCTCACTTCTAAAGCGGACCGAGCCTTGTTCTCTCTGCTGGCCTTGATGGAGACATGGGAAGGTTGAGTATTTTTTTACACCCTGGCGCTCACTCTCCTGCCTGGGCTCAGGGGTTTCCATCACTCTGGCCACCTGGCAAGTCTGTTTGCTTTAGACTTAAGCCATGGTCTTTGTGCTGGTCCTCCACAAGAAAGATGTCTCTGTATACATCAACAGTTCAACTTTCCCTTTTCACTCATGAATGATAATACACAACCTACCTCAACCTCAAATTCTCCTCTACTGGACCTGGTCCTAACTCTCCAGAGTCATATCCCTCCCTGCCTTGAAAATTGATGGTAGCTATGGTCAGGACAGGACCATGTGGCCAGAGAATGAGTGAATGGAGAGGACGCTCTGCCAGAGACCTGAAGGCTTGGACAGGGCGCTGGGGACAAGCACCAGTGATGCTAAAAGGCCTGAGTTGCTAGCCCATGCCATGCAGCACAGGAGACCAGAGCTAATTGGCGGTGTGGGGCAGAAACATTTTACCTTGGGGTAATTGGGCCCTGGAGTCCCACATCCTCGCACATGGGGAAGGGAGCGTCCCTTCTTCCTCAGTGCCTCCTTTAAAGCAGCTGTGACTCAAGCTGTCCAGCTGCTCTCAGGATTAGTCAGGCTGCAGCAGAAGCCAGGTGTGTGGGGGGTGACAGTGGACAGGGAGAAGTGGTTTCAGCAGACTGAGGACAGACACACAGAAGTGGTTTCGGCAGACTGAGGACAGACACACAGAAGTGGTTTCGGCAAACAGAGGACAGACACACAGACACCGGCAGATCTCCGAGGTAGGGATCTCTGCACTTGGAGCTGATTGTACTGTAGGAAGCTCCATGCCCAG